>NC_139964.1:14902567-15502567 GCF_963993115.1 Abramis brama | reverse complement strand
GTAGGTGCAGCATTCTAACATTTTGAGTCATAATGAGCTGTTTGTGAAGAAATTATCCGCTTCCAAATTATGTCATTTTAAATCACGAAATTGAAACATTAAAAAACAATTTGCTCTTTATGGTGTGCGAGTGATAGAGCGCGGCAGCAACAAACCAACTGATCAGCTTGCAGCGTAACAACATTGAATGCTCGGCCGAACAGCTGATCATAGCTGTACAGGGCGCCTTATTATTTTTCATCTCCATAAATATATCTAGTAGTAAAGCTAATGCAAGGGCTAGAAATCAATTAATCTTTTGCTGATACTTCCTTGTCATCATGGAGAGCGCAGTTCATGGTTGCATAGCAACGACAGACGCCACGGGACAGCAAGCGCTTGTGGAAAGGAGACAGCGGCGCGCTCGCGCTTTCAACTTGTTTTTACCATAGACTGTAAAAAATAGGTTTTTACACATCTAGAGCGACGTTGTTGATTGTTTGAGCATGTGACTGCGCGTTTCTCCTTGTTTTCTATTGTTATGCGCAGCATATTTCCCGCGCGCACAAACACAGCCACAGACAATTGTGAATTGTTCGGTTAGCGAAGAAGAGCATGATGTATTTTGTATAAAGTTTTTTTTTTTTTTGTTATTAACTGTTTTGAGAACTGGGAATGCACAATTCATGCATACAAATCTGTAGATATTAATAAATGAAGATGATTAAATTAGACCGATGCATCAAAAGTTATCCCCCCCCCCCCCCCCCCATAATCTTTAGATCCCCCCCATGTGACCCATGTAAGCAGTGGAATTCCCTCCCAGTTTAAAAAACGAAATCCAGGCCCTGCATTTATTAAGACAAACCTAGTAAAAACGAATGCAGTCTATTCACTCGACTTGGCAGCTCTGTGAAAATGTAATACAACAGTGCCACCTACTGTCTAAATGCATTAACATTAAAAGTGTGAGGTGAAACTCTTTTGCATAGACATAGGTAAATGGGTTTGTCAATTACCCTGAAAAAAAAAAAAAAAAAAAAAAAAAAAAATCAGATCTTGTGCATCCTCACATTGGAGTCCCGAGTTCATGTACAAAGTTTGGTTTCGATACGTGATAGAGTTCCTGAAATATGAACGACTTCCTGTTTTGGCGACTACGCTGCCGATTTCATTTGACTGTGACGGGCAAACGCTTCCGAAAAACAAAAATCCTTCTAGTAACTTTTGTGAGGCTTGGTCCAAGGACCATGTACGTCCAGTTTCGTGAAGTTCGGACCAAATTTGTGACCTGTGAAAATTTAGTTTCGCTTTTTGTTCAATCCAATATGGCGGACGAACGACATGGACTCGTGATGTCATCTTCGCGAGCAACTTACACCGTTACTGACCATACGTTTTAAAGTTGGAACGGTGTCTCTGGCTGCGTTCCAAACCGCATACTCCATGAGTAGGTACTTAATTTCAATAAGTACTTACTTAACGAGCGCTAAAAGAGTAGGTACTTTATAGCCAGATCTCGTTGAGTATGAATGCGAACCGGACATCTGCCATGTTGACGTTATCATGTGACCTACAACGCGTTATCACACGCGCAACAACTTAAAAGATTTGAACGACACGTTTAATTCATCTATCTGTAAATATCTTGATATTGATTAAACTTGCTCATTTTGTGGTCTTTTTGAAGAAACTGCTGCCCATTTATTTTGTGAATACATTTAGGGTTGATTTAAGTTCTTATATTTAACCCTACTAATGTGACCCACCGTTTTATCCTTAACGATGTTATTTATTTTTATTATGAAATCCCAAAATTGTCATCTCTTGAATATGTTGTTAAATATTTTTTTTTTTTTTTTTATATCCAAACATTTTCATCCACAAAAGTGGCTAACTGCTTTATTTTTTCCTCTTTTTCTTGTTGAATTTAACTCTCGTTTCATCCCTCAGGCCTATAAATAACAAAAAATGCTTTTTTTAAATGTATTATAATGAATTATTTAAGAAAATATATATTAAGATATTCAACCTTGTAGGTTCTTTTTTCCTGTGTAAAAAATCTCATATTATGTATGCAAACCCATAATATATATATATATATATAATGAGATTTTTTACAGAACTCGACAGCCCTACCTAGAACGGTTTTCCTCAGCGTTTGTAATGTCTGCACAAAGGGCAGCTGTGCGAAGATTCGCCTTTGGAGAAAACTGTTGATTTTATACTCGAAAAATTTAAGTATCATTACAGTTTTTCTCGATTGATTAAACACATTTCTTGAAACTATGCCTCGTATTCTCAAAACTATAAACACAAATCCATAACGCCTCACCCAATTCCCCAAACATCCTATTTTCAGGTCAAAATGAAGCTCTACACTCAAAACCATTCACTCTTGCTGAAAAACCAAACTTTGCCCTCAGACTGGACACACAAGCACTCAAAATCACACACACTACAACATAGTCTAACACACTGGTGCAATAAATTCAAAACAACATTTCCAAAACTGGTAAGTTTTGTTGCTTGTGGTTCCCCGATCACAAACCTTTTCACATGATGAACACAAAATACACAACCAATGGATACATTGGCACATTTTACTCTTTTTTTTTTTTACTTTCTCCTCTATTTTGTTTTAGAGTAATATTTACTTACAGTAAGATGTGTGTGACCAACATATGACAGTAAAAGAGCACACACAAACCATATTCTAATATGGAATTCAAATTGTATTGGAATGGTAAAGAGTGTTGGTACGTGACAGGAGGGTCTCCACTCAAGGATACAATATGATGGATACGTCTAAGAATGTTCCACATATGGTTGAAATACCATCATTTGCCTAGAAAGATAACATTCTGGGAGTCAAGACTATAAAGGAGAAAGGATGCCCTCCCTTCATTGTCACACTATATAATCACTCCATGTGACTGTTCGACTGCTGGCCTTTTCTTGCAAGAAAATAAACCTCATCAAAGACTATTGGAAATGTTTGTCTCTTATTCACTGATAGAATTTTGTTTGCCTCCACTCCTCCCTGAAGGTTCTCGAGGCGACGGTAAAGCGACTCAAATTTGGCCTTACTCGTAGCCCATTCTCCCTCATAGTCACACCATTGACTAACACATGGCCAACTAGAGTGGCTTGAACTTCATCTGAGACTGCTTGTCTTCTTGTCCTTGCCCTTCCTCCTCCTCAATCTTATCCCTCTTCCTTTATGTCTTTCTGGATCCATTGTTCCAAAATGCAATAAACTGATTTGGGCCCTTTTATATATCTATTGAAGGTTCTGATTGATGTGTGTTAAATTTTGACTCCTAGTGTTTCCACCTGGGTAATTGTGTGCTAACTGAGCTGAAGCTGTGCTGACTTGAGTGAACAATATTGAATGCTAGTGCTTTCTATATGACAACATGGTCTAGGCAATGAGAAATGAAGGGATTTGTGTGTAGAGTTCTGCAGTGACAGTTCAACAAATCTGACTCATGTGTCAAATCATGGAATAGTGTTTATAGTTTAGTGAAATGGGTGTGCTTTTTGATAAATGGCATTATGGTTTTGAAATTTTAGTTCAAAAGCCTGGTTATAGTGTTTAAGCAATCGAGAAAAACTGTAATATTAAAAATTAATATTACCTCAGAATGAATTGCATTGCTATCCCACCCCAAAACATACTATAATAACAACTATAAATGCTGACCAATACTTAATTATATTACTTTTTACTGAAAATTATATAATTCAATAAAACAAATTGCAATGTATGTCATATGACATAGCTATGCATGATTTAATACACTCTAGATGTGTATATAATGAACATATCTACATTTTCTTTCAAACAATTAAATAAAACATTAATTAAATAATTATATTTTATTTACTGACAACAATGAGAAATATTAATAAATTAGTAAAAGAATGAATGAAAGTCACCATCACACAATAAACAAATGCATATACAAGTCAACACATGAAACAAAGCTTTATTCAAACTACAATCATGTATGTAGACTACAGGCGCTGAACCCCACATCCTTCTGCCATCTCAACACAGCGCTTCCCATTCTGCGGCTTTATTCTGATGACTCAGCTGACCGCCCGAGGTGAGCCGTTCCCTCGTGCCGGAGGTTGTTGCGTGATGTGTTGTGCTTCACAATCTGACGCAATAAGAGCAGGTGGAGTGATGGAGGGTCTCATAAGGGCAGGTGGAGTGATGGAGGGTCTCATGAGGGCAGGTGGAGTGATGGAGGGACTCGTAAGGGCAGGTGGAGTGATGGAGGGTCTCGTAAGGGCAGGTGGAGTGATGGAGGGTCTCATAAGAGCAGGTGGAGTGATGGAGGGTCTCATAAGGGCAGGTGGAGTGATGGAGGGTCTCGTAAGGGCTGGTGGAGTGATGGAGGGACTCGTAAGGGCAGGTGGAGTGATGGAGGGTCTCATAAGAGCAGGTGGAGTGATGGAGGGTCTCATAAGGGCAGGTGGAGTGATGGAGGGTCTCATAAGAGCAGGTGGAGTGATGGAGGGTCTCATGAGGGCAGGTGGAGTGATGGAGGGTCTCATAAGAGCAGGTGGAGTGATGGAGGGTCTCATAAGGGCAGGTGGAGTGATGGAGGGACTCGTAAGGGCAGGTGGAGTGATGGAGGGTCTCATAAGAGCAGGTGGAGTGATGGAGGGTCTCGTAAGGGCTGGTGGAGTGATGGAGGGACTCGTAAGGGCAGGTGGAGTGATGGAGGGTCTCATAAGAGCAGGTGGAGTGATGGAGGGTCTCATAAGGGCAGGTGGAGTGATGGAGGGTCTCATAAGAGCAGGTGGAGTGATGGAGGGTCTCATGAGGGCAGGTGGAGTGATGGAGGGACTCGTAAGGGCAGGTGGAGTGATGGAGGGTCTCGTAAGGGCAGGTGGAGTGATGGAGGGTCTCATAAGAGCAGGTGGAGTGATGGAGGGTCTCATAAGGGCAGGTGGAGTGATGGAGGGTCTCGTAAGGGCTGGTGGAGTGATGGAGGGACTCGTAAGGGCAGGTGGAGTGATGGAGGGTCTCATAAGAGCAGGTGGAGTGATGGAGGGTCTCATAAGGGCAGGTGGAGTGATGGAGGGTCTCATAAGAGCAGGTGGAGTGATGGAGGGTCTCATGAGGGCAGGTGGAGTGATGGAGGGTCTCATAAGAGCAGGTGGAGTGATGGAGGGTCTCATAAGGGCAGATGGAGTGATGGAGGGACTCGTAAGAGCAGGTGGACTCGTCCATGGCACCGTTTCCAGGATTCAGCTCTGGGCTCTCCATCCTCAGTGCTCACACCAGCCTGCTGACTTTTCAGATCCTACAAAATGCACAAACATAGCACAAAAGCAGTCATTTTAACCGCACAATGTCATTTGATTTCAGTATTATTTAGAAGACAAATGCCGCCATCATCTTTCCTTGCAGGTCCTGCTCCACCACAAAAGATCTGCAGCAAATGCACAGAAATCAAGAATCAGAAAGGTGCTGTAATAGCTCTGTTTGAAATTACAATAATTAAAATAAACTACAACTTAAGATTTAAATAGTTGTTATTCATTTCTGTAGTATACTCACTCAAAGCCTTCATGACCCACTCTCCACCGGATAAACACACATCTGTTCATCTGACCCTGTAACATCCAGACAAGATTCACGTTACCTCTGTGATTTATGAACTCAACACTACATTTACATGTTGAGGTTGTTTTAACTTTTTATCCAACATAAATGTTCCTCTATTTATCAACTACTAATGGACAAATAAAATAGATAACTTATGTTTAACGTTAGTTACTTTATAGATTTGTTCTACATAATAGCACACATTCATCACTCAGATGTCTATTTCATGTTGTGATATTTCAAGATTTTCCTGTAAGATTTAAATGGACATTTAAAATAATCGTCTTTAAGGTGTATATGGTTTATGCAAATCCACTTTAGAGACGTAACTTACGTGTCCTTACTGGAGCTCCCCTGTTAGCTAACGTTATACATAATAAAACGTGTTTTTACAGCAAAATCACAACTATACTATACTGTGTAACGTCTTTACAACTTCAACAATTCAACAGTTTACTCTACAGTAGTTCAACACATGCAATTTTAACAAAAGGAACTGTGTTTACTCACATTTGAAAGCACCCGCGTCGCTGATCTCTGCGATATTTGATAATGACGTATCCTCTCGCGTGGCCTCCTGGGATAGAAGAGTAGCCATCGGTTGAGCACTCGAAAATCTGGCCTGAAGCAGTAAGCCATCCGGGAACTTCTCGCCTACTCTTTTATGAATACTGATGTTTCAAACGTACTGCTTCCTTCACATACTGTTTTCGCCTACTATATAGTAGGAAAGTAGGCATATTCGAACGCACTTAAGTCCGAATCTCGCGATAATTAGTACGTCATCCAGGTAATTCTCGCCTACTCTTTTGGATTCGTACATACTTTTTCGCTCGCCTACTCTTTTTCCCATACTAAATAGTAGGGAAGTATGCGGTTTGGAACGCAGCATCTGTCTAGCCGCAGGAGCTGGCCAAAATTTATCTCCCGGGAATAATAATAAGAAGAAGAATAAGAAAACTTAAGAAGAACAATAAGTGTGCTGCTTTCAGCAAGCACACTTAATAATGCACTTCATAGCCACACATTATACACTAAGTACAGAGCTGAAGCAAGACTTGATGACAATCAAATGTGTTATACTAGCTCTCTTAATTATATATGAAAATATGTAATAAACAATTACAAACTATATAAAATTCAAATATTCAAGGAAACAGAGAGTGATAAATTAGTAAATACCTTATGAGAAAGTTAACATTATATTGAAATATAATAGCACTATTTTGTTAATCATCTAAAACTTTTTAATATCAGCTGCAATGCTCTGCACAATTTTTCTTGGTGTCTTGAACATCTTCTTGGTTCCTCCAGACATGGTTTTGTTCAGTTTGTCACTTGCATCTTTCATCAGCAGCTTCATTCATCAGCTCAGGAACATCCGCCACTTTTTTTATGAAATCCATGTCTCCCTGCGTTTATATGTGATTTGAATCGTCCTTATGCGCGCGATTCCTGTGTGCAAATTGTGTGGAATGATGAATGACACTGTGCACGTTTAAAATATCAAAGCACCCACCCACTGTGCCTCATATGAGCAATTAAATTCATATTTATGTCATGAATTTTTCTTAATACCCCCCCCCCCCCCACACACACCCCCCCCACCCCTTTATTATAGGATGTATAGAGGGTATCTTAATCAACTTAATAATCAACTTTGTCTCCTAAATTATTTTAGAAAAGTAAAAATAGTCATGAATGATTCAAGAGTATGGAGCTTTAAAAATGAACAGCAGCTCAGATCATTTGCTCTTTGATGAGAAATGTTTTATTGTGTTCGCAGACTTTAGTATTTTGTCAAATCGCTTCTACAACTCTAGAAGAGAAACGCGAGAGATTACTGAGATTTGTTTTGTAAAAAGAAATAATAATCTCTCTTACTCTCTCTTTATTGTCTTGTAGGAACACTTGAAGTTTTAAAGGTATATTTATAAAATATTATCAAAAAAGTTTTGACCTCAAATATAGTCAGATTAATAAGTGGATTTGACGTTGTTCTCATCTGAAGATGCTGGTGTTGGTGTTTGTCAGATGAGATGTATGTAATGCCTGTATGTAAATATGTAATTTGTGTGAATTATTTCTTCAAATGTATATGTTGCAGCCAAAACAATAAAACACACCTAATTTTTTTTAGTAAAACTTTTATGTAAAATACATGACTAAAACAGAGAGAGAGAGATAGAAAGAGAGCGAGAGAGTGTGTGAGTGTGTGTGAGAGAGAGAGTGTGTAACAGTGTGTACGTGCGAGTGTGTGTGTGTGTGTGAGAATCTAAAAATGGCTTTGAATGTTTTGCTGATATCTTTGTGATCTGTTGATATCTTTAAGTTAAATCAGGATCAGGTCAAAAGGAGTCTGTTCCAGGGAAACACACACCTGTAATCTTGTCTGATCTCCACAGAACATCATGCGTGTCTGCAGGGAGGGGAGATGGAAAAAATAAATGCAATAATAGTCCATGACTTCATATGGGAAATCTAAACTGATATAATGTACTTTTAAATTGCAATTAAGCTATCAGTAATGTTAACTGAATCCACAATCAATGCTGACATTCTTCTCTCGCTCAAGGTTTTTTTTTTAGCTCAGGATTTAACACAGTTTGTAATTGAGATGAAAGAAGAGTTACATGTTCAGTTACTGCATGAGAAATTCCTCTACAGTCACGTGGAAGATAAACTGGCATCTTGTTGTGGTTATTTTCAATTATTGTCCAACAGTTAAATCTGGAGTAATGATGCTGAAAATGTACTCATGGATTTGTGGCCTGTCCCGTAACAAACACATTTACAGCAGCCAGAGAAAACCCAATGTTGAAATATTAAGGGCCAACTGCCCAACTGAAGTAAACACTAGCCGCGTTTCCATTAGAGATTTGCGCAAATGTTTTGCGCTATTATCTAAATATCGATAAAAAACTATTGCGAAATGACGGCGTTTCCATTAACCGATGTTATGCGACTAAAACGTCCTTTTTTCTCTCGCGATAAGTCATTCCAAAAATCACGGCAACTGACGTTGGTTTATATAATATCACAGCCACCGCATTAGACATTATTATTATTATTAATGGAACATTATTAACACGTGGCGTGTTATCCAAGCATTAATGGCAGGGAAAGACCCTTATAATGCGAACGACACATGGAGTTTCTGGGTGTTTCGCCCTCATTTCTGCTCCGAGGTTTTAATTGTGGCATTTCTTTGAGATTTAGAATCCAGTATTCCTAGTCTAATTATTTATTTTTTAATGAATTTAATAAAGAACTCTGTCTCGTATTCTGTCCAAACGATCCATGTAGGCTATTTTGTGTCCATTCGTTTTTCCTTTTTTAACCCGTAATTGAAAAACGAAAATTAACGGTTGTCTTTTTAAAACGCAAAGTTGAACACCAAAATTTTAATTTGAACTGGCTACACCAGCTGCTGCGCAAAAAAGTAAATATCGACGAATTTTCAGATTTTCTTTTTGCCCCTTAACATTTAAAATAGTCACAAATTAATATGGAAAACATGTCGATTTTACTGGTTTTCTAAGACCAAATTAGAACCTGGAATTGATGTTTTCCCGCAGTGCTGAATGAAAAGAGCCATTAATATTATTAATAAACTATTGTTTTGGCTAAAATCACATCTCCATCTCCGCTCCGCTGGCAGATGCGCTTTTAGAGAGAAATGCACCTTTCATACGAATTACAAAATCAGAAGGTATTAGCCTTCGATTCGAATTTGTTCGTTTTAAAGTGAACATTTCAAGCTTTAGCCTATATTTTGTTTCAGTTCTCGCGCTCCAGTTTACGGAGATCATGAAAGTGCGTCTGATTGTTTTCTTTTACTTTACAAAAGCACAACGTTTTATTTTGTTATTGTGAGTTTACACAAATAAAAGTAGTTGAGAATAATGTATTATTATTTTCTGTATGACCAGTATTTTTAAGTTGTTTCCACTGTTGATGCGCCCGCGCCTCCGTGCCATGCAGTGCGCGCTCCACACTCAGCTTTGTTCTTTTTTTGCATAAAAGCGTCTTCTAAATATAGCCTATTAAATGTTAAAAGAAAATAATATAAAATAATTATTAGGCCTATTTGCGTAGCTATACATAGACCTCAAACACACCGCGTCTTCTAAGTCAGGTGACTGTAAATGCGCAAAAACTGTTTCCATTGCAGTTTTGCGAAATATTCCTTTTTCGAATTGCCTGAAAAACCACCTCATGAGAGCGTAAAAACTTTTTTGCGATAAACGGGAGTTTTTGCGAAATTGACGTGTTTCCATTGAGCGTATTTTTATTTCGCAATTTCAATTTGCGCAATTTGAAGGGTAATGGAAACGCGGCTTCTGATAACCATAATGGTAACTTTCAATAACACAACAACATCTAAATCTCTGTCAAACATGGCAGGGCCCCGTGTATATAGTCCAGGTTCAACACGTGTGTGTTAGTTTAAACCTCTGGCTCCATCTAGTGGCAAATATTAGTTAATGTCTATTGAAAGAGAGAGCAGGTGCGCTCTGCCAAGAATTTCCCCGATGGTCTGACTGGATTCCGCGATTCCGTTCATAGGGCTCTAAAATTATTTAGACCCCACTTTGAGAACCACTGGCTTAGAGCACCTTTAAAACAAATGATGTAACAGTGGAATTAAATAAAGGTTAAAAGCTGGTGAATTGTCACTGTGTAAAAAAATATAAATACAAAAATTAAGTCAGAGGAGTAAAACACCTAAAGTGATGTTCATTGGTGGATAATGTGCATTTTTCTGCTTTTAAATAATAATTGATCATTTTACCCTAATATACTGAACAAAATCATAATTGTGCCTCTTCACAATGGACACTCTTTCATTTTATGGTCAATATTATCAGCTTCTGTTATTCTGTCTTTGTGTTCCTGTAACTTTCCCTTTAAGTGATCAGATTACAGCAGCATTAAGGTCAGGTTTAGTGGTCGGGTTGGGTATTCGTTATGCTGGAGCTTATAGTTATTGTCAAGTTAGGGTTAGTGGTTTTGGCAAGCCTGAAACTTTAGCCGAAAAAAGTGTAACGCTAGCTAACGCTGTGCTAAACATGTTTGCTCCAGTAGTAATGAAAAGATTCACCTTGAACTCTGTCATGGAAATTAGCATGTATAAACCTTAATTTATGAATTTAATAATCAATACAAAAGGAATTTATACCTGTTTTATATTATGCTGTAGCGACATTGGACCAACGGTTTGGAAAATGGATGGATGGATGATTCATTTGCGGCGCCATCTTCTGTTCAGATGCAGGAATTCATTTGGTAAATGACTCTCACAGTGCATTGTGGGTATTCTCTAGCCGTTGAGTGATTAGCTGTGTCCCAATGTGAAGGCTGCATCCTTCGAAGGCCGCTGATCTCTTCTGATATTTACTTAATATCCTAATGATTTTTGGCATAAAAGAAAAATCTATAATTTTGACCCATACTGTTGCCACATATATAATATACCCGTGCGACTTGTGACTGGTTTTGTGATCCAGAGTCACATATTATTGATTCACTTGTTTCTTTTACCCCAAGATGCAGTGCTTTGACTCTGTGTGAAGAGTCCCACCATTGTTGAGAATCACAGGCTGATTCTTGATGTCTGTGTGTCCAAATAAGTCTTTTGATCAGAACCATTCGTATAATGAAAATACAGTGTTATTATGCTGTTAAGATAGTTTGTATGTTTATTTGAGTTTGTATCGTACATGAGTGTTAATGGGTCACATGCTGAACTGTCCATGTTCAAGTGTGAAGGCCTGCAGTTATCACATAAAATGGATGACGTGTAAAGTGGTATTATATTGTGACAAGTAAAATGTTTTGAGATTAATATGCACTACATATAGAGTACAGAGAATAATTCACAGTATTACATTAATTCTGATTTATAAGTAATATGATTTGCATTTTTTTTTATATTTTATTAATTTTCTTTATTTAATAGTTTATTTTGTCACACACAGAGATGCCAACTATCTTGTTTATTGTTTGTAACAGGATGGATATAGTGTTTTATGCCAATTGATGCTCGTATCTTTATGTGTTTTGACAGCAAAAACAATATGGGTCATTTGAGAATACAGTATTGTTATATGCAAGTTGTTATACATTTTTATGGTAATTCTGTGCACTCATAATACAGAGATTGAGGGAAACGCAACAAGTGTCTGTCGTTGTTTTAATATTTCTATGTTCCCCTTTTCAGTGGGAGACTACAGTGACGTATATAGTTCTGCAGTCTGACACATCTCGTCTCATACATGCTCGTTCAATCCCTCAAACTGCCACCAGAGGTCACCATCTCCTGCGACTGACATCCACCTTGATGAGCCTCACCTGTAAATCACTATCATTCATCTTCATTCTACACAATTATCCATCTTCAAATTACAGACAAAGATCATCATTTTTCTTTAGTTATGTTTAGTTCAGTAATGTTGTTCTCTTGTTGAGGGAGGGACTGTGATGTTTTTGTCGCTGGGTGTTAAACAGTGTTAACCACACAAAGTCCTTCACTGTAAAGCTAAAAGTGCTTGTGTTAAAACAGTCTGTCATTTGGTTAATGTTGATCTGATGAGCTTCAACACGGTAAGACAAACACACTCTTGCTTAAATGAAACTGATGATTATTGCTCATATAACATACGTGTCTTTACATGAGAAATGTTAAGAATAGGGTCATTTACTTATACTTGTTTAAATTATGAATATATTAAGGCAAGTATTCATTAGGGACTGTTCGTTCTTTATTTAAGGGGCTACCGGAGGAGTTTTGAGATCTATAGTCAAAATAGACTTGACCCTCCCTTTGCCAGAAATACGTTTTTCTATGACCCTCCAAAATGATTGTGAAAAAAGGCATGACCCTCCCTGATAATTTATTGATAACTTCTGTACTGGTTTGCGCTTGGCAAAGATGTCAGATAGCCATTGTTTTTTTTACAACCGTGACAAACGACTTACGCCCGTTTCACACATACTCCGTTTTCAGTGCATATTCGGTGTGTATTTTTTCAGCACACATGTTAAGAGGTTAGAGCTTTCACACTGCACACGGATGCGGTCCGTCGATCCGTTCCAGGTGCGGTGCGTATACAGCAGTGCAGAGATCGCTTCTGCACAGTGTCTATTTCTGCTGTGCTGACACAGTGACAGTGCATGGGTCGTGGTCAAAATGAACACAGATTGACATGAAAATATAATAATCTCACCATAAATGCATTTAATTAAATAAAATGTAGTAATCTCACCATAAAAGTATTTAATTAAATACCACTATTTTTCAATGTCATCTTTTTACTTTAAGACCGGGGTAAAGCAAGGGAAACGTCTCGGTTACGTATGTAACCCTCGTTCCCTGAGTAGGGAACAGAGACGTTACGTCGGATGACGACGAATGGGGTTTCGCTTAGAAAGCCTATCATCTTCGAGTATATAAAACGAGCCAATGGCAATGAAATGCCATGGGTCTGCGGAATTTGCATAGTGTATCTCCGCCCCACGCAGGGGGTATATAAGGAAGTGCGCGAGCAACATGCAGATATGTCTTCGCTGAGGAGCCGAGACTGAACTCAGGCGTTCCAGCGGTACAGCGGAAGTGGCAGGGAGACGTAACGTCTCCGTTCCCTACTCAGGGAACGAGGGTTACATACGTAACCAAGACGTTCCCTTTCGTTGTCACTCCGAGTTACGTCGGATGACGACGAATGGGGTTCCCAGTGTAATCACGCCACCTCTCGACTGTCTTCCAGTGCCCTGCGTAAGTCTGAGCTCCCTGTCGTGACTGGCACGGACGAAGGACTCCTACTTAACACAGGAATACCAAGGTACACTGGGAAGCATATCTCAGTGGAAATATGCCATCATGCCCAACCCGAAGGGGGGGACTTAAAATACACATATGACCCCGAAGGGCTGCATATGGGGTAACACTGGGGTGTCCAGCCGCAGGTGGAATATTTCAACCCCAGGGGTGGCAAGGTGGCTTGCCAAGGGAAAGACACATGCTCAAAGAGGCTTACAGTGGAATACACATGTGGGGGTCGCCCGGAGGGGGAACCATGCACATGGAGGCACCTAGCCAAGCGCGAAAGCTGCCAGTGGCAACTCTGGCGTTGACGTCGTCAGTGCTGGAGGAGACGCAGGGCTTATTAGGCTCACCTGAGGAATATCGCACGTATCCCGTCCGTGGAGGGGAATGGCGAGCAAGCGAAGACACCTGAGCAGAATCTAGTACCGGCTAGTTGAAGCGAGTACATGAGAAGAAACTGGCTCTACTCGGAGATTGTAGAATCTCGCGAATGTGTTGGGTGTCGCCCAGCCTGCAGCTCTGCAGATGTCTGTTAGCGAGGCGCCATGCGCTAGAGCCCAAGAGGATGCCACACTCCGAGTGGAGTGGGCCGTCACACCAAGGGGGCATGGTCGACCCTGCTGCTGGTAAGCCAAAGCAATGGCGTCCACTATCCAGTGAGACAACCTTTGCTTGGAGAGAGCCTTTCCCTCCAGCTTCCCACCATGACAGACAAAGAGCTGGTCTGAGGTCCTGAAACACTGCGTTCTGTCTACGTAAGCACGGAGGGCGCGTACTGGACAGAGCAGTGCCAAGGCTGGGTCTGCCTCCTCCAAGGGCAGCGCTTGCAGGTTCACCACCTGGTCCCGGAAGGGAGTGGTGGGAACCTTGGGCACATGTCCAGGCCGGGGTCTCAGGATCACGTGAGAGTTAGCCGGCCCGAATTCCAGGCACGCTTCGTCAACCGAGAATGCCTGCAGGTCCCCTACCCTCTTGATGGAGGCCAATGCAACCAGGAGCGCTGTCTTCATTGACAGGAACTTAAGCTCCACTGATTGCAGAGGCTCAAAGGGAGCACTCTGCAGGGCAGTTAAAACCAGATTTAGTCTCCTCGCTCCTCTCAGGAACCTGATGATCAGGTCGTGCTTCCCCAGAGTCTTACCATCAACTGCGTTGTGATGTGCGGCAATGGCGGCAACATACACTTTCAGGGTGGAGGGAGACAGCCTTCGCTCCAACCCCTCTTGCAGGAAGGAAAGCACGACACTGATCGGGCATTTCGTGGGTTCTTGATGTTTAGAAGAACACCAGTTGACGAAGAGGTTCCACTTCAACACATAGACATGTCTCGTGGACGATGCTCTAGCGGAAGTGATGGTAGCCACCACCGCTGGTGGTAGGGTACTCAAACCTACCTCGTCCCATCCAGGAGCCACACGTGGAGGTTCCAAAGATCGGGACGAGGGTGCCATAAGGTGCCCCGTCCCTGAGAAAGCAGGTCCTTCCTCAGTGGAATTGGCCAGGGAGGTGCTGTCGCGAGGAGTACTAGTTCTGGGAACCAGGTGCGGTTGGGCCAATACGGGGCAACCAAAATCACCTGCTCCTCTTCCTCCCTGATCTTGCTCAAAATCTGCGCAAGAAGGCTCACTGGGGGAAATGCATACTTGCGGAGGCCCCGCGGCCAGCTGTGCGCCAGTGCATCCGTGCCGAGCGTGCCCTCGGTCAGGGAATAGAACAGGTCGCAGTGGGACGAGTCGTGGGAGGCAAACAGATCTACCTGAGCGTCCCCGAACTGATCCCAAATCAGCTGGACCGACTGGGGATGGAGTCGCCATTCTCCAGCGAGAGGCCGAACTCGAGACAGCTCGTCGGCCGCCTGGTTCAGGTGTCCCGGGATATAAATGGCTCGAAGCGACCTCAGATGCTTCTGACTCCATATGAGGAGGTGGCGGGCGAGTTGCGACATACGGCGGGAGCGTAGACCACCTTGGCGGTTGATGTACACTACTGTGGCGGTATTGTCTGATCGGACTAGTACGTGTTGACCCCTGAGCAACGCCCGAAAGCAGTGCAGGGCAAGGCGTACGGCCAGCAACTCAAGGCAATTGACATGCCAAAGGCGCTGGGGTCCTGTCCAGGAGCCCACGGCAGCATGTCCATTGCACATGGCACCCCAGCCCGTGGTGGAGGCATCTGTTGATACAACAACATGCCTGGAAGCTCGTTCTAAGGGCACTCCGGCCCGTAGAAAATTGAGGTTCGACCACGGGGTGAAGGTCTGACAGCAGGTCGGAGTCACTGGAACTCGGAGCTTGCTGTGTTGCCATGCCCACCTCGGGACTCGATCGCGAAGCCAAAGCTGAAGCGGTCTCATATGAAGCAATCCGAGCGGTGTTACTGCGGCTGCGGATGCCATATGCCCCAGGAGCCTCTGAAAAAGTTTCAGTGGAACCGCACTCTTGCCCTCGAACTGACGAAGGCAAGTCAGCAGTGACTGCGCACGCTCGCTCGTAAGCTGCGCGCACATGGCGACCGAGTCGATCTCCATACCGAGAAAAGAGATCCTCTGCACGGGACAGAGTTTGCTCTTCTCCCAGTTGACCCGAAGGCCCAGACGAGCTAGGTGCCGAAGCACGAGGTCCCTATGTTCGCAAACCTGGTCCTCGAGAGTGAGCTAGGATCAGCCAGTCGTCGAGATAGTTCAGGATGCGAACCCCGTGTTCTTGTAGGGGAACAAGGGCTGCCTCGACGACCTTCGAGAAGACGTGAGGAGACAGGGCTAGCCCGAAAGGGAGAACCGCGTACTGGTATGCCTGCCCCTCGAAAACAAACTGAAGAAACGGTCTGTGTCGAGGAAGAATGGAGACATGGAAGTAGGCGTCCTACAGGTCGATCGCTGCCTTCGGTACAATGAAGTAGGGGCTGTAGAAGCCGGACTTCATTTCGGCTGGAGGGACAATCTCGATCGCACCCTTCGCCAGTAGGGTGGCGACCTCCACTCTCATGACAGGGGCATTGCCACCGACCATAGTGAAGCGGACTCCCCTGAAGCGGGGAGGAGACTGCGCGAACTGAATCGCGTAGCCGAGCCTGATGGTTCTCGCGACCCAACGGGACAGTCTGGGAAAGCTCCAAAAGCTGTACCAGCGGGGTCAAGGGAACCAGACGTACACTGAAGGAGCAGCGAAGCGGATTGACCGGCCCGGACGTGGGTGGCATAGCGGCCCGGTGTGGGGGCACGGTCATTAGCCGCGCCCTGCCAGAGGAGGCCAGGGGAGGACCAGCGTCCCACGGGGGCGTGCTCTGGCAGGGGTCTGGCGACAGAGGGGGACGAGAGTGGTGAGGCTCGTGAGCGGAGCGCACTGTCATCCACAACCTCTTGGGGCTCGGAGGAAGGGGCATCAGTTCTTGAAACAAGAGATTCTCCCCCGGCCCTCCACCGGGGGACGGAGTGGCCCTGCTACCAACTCCTGAGAAGAACTGAGCCCTAACTCCAAGCTGCCCGTCTCAAAAGTGCTGCTTAGCGTTTTGGCCAGCTAAGGGGCGAAGATGGGCAGTGTCACCCTCCTGCATCCCCCTCCAGCCTGGGGCCGGTGAAGGCTCAGTGAGCCGGTGAGCCGCAGGGAGGCAGCCTCGGCGGGAAGTAGGCTAAGGAGACCGCACGGACAGATGACCGTCGGTGCAGAAGGCCTCAGTCCACTTCAGGGGAGGGTCGAAGACTGTTGGGCGCAGTCCTCAACCACACCGCCGAGCAAGCCACCCGTCTCGAGAGTGCTGCTTAGCCTGGCGTTTGGCCGGCTAAGGGGCGGAGACGGGTGGTGCCGCCCTCCTGCAACCCTCTCCTACTCTGGGCCAGTGAAGGCTCGAGGGGAGGGGCCGCAGGGAGGCGGCCTCGGCGGGAAGCAGACTAAGGAGACCGCACGGACGGATGACCGTCATTGCAGAAGGCCTCAGTCTGCTTCTGGGGGGGTCAAAAGACTGTAGGGTACAGTCCTCAACCACACCGCCGAGGAGCCCAGCCTGGGACATGGGGGAGGTACCGATGTCGCCCGAGAGCGAGGTCAGTAATGTGCGCGGTGGAACGACCAGGCCGGGCATGGGAGGCATAGCGTCCCAGCAAGGGGGCGTGGTCGAGATTCCGCGTTCTGTCAGTGTTGGCCAGGGAAGGACTAGCGTTCCACTGCGGCCGGTCCTGACAGAACTCCCGAGTCAGCACTGCCTCGAAGGTGAAGGCGACACACAGGACCGCATGCCTGTGTCACAATAGTGACAGAGAACATACAGACCAAGATCGCCTCACGATCAAGGGCAGCGAAGGCGGAGGACGGCCGCGAAAAGTCACGTGGACTCCCGCGGACCGGAAGCGTCCTGATGCACATCCGGGAAGCCTACAGCGCTCGGGGGGAGGGCGGCGCCACTCCAACCGATGCTTTCAGCTGCCCGGGAAAGCATGGCCATCAGCTCTGGATCTGACCCGACTAACGCTGACACTCCAGAGGGAGGCAACGCAGTCGAATCCTCATTTCCAGAGGAATCAAGCCCGCCTTGTGATGCTGTGAGTGACATGACACCACCTGCTGGAGCCCCGAATGAAAACACTGGGTCCCCGAGAGGAACCAGGCACACACGGAAGCCCCACGGTTTGCGATGTGGAGGGGGGCGTGGCCCGAGGAATGCTCGTCGGTATTATGCCACACTGTAACCCTCAGATCACCCTGGCCACCAGCCAAAGTATCCCCACTCGTAGGAAGAGATAGATTGGGGTGTGGCAGAGGGGACTCTACCCACACGGAGATCATTGAGTCTCGATCTATAAACATCGCGATGGTCATGTTCCCGCAATGAAAACATGACGCATCCACGAGCGCTGCCGAGCGTGATTAAGCCCAACACGCAAAAACAGCGCTCGCGACCGTTAAACAGATGAGTCACGCGCCCACATCCAGTAATACACGGGCGAGCCGTCTTGAAAAAGACGTGCCGCGTGCAGCTCTTTTCACTGTAAAAAATTTCTAACCCTCCCAAATCAAAAATTTCAAGTGACCGATAACATCTAAATTTTTCAATTGGCCCAAGTGAAATTCTTGTTGCAATAGTCTGTTAACATTGGCTCAATGAGAAATAATACGTCAGACTAATTGAAAAATTTAGATGTTATCGGTCACTTGAAATTTTTGACTTGGGGATGTAATTTTTTTTTACAGTGTAGAGAGAGGAAAAGCTCAGCAGAGTGCTGAAGCACCCAGGGAGAAACACACACACTGTCGGCAGATCACTGCACAGACCAGCAGCAGGCAATGCGATCTCGCTGGAACACGCCGTCACACCAACACACTGAAGAGCCGCTCGTCTCGTAGAGTGAAGATGATACAGAATGGCTTGTAGGAGTGAACAAAACTCTTGGCTCCGAAGCGTAAACATATCTGCATGTTGCTCGCGCACTTCCTTATATACCCTCTGCGTGGGGCGGAGATACGCTATGCAAATTCCGCAGACCCATGGCATTTCATTGCCATTGGCTCGTTTTATATACTCGAAGATGATAGGCTTTCTAAGCGAAATCCCATTCGTCGTCATCCGACGTAACTCGGAGTGACAACGAAAGGGAACTACAATTTACCTCAACAAGGCGACATAATGAACAACACTCGTCTCATTCGTGGAGGTGGAAAAACAAGTTTTGTGAGATACAATATTTATTGCATTACAATTTAAATGCAAAATAAAAGGCATGAGAATCGGCTGTTTTTGTCAATTTTAAGTTTTAATTTAAAATGTTTGTGATTTTAATATAGGTACATGGTTAAATATTTTACCACTTGCTTGAGCAACTTAATATATAAATCTATAAGTAATGCATTGAATAATACGTTGTTTAAATTGTGTTTTAACATGAATACGTCTATTAAAGAGTGTATGTATAGAGAGAATCGCAATGCTGACAACTTTTTAAAAAAATAAAATTTGCTGATAACTTCTGGATTTGAAAGTAAAATAGTGAGTAAGCGTTTGTGGTACAGCCGCGGATCAGTTACGCACTGCAAACGCAGCATATGTGAAAGCACTATAGCATGCTGCTCCTGCACCGCATACACACTGCACACTGAGTATGTGTGAAACAGGCGTTAACCTCTGCTTTCTCATCTTACACATCACACTCCACTGTTATGGTGGCCATTTCAGTAGATTTACTCACTAACATTGTTGTGGAAACATAATAAGCATGGACACTAAAATATGGCAGTATCGCGCTACAGCGCACACATCAGCTGCAGTTCTGGCGCCTCAGTCCCAATACTGTACTGGCATGTTAATGCAGCGGTAGAGTTACACTCACAGGACACTGCACTTATTCACAATCACAAAAGTTCATTATTTGCTTGTGCTTTAAAGCTTTGCCGTGTAAGCTTGCGCTCGATCGGCCCAAAACCGGCATCCAACCAGCACAGAAGGTCTTAACGTGTTACTGTCCTTTTCTCGAGGCAAAGTACTTTTTGATTAAATGCAATACATTTGAATATGTATTCTCTCGTTATTTCATCTGACTCCATAAATGAAAAGGTTTTAAATGATATCTCTGCATCATTAAATGTGAGCGAATGTTTAACTATTCTTTTTAACTCTTTAATGAAAATAATGTCAAAGTCAGTTAGAATGATCAATGTAACAATTTATTATGTCAGGTAAATGTATCATGCCAATTTCATAATCAATTCAAAGATAATCGATACAAAACATCAAATGCTCTGGAATAGAGAGAAGATACAAACCCAACATTAAGAAATGCATGAGGCTGAGAGCTCTCACTCTCAGCCTCACGGGCGAATCTGAGATACAGAAAGGCCCCGAATCCTCTGCTGCATTTCATTATATAGTCAGGACCTCTTTCACTTGGAAACATATTTTAACAATGGAAATTTGCATTCAGAGATTACACCTTTGGGTGTAGGGAGACCATTTGTCTAGAGGCCAACCCCTCCTTGTGTGCCAGTTATCCATAAACTCTTATTACCTTTTGTTTTACTTATTTGGAAATGAGACATTTGTACCAGTTGCACTGAGACATTTTAAACGATACCAAACATGAAAAATACTCTGTGATAATCATTCACATTAAACTATACATTTTCTTGGGTGAATTCAGGTGATCTGAGGGGGAGAGAGGGGGAGTGGGGAAGAGGGGGAAGAGGGGGAAGAGGGGGAGTGGGGAAGAGGGGGAGTGGGGAAGAGGGGGAGAGATGTGTTCTGATGTGTTCTGAGGTGAGACTTTGCCTCTCACATGGTGAGTTCAAATGGTAATTTCCAGAGAGGTCCTTTGTCCTCTCAGGGTCTGGTCGCTCTTCAAACAGACTGTCCGGCATCTCCTAATTTCTCAATTCTTACAGCCGGGTAAACATTTCATTGGCTTCTGTTCTGACATGATGCACTTTTTCTGAGCGTGTACGCCCCGAAACGCGCACGCAGTCAAACAGCACCAAACTGAACTTATGTAGCGTCAGACCCATCTGCTAGCGATGGAAAAATATGCACAAAACAAGCCACTTTGAAATGTTGCTGTTTTCATGAATACAAAAGTTGGGTGACCCTCCCCTCAACAAAGAATAAAAAGACATGAACCTCCCCTTTTTTCCTCCGGTGGTCCATTCCATAAATACCGAACGGTCCCTTACTTCAGTGAGCTCATTGTTTTTGCCTTAAATTATTACATTGTTTCAATTAATACATTTTAGCTAACTGTGATTTTGTATATGTACATTTCTGAAATGCATAACTTAGACAGTTTCCTCTGATAACAGATCACTCTAAATTGTAATGTGGACTCGTGTATTTTCTCTAAAGCTGCTTTGAAATGATGTGTATTGTGAAAAGCGCTATACAAATAAATGTGAATTGAATTGAATGCTGTATTATAGATATATGTTATGCTGATGTGGGTCAGAATGGCTCCTCCTCTTCCTCTGATCTTCTTTCTGCTCATGATTCACGGTGAGTCTCTCTTACATTCACATTAGAAACACTCTGATGTTTTATTTAAGGCCTCATGAGCGGCTGATCTGCACTTTCTTCTGTCCTGTTCTCACATATTTCTCTCTGAAACAGGAAGTTTGTGTCGTCTCTAAACGCTCGTCCCTTTTAGAAATGTCCAATAGTCTGCTACTTGCTAGTCAGTGTCACATGGTTTAGGGCAGGGGTGTCCAAACTCAGTCCTGGAGGGCCACTGTCCTGCAGAGTTTAGCTCCAACCCCAATTAAACACACCTGAACCAGATAATCAGACCTTGATTATCTGGTTCAGGTGTGTTTAATTGGGGTTGGAGCTAAACTCTGCAGGACAGTGGCCCTCCAGGACTGAGTTTGGACACCCCTGGTTTAGGGGGAGGGAATTTCTTAAAGTTCAGAGCTTTTGATTGGACAGAAATCACTGTAGCAGCAGATCATGAGTATGTTTGGCTCAAGTTCTCAGAAGTGAATTTGTACATGTTAAATATTTATCATGTCAAAGGAGTTCACTAGCATAACTGAGCTCTGAGCTGATAGATAAGAACTAAAAGCCACAAAACTAATATTTTGATGTCATTGGGTATTTCATAAATCAACTTTGATTATTTTCTTTATCTAATTTTTCAGATATTTCATTATTTGAGAGTGTGTCATGTTGTTCATGGCTGATTTCTTGGTTCTCTCTTCACTCTGTACATTTACTTCTGCTTTTCTGCAACACCATCCATAAAAGCTCATCAAAAAATCACTGTAGGACAGGGCTGCCAACTTTTGAGTTCCCTTTCAAGGAAACATCACACTTACAAGCGCCAAAACGATATTTATTGTTTTAATTTCATAATAAAATTGACAGAATTTAAAATTAACCAGCTCTGTCTTGGCTGACATGTGGCCAGAGGTGTAAAGTCCAGGTTCAGAAAGTAAAAGTCAATATTTTGTTCACCTGGATTTGTTAATTCAGCAGGAGAGAGAACTAATTAGTGAAATCAGCTGCTGAGTTCATGGGTGGAATAAACATATGGCAGGACTTCTACTTTTTGACCCCTGGACTATACACCTCTGCCCATAGGGAGGCGTTGACCGTTTTTGATGATGCCCTCTGCTTGCAGTTTGCCGAGGTCTGCTGTTCTCACACAATGAATGTTTAGCAATTTTGTTCTGCGTGAGAAAATGTGTGTGTGGCGTGAGAGTGTGGGAAACGTGTCGATTAGAGTCTCAGGCTGAATGTGTGACAGTTCACAGCCCTGCTCTAGCACTAGATCGTGAATATCTTTTGCTCTTGTTCTCGGAAGTGAATGTATATATGTTAAATATTGATTTAGTCATATTCCAGGATTTACAGTTTTTCTGAATTGCTAAAACACTAAACCCACTTCTCTGAACCAAATTCTCAATAGCCTAAACCAATTTGTTGAATAAATCACTCTTACTGTAAAACATTAAACAAGTTCAGGAAGTTAAAACGCTGTTTGCAAATCTCATGCACTCTTTTTGCAAAACACTAAACACATTCTCACTCATTAAAACACATTTCTCACTGTGATGCACTTATGTTTCAAAATGCTAAACACAGGCAGGCTAAAGTTAAACACAACTACAACACAGTTGTCATCGTTTACACACAACGACTCAAAATTGCCCATACACAAAAGAAGTATATTTGAAATATATTTTTAGAATATATTTTGAAATATATTTTTGGAATATATGCAAATATTCGAAATTGGCCCAATAAATATATTTTAGTTAAATATATGTAAATACAGTGAGGAAAATAAGTATTTGAACACCCTGCTATTTTGCAAGTTCTCCCACTTAGAAATCATGGAGGGGTCTGAAATTGTCATCGTAGGTGCATGTCCACTGTGAGAGACATAATCTAAAAAAAAAAAATCCAGAAATCACAATGTATGATTTTTTAACTACTTATTTGTATGATACAGCTGCAAATAAGTATTTGAACACCTGAGAAAATCAATGTTAATATTTGGTACAGTAGCCTTTATTTGCAATTTCAGAGGTCAAACGTTTCCTGTAGTTTTTCACCAGGTTTGCACACACTGCAGGAGGGAAAAATCTCGCAATACATGGCCCCGGTCATCCTCTCCTTAATACAGTGCAGTCGCCCTGTCCCATGTGCAGAAAAACACCCCCAAAGCATGATGCTACCACCCCCATGCTTCACAGTAGGGATGGTGTTCTTGGGATGGTACTCATCATTCTTCTTCCTCCAAACACGTTTAGTGGAATTATGACCAAAAAGTTCTATTTTGGTCTCATCTGACCACATGACTTTCTCCCATGACTCCTCTGGATCATCCAAATGGTCATTGGCAAACTTAAGACGGGCCTTGACATGTGCTGGTTTAAGCAGGGGAACCTTCCGTGCCATGCATGATTTCAAACCATGACGTCTTAGTGTATTACCAACAGTAACCTTGGAAACGGTGGTCCCAGCTCTTTTCAGGTCATTGACCAGCTCCTCCCGTGTAGTTCTGGGCTGATTTCTCACCTTTCTTAGGATCATTGAGACCCCACGAGGTGAGATCTTGCATGGAGCCCCAGTCCGAGGGAGATTGACAGTCATGTTTAGCTTCTTCCATTTTCTAATGATTGCTCCAACAGTGGACCTTTTTTCACCAAGCTGCTTGGCAATTTCCCCGTAGCCCTTTCCAGCCTTGTGGAGGTGTACAATTTTGTCTCTAGTGTCTTTGGACAGCTCTTTGGTCTTGGCCATGTTAGTAGTTGGATTCTTACTGATTGTATGGGGTGGACAGGTGTCTTTATGCAGCTAACGACCTCAAACAGGTGCATCTAATTTAGGATAATAAATGGAGTGGAGGTGGACATTTTAAAGGCAGACTAACAGGTCTTTGAGGGTCAGAATTCTAGCTGATAGACAGGTGTTCAAATACTTATTTGCAGCTGTATCATACAAATACATAGTTAAAAAATCATACATTGTGATTTCTGGATTTTTTTTTATAGATTATGTCTCTCACAGTGGACATGCACCTACGATGACAATTTCAGACCCCTCCATGATTTCCAAGTGGGAGAACTTGCAAAATAGCAGGCTGTTCAAATACTTATTTTCCTCACGGTATATAATATACCCGTGCGACTTGTGACTGGTTTTGTGATCCAGAGTCACATATTATTGATTCACTTGTTTCTTTTACCCCAAGATGCAGTGCTTTGACTCTGTGTGAAGAGTCATTGTTGAGAATCATAGGCTGATTCTTGATGTCTGTGTGTCCAAATAAGTCTTTTGATCAGAAAAACTTTTTAGAAATCTTTTTGATTATATTGAAAATGCTGAAAATAGTATACTTCACCCATTTGGCCGTGACGCAATCGACCTTCAAATGCGACCTTCAAAGGATGCAGTCTTTGAATTGGGACATCCTTCGTTGCGCCGCTGTGACGCAATCGGCCTTCAAATACGGCCTTCGGAGGAAGCAGCCATCGCATTGGGACACAGCTATTATGCACTTGTTATTGCGGTGCATTGTGGGATTGAATGAGTGCACTCGATAACTTCCTCTATGGTTTCAGACACCACTACAAATGGCTGTTCCCTCAAATAATGCCCTATTTAAGGGTATAGGGGGCAATTTCAGACACAGCCTCAATAAAGGCACATGTGATCCAAGTTAGCCGTTACACTTTTTCCAATGGTAGATCCACAGATCCAGGTATCTCCCTGGTATCTCCCATCTCTGGTATAAAGCAGGCTTTAGGTGATCGTCAGCTTCTAACGTCCGGTCTTGAAGCTGCTGGCCTGAAACTGCATTTGTAGCAGGTATTGAGAAGAGAATATTATTGTTATGATTGGTTATTTCATTGGTTCATGTAGTTTGTTATGGTGCAGTACCGAAAGACTCCAGCAGGGGGTGGGGCGAGCATGGAGAGTTATTATCAGGCACACGGTTCCCTTCCCCCACTCATAATACAGAGATTGAGGGAAACGCAACAAGTGTCTGTCGTTGTTTTAATATTTCTATGTTCCCCTTTTCAGGGAAGCCCCTTTAAATATCGGAATATTTGATGTTAATATGAGTTTGTGTAAATAGGATGTTCGTATAATTGTAATATACCTGTATTGTGGAAAAAGAGATGAGATTGCTATACATGGCGAACGGGAATAGTTTCCGATGCTATTCTACCATCAGCACGTCTCAATGCACTGTATTGTTAGTACAATATGTTTTATGGGTTTCTAACCATTCATATAATGAAAATACAGTGTTATTATGCTGTTAAGATAGTTTGGATGTTTATTTGAGTTTGTATCGTACATGAGTGTAAATGGGTCACATGCTGAACTGTCCATGTTCAAGTGTGAAGGCCTGCAGTTATCACATAAAATGGATGATGTGTAAAGTGGTATTATATTGTGACAAGTAAAATGTTTTGAGATTAATATGCACTACATATAGAGTAGCCTACAGAGAATAATTCACAGTATTACATTAATTCTGATTTATAAGTAATATGATTTGCATTTTTTATATATTTTATTAATTTTCTTTATTGAATAGTTTATTTTGTCACACACAGATGCAAACTATCTTGTTTATTGTTTGTAACAGGATGGATATAGTGTTTTATGCCAATTGATGCTGGTATCTTTGTGTTTTGACAGTAAATACAATATGGGTCATTTGAGAATACAGTATTGTTATATGCAAGTTGTTATGCAATTTTATGGTAATTTTGTGCACTCATAATACAGAGATTGAGGGAAACGCAAGTGTCTGTCGTTGTTTTAATATTTCTATGTTCCCCTTTTCAGTGGGAGACTACAGTGACGTATATAGTTCTGCAGTCTGACACATCTCGTCTCATATGTGCTCGTTCAGTCCCTCAAACTGCCACCAGAGGTCACCATCTCCTGCGACTGACATCAACCTTGATGAGCCTCACCTGTAAATCACTATCATTCATCTTCACAATTATCCATCTTCAACTTACAGAAAAAGATCATAATTTCTGTTTAAGTAGGTTTAGTTCAGTAATGTTATTCTCTTGTTGAGGGAGGGACTGTGATGTTTCTGTCGCTGGGTGTTAATAAACAGTGTTAACCACACAAAGTCCTGCACTGTAAAGCTAAAAGTGCTTGTGTTAAAACAGTCTGTCATTTGGTTGCTGTTGATCTGATGAGCTTCAACACGGTAAGACAAACACACTCTTGCTTAAATGAAACTGATGATTATTGCTCATATAACATGCGTGTCTTTACATGAGAAATGTTAAAAATAGGGTAATTTACTTATACTTGTTTAAATGATGAATATATTAAGGCAAGTATTCATTAGGGACTGTTCGTTTTTTATTTAAGGGGCTACCGGAGGAGTTTTGAGATCTATAATCAAAATAGACTTGACCCTCCCTTCGCCAGCAATACGTTTTTCTATGACCCTCCAAAATGATTGTGAAAAAAGGCATGACCCTCCCTGATAATTTATTGATAACTTCTGTACTGGTTTGCGCTTGGCAAAGATGTCAGATAGCCATTGTTTTTTACAACCGTGACAAACGACTTACGCCCGTTTCACACATACTCCGTTTTCAGTGCATATTCGGTGCGTATTTTTTCCGCACACATGTTAAGAGGTTAGAGCTTTCACACTGCACACGGATGCGGTCCGTCGATCCGTTCCAGGTGCGGTGCGTATACAGCAGTGCAGAGATCGCTTCTGCACAGTGTCTATTTCTGCTGTGCTGACACAGTGACAGTGCATGGGTCGTGGTCAAAATGAACACAGATTGACATGAAAATAAAATAATCTCACCATAAATGCATTTAATTAAAAACCACTATTTTTCAATGTCATCTTTTTACTTTAAGACCGGGGTAAAGCAAGGGAAACTACAATTTACCTCAACAAGGCGACATAATGAACAACACTCGTCTCATTCGTGGAGGTGGAAAAACAAGTTTTGTGAGATACAATATTTATTGCATTACAATTTAAATGCAAAAGAAAAGGCATGAGAATCGGCTGTTTTTGTCAATTTTAAGTTTTAATTTAAAATGTTTGCGATTTTAATATAGGTAGGCTACATGGTTAAATATTTTACCACTTGCTTGAGCAACTTAATATATAAATCTATAAGTAATGCATTGAATAATACGTTGTTTAAATTGTGTTTTAACGTGAATACGTCTATTAAAGAGTGTATGTGTATCAGGGGGGTGGCCCGGTGGCTAGAGCCACTGCCCTTCTGCCCTCATCAGCTGAGGTGCCCCTCTCGCCCCCCCTCCCTAACCCTCCAGAGGATTCCCATAAAAACGTTCTGTTATCGCTCCGCTAAAGATCCACTGATTCCGCAAATCCGCTCCATGTTTTCCTGCTCGCTCCGCAGCATCACTCGCAGACAAGCATGTGCCCGCTCTCCGACGACAGTTTCAGAATAGAATGTCGTCCCATTGACAGGTCGATTACAAATTAAAATCCACATTACAGACAGTGCTTGATCCACGAAATTAGTATTTTGGTAATTTGATTTTGTATTTCTGTCTGTAATGTTTTGCTCCTGGTCTTCAAATAGTGCTAACAACTTGTGCAAAATATCCATGTTCTTGGAAGAAAATTTGAATTCTTGTTCAGTCAAATTATTTTACCTGATCTAATCTAATATAAAAAACACTAATAAATAAATAACATTTTCTGTTGTCGGCAGATTTTGTAGACAAAAAACAATGCCTCCACAAAATTAGAAGACAGAGTGAGAAAGAGCAAAGACAGGTTAAAGCCCATTCAACATTGCAAACATTGATTCAAAGTTCTAGAAAGCCAGTGGGTAAATTATATATAGCCTATAGAATATTTAGCAGACAGTTTTTCACACTTTAACTCCTGCAAATATATTTCCCATTATAATCAATTGCCTTAGTTGATACTAGTATCTATGTATAACATATTTCTAATATTTTAATAAGACCATATTAACATTATGCATAATAAAAAGGTAATATACTATAAATTATCTAAATGAGTTCTAATCTAAATGAATAGTACCTTAGTACAAGGTGGCTAAAGGCACACCCTAAGAAACATTTGCTTTTCACTACTCCCATAGTGTATGATTGCAGAAAAGTATATGTTTGAAAATTGATGAGCAACAGATTTTGTGTGAAAATAAATCATAAAGGTGGTTTGTTAGTTTAAATATCGTATTAATGTATGAGGTGGCAAGGAGGTACACACGGGGTAAAGCCAGCACGGTATAAAAGACACACAGTATTGATACTTTAGCTAAATTAAAATGCTTTTAATAATGCATAAGTTGATAATTGTTCAAAACAATCACTTTAGCAAAGTTTATACTATTTTTGGGGTTATTTTGATAAATTAAATAAATAATGTTTGTTCAATAAATATACTGTCATCAAAATTTACTTAAAAAATACAGAAACAAAATAATTTGAAAAACTAAAAGATTCTTGAGATCTTTGTATTTAAAACATTTAAAAAAAAAAAAACATAAAATATTAGATCAAATTAGTACAGAATCAACTTTGCCGCGATCAAGTCAAGGATCAGCCAAATTTTCAAGTCCATCATCAAAAGCATTTATGAAAAAAAGTGCTGAGCTGAATTTGTGCCATCGAGTGGTCTAAAAGAGAATTAAGTCAAATGTGCATTTTACCCTGGTGTGACTTTATAACTGTTGTAACCTAATATCATTTCAATTTATACTGTAACTGTATAATATTAAATTAAATGTCTAATTCTTCCATTTAAGATGAGGCAGCTCAGAGAGTGCGGGAGAGCCCACTGAGCACTAAAAGAGTTGTTATTAATTCTCTATATTAAGATGATACTGCCTCAGAGTCAAACTCCTTATAGTGCCCCCTTTTTTGGTTTAAGCCACTGCCCCTCAAAATGTCTGTGCATGGCCCTGATGTGTATAGAGAGAATCGCAATGCTGACAACTTTTTTTTTTAATAAAATTTGCTGATAACTTCTGGATTTGAGAGTAAAATAGTGAGTAAGCGTTTGTGGCACAGCCGCGGATCAGTTACGCACTGCAAACGCAGCATATGTGAAAGCACTATAGCATGCTGCTCCTGCACCGCATACACACTGCACACAGAATATGTGTGAAACAGGCGTTAACCTCTGCTTTCTCATCTTACACATCACACTCCACTGTTATGGTGGCCATTTCAGTAGATTTACTCACTAACATTGTTGTGGAAACATAATAAGCATGGACACTAAAATATGGCAGTATCGTGCTACAGCGCACATCAGCTGCAGTTCTGGCGCCTCAGTCCCAATACTGTACCGGCATGTTAATGCAGCGGTAGAGTTACACTCACAGGACACTGCACTTATTCACAACCACAAAAGTTCATTATTTGCTTGTGCTTTAAAGCTTTGCTGGGTAAACATTTCATTGGCGTTCTGTGTACGCCCCAAAGTGTGCATGCAGTCAAACAGCACCAAACTGAACTCATGTAGGGTCAGACCATCTGCTAGCGATGGAAAAAAAATGCGCAAAACAAGCCACTTTGAAATTTTGCTGTTTTCATGAATACAAAAGTTGGGTGACCCTCCCCCTAGACTAACAAAATTTGGATGACCCTCCCCTCAACAAAGAATAAAAAGACATGAACCTCCCCTACACTCTCAGAAAAAAAGGTACAAAAGCTGTCACTGTGGCGGTACCTTTTCAAAAGGTACACCTTTATACCTAAAGAGTGCATATTAGTCCCTCAAAGGTACATATTGGCACCAAAAGTGTACATATTAGTACCTAAATGGTACATATTAGAACCCTTTTGAAGGGTACTGTCCCAGTCACAGCATTTGTACCTTTTTTTCTGAGAGTGTATTTTCCTCCGGTGGTCCATTCCTTAAATACCGAACGGTCCCTTACTTCAATGAGCTCATTGTTTTTGCCTTAAATTATTACATTGTTTCAATTAATACATTTTTAGCTAACTGTGATTTTGTATATGTACATTTCTGAAATGCATAACTTAGACAGTTTCCTCTGATAACAGATCACTCTAAACTGTAATGTGGACTCGTTTATTTTCTGTAAAGCTGCTGTGAAATGATGTGTATTGTGAAAAGCGCTATACAAATAAATGTGAATTGAATTGAATGCTGTATTATAGATATATGTTATGCTGATGTGGGTCAGAATGGCTCCTCCTCTTCCTCTGATCTTCTTTCTGCTCATGATTCACGGTGAGTCTCTCTTACATTCACATTAGAAACACTCTGATGTTTTATTTAAGGCCTCATGAGCGGCTGATCTGCACTTTCTTCTGTCCTGTTCTCATATATTTCTCTCTGAAACAGGAAGTTTGTGTTGAACTTGTCAAACGCTCGTCCCGTTTAGAAATGTCCAATAGTCTTTTGCTACTTGCTAGTCAGTGTCACATGGTTTAGGGGGAGGGACTTTCTCGATGTTCAGAGCATTTGATTGGACAGAAATCACTGTAGCAGCAGATCATGAATATGTTTGGCTCGAGTTCTCAGAAGTGAATGTGTACATGTTAAATATTTATCATGTCAAAGGAGTTCACTAGCATAAATGAGCTCTGAGCTGATAGATAAGAACTAAAAGCCACAAAACTAATATTTTGATGTCATTGGGTATTTAATAAATCAACTTTGATTATTTTCTTCATCTTATTTTTCAGATATTTCATTATTTGAGAGTGTGTCATGTTGCTCGTGGCTGATTTCTTGGTTCTCTCTTCACTCCTCTGTCTCTGTACGTTTACTTCTGCTTTTCTGCAACACCGTCCATCAAAGCTCATCAAAAAATCACTGTAGGACAGGGCTGCCAACTTTTGAGTTCCCTTTTGAGGAAACGTCACATTTACAAGCGCCATTTACGTGAGAGTGTGTGAAACGTGTCGATTAGAGTCTCAGGCTGAATGTGTGACAGTTCACAGCCCTGCTCTAGCACTAGATCATGAATATATTTTGCTCTTGTTCTCGGAAGTGAATGTGTATATGTTAAATATTTATATTGTCATATTCCAGGATTTACAGTTTTTCTGAATTGCTAAAACACTAAACCCACTTCTCTGAACCAAATTCTCAATAGCCTAAACCAATGTGTTGAATAAATCACTCTTTCTGTAAAACATTAAACAAGTTCAGGAAGTTAAAACACTGTTTGCAAATCTCATGCACTCTTTTGCAAAACTCAAAACACATTCTATGCAAATATTTGAAATTGGCCCAATAAATATATTTTAGTTAAATATATGTAAATATATATTTTATTTTTTTGAAAATATATTTTAGTTAAATATGTGAAAATATTTGTCAATATATTTACTAACAACATATACAATGAGGAAAATAAGTATTTGAACACCCTGCTATTTTGCAAGTTCTCCCACTTAGAAATCATGGAGGGGTCTGAAATTGTCATCGTAGGTGCATGTCCACTGTGAGAGACATAATCTAAAGAAAAAAAATCCTGAAATCACAATGTATGATTTTTGAACTATTTATTTGTATGATACAGCTGCAAATAAGTATTTGAACACCTGAGAAAATCAATGTTAATATTTGGTACAGTAGCCTTTGTTTGCAATTACAGAGGTCAAACGTTTCCTGTAGTTTTTCACCAGGTTTGCACACACTGCAGGAGGGATTTTGGCCCACTCCTCCACACAGATCTTCTCTAGATCAGTCAGGTTTCTGGGCTGTCGCTGAGAAACACGGATTTTGAGCTCCCTCCAAATATTCTCTATGGGGTTTAGGTCTGGAGACTGGCTAGGCCACGCCAGAACCTTGATATGCTTCTTACAGAGCCACTCCTTGGTTATCCTGGCTGTGTGCTTCGGGTCATTGTCATGTTGGAAGACCCAGCGTCGACCCATCTTCAATGCTCTAACTGAGGGAAGGAGGTTGTTCCCCAAAATCTCGCAATACATGGCCCCGGTCATCCTCTCCTTAATACAGTGCAGTCGCCCTGTCCCATGTGCAGAAAAACACCCCCAAAGCATGATGCTACCACCCCCATGCTTCACAGTAGGGATGGTGTTCTTGGGATGGTACTCATCATTCTTCTTCCTCCAAACACGTTTAGTGGAATTATGACCAAAAAGTTCTATTTTGGTCTCATCTGACCACATGACTTTCTCCCATGACTCCTCTGGATCATCCAAATGGTCATTGGCAAACTTAAGACGGGCCTTGACATGTGCTGGTTTAAGCAGGGGAACCTTCCGTGCCATGCATGATTTCAAACCATGACGTCTTAGTGTATTACCAACAGTAACCTTGGAAACGGTGGTCCCAGCTCTTTTCAGGTCATTGACCAGCTCCTCCCGTGTAGTTATGGGCTGATTTCTCACCTTTCTTAGGATCATTGAGACCCCACGAGGTGAGATCTTGCATGGAGCCCCAGTCCGAGGGAGATTGACAGTCATGTTTAGCTTCTTCCATTTCACCTACGATGACAATTTCAGACCCCTCCATGATTTCCAAGTGGGAGAACTTGCAAAATAGCAGGGTGTTCAAATACTTATTTTCCTCACTGTATAAGAGGTGGAAGAGTGTGTGTATAAGAGGAGGAAGAGTGTGTGTATAAGAGGATGAAGAGTGTGTTAGAGGAGGAAGAGTATGAGTTAGAGGAAGAGTGTGTGTATAAGAGGAGGAAGAGTGTGAGTTAGGGGAGGAAGAGTGTGTATAAGAGGAGGAAGAGTATGAGTACAAGAGGAGGAAGAGTGTGAGTACAAGAGGAGGAAGAGTGTGTGTATTAGAGGAGGAAGAGTGAGTATAAGAGGAAGAGTGTGAGTATAAGAGGATGAAGAGTGTGAGTTAGAGGAGGAAGAGTATGAGTATAAGAGGATGAAGAGTGTGAGTTAGAGGAGGAAGAGTATGAGTATAAGAGGAGGAAAAGTGTGTATTAGAGGAGGAAGAGTGTGAGTATAAGAGGAGGAAGAGTGTGTGTTAGAGGAGGAAGAGTATGAGTTAGAGGAAGAGTGTGAGTATAAGAGGAGGAAGAGTGTGAGTATAAGAGGACGAGTGTGAGTATAAGAGGAGGAAGAGTGTGAGTTAGAGGAGGAAGAGTATGTGTTAGAGGAGGAAGAGTGTGTGTATTAGAGGAGGAAGAGTGTGAGTTAGAGGAAGAGTGTGAGTAAGAGGAGGAAGAGTGTGTGATAGAGGAGGAAGAGTATGTGTTAGAGGAGGAAGAGTGTGTATAAGAGGAGGAAGAGTGTGTGTGTAAGAGGAGGAAGAGTGTGAGTTAGAGGAGGAAGAGTATGAGTTAGAGGAGGAAGAGTGTGAGTAAGAGGAAGAGTGTGAGTATAAGAGGAGGAAGAGTGTATATAAGAGGAAGAGTGTGAGTATAAGAGGAGGAAGAGTGTGAGTAAGAGGAGAAAGAGTATGAGTATAAGAGGAGGAAGAGTGTGTATAAGAGGAGGAAGAGTGTGTATAAGAGGAGGAAGAGTGTGTATAAGAGGAGGAAGAGTGTGAGTAAGAGGAGGAAGAGTGTGTGTATAAGAGGAGGAAGAGTGTGTGTAAGATGAGGAAGAGTGTGTGTATAAGAGGAGGAAGAGTATGAGTATAAGAGGAGGAAGAGTATGAGTATAAGAGGAGGAAGAGTGTGAGTAAGAGGAGGAAGAGTATGTGTATAAGAGGAGGAAGAGTATGAGTATAAGAGGAGGAAGAGTGTGAGTAAGAGGAGGAAGAGTGTGTGTATAAGAGGAGGAAGAGTGTGAATAAGAGGAGGAAGAGTGTGAGTAAGAGGAGGAAGAGTGTGTGTATAAGGGGAGGAAGAGTGTATGTATAAGAAGAGGAAGAGTGTGAGTATAAGAGGAGGAAGAGTGTGAGTTAGAGGAGGAAGAGTGTGAGTATAAGAGGAGGAAGAGTGTGAGTTGGAGGAGGAAGAGTGTGTGTATAAGGGGAGGAAGAGTGTATGTATGTGTGTATAAGAGGAGGAAGAGTGTGAGTTAGAGGAGGAATAGTGTGAGTATAAGAGGAGGAAGAGGAAGAGTGTGTGAAAGAGGTGATGAACGAGGAGGAAGAGGAAGAGGAAGGTGTGGAGAATGTTGTCAAGGCTGGATCTGCTTCAGGGTTTTTCTCTTCTCCTGCAGAGATGATATTCTCCGGCCGGACCGACATGAAGACGTGAAGCTGAAGCAGAATAAATCTCTCTCACTGACCTTGATTCTGCAGTTGCTCAACTCTTCTGACTGTACTTTACAGTAACATGCTTTTCATTTACAGTGTTTTACTGTAACCTTTTGGGCTTCTGCAGTTGGTCACTGTATTTCACAGTATGCAAATGCTGAATATACAGACATTCCATACTATACAATATTCAGTACAATACTATACAGTACTTGCAGTGCATACAGTATTTATTCACTCACCACTGTCAGGTGTCAGTACTACTTTATTATGAAATTGCAAATTTTGTTTACTTTGTTACAATAAATAAATACATATTTCTCCTGTAACTGCATGCTCTGGATTCTGTGTTCTCCATTCTTCATGTAGTGTCTAACGAATGATCTGTAGTGTTTCTAATATTGACTGATGTGTGTAAGATCTGAAAGCATTGTTTGATTTTGCCAGAAGAGTCAGAGATTCTCTGAATGAGTTTTGAACATTTGCTTTTGTGTTTAAGGTTTTGAGAAAGTGAGTGATGGTTTCAAGAAATGTGTTTTAGCAATTCAGAAAAACTGTAATTGTGCAGCTTGTTGTTTTTGGCTGATTTCTTGGTTCTCTCTTCACTCCTCTGTCTTAAAGTAATTCACACTGAGATTATTTATTCACATTTATCTTATATTTACTGTAATGAGTCGCTGTTTTCAAATAGTAATAAAGTATTGTCATGTTTTCATGGCCCAATATAACAGATAAAACAACATTTACAGTTTGATGAATTCTGTGTTTCAGGGGTTTCTAGTGAGGATATGAGTGTGAGTTACAGTCCTTTACACATCTGTGCACTAAAGGACTCAACAGTGATAATGAGATGCACTTATAAATACCCTACTGGACATCAGATCATGAAAGTGTTCTGGACCAAAACACATGAAAAGGGTGATGAGTCTCCAAATCTGTCTAATGACACTGAATACAGTCAGAGGCTTCAGTATCTGGGAGATAAACGGAAGAACTGCAACATCAGACTGAGTCATGTGACACTGAAAGATTCACACGAGTACTATTTCAGATTCATCACTGATAAAGACAAATATATTGGTTATCCAGGAGTGAATCTTACTGTCACAGGTGACTTTGATGAGGTTTATCTCTTCTTCTGTGCATTACGTTGAATAATAATCAGTGTATGACAGCAGCACTAGATATAATGTGTGTGTTGTGTTCAGATCTTCAGGTGGAGTCTCCTGAGAGAGTGACAGAGGGAGATTCAGTCACTCTGAGATGTAAAAGCAGCTGCGCTCTGACTGACAGAGCAACATTCATCTGGTACAGAAACTCACAGCCATTAACTGAGAGAAGAGACAGAAACAATGAACTCCTGCTGCAGTCAGTCAGAAGAGAGGATTCAGGCAGATATAGCTGTGCTGTAGACGGACACACTCACATCTCTCCTGCTGTTCAGCTCAATGTCATGTGTGAGTACAGATTGACTTTCTCTCTTTAACCCTCATGCACTTTAGATTTCTTGTCCAGGTCAAACTGACCGTAATTGTAAATTCCCCAAAAATCACACTATGAAAAAAAAAAAAATCAGGTACAAATAATGAACTTTTAATAATACCTTTCAAACATTACAAACACTAAATATCTGCATTTATGGTTTATAAAAACATTACAGGAAGGTTTTATGCCTTCCTGTAGCTCAAACAGTAGAGCGTTGGTGCTAACAACGCCAAGGTCATGGGTTCGATTCCCAGGGGAAGCAAGAACTGACAAAAAAAAATGTAAAAAATGTGTACCTTGAATGCAATGTAAGTCGCTTTGGATAAAAGCGTCTGCCAAATGCATAAATGTAAATGTAAATGTAAAAAAGTTTTTAACCACTAAGACTGCCCCTCCCCAACACTCGTGGGACACTTGCCATTATACATTTATAACAATAATATCTTAGTCTAACTGAAGTAATCTTGACAAACTATATAGCATTTGAAAGTGTTCAGACTGTAGTTTTCATATTTGGCGACTGATTTTCAAAAGATGTGGTGTCGAATTATAACACATGCTCTGATTCTTTATGTATCTTTTTATATGTTTTAGAGATTGAATTAAAATCAAATATTAACATTACTTCCCAAACAAGATCCATATATGGAAATCGGAGCACTGCATGAAAAGTGGGATTTTCGTCCTTGTAAACGGCTGGAAATCTCCATAATTTTCGGCAGTTAACGACAATTTACAGCCTGTGAACACGTTCGTCTGTGCCACATATTGACGGAAACGAACCATGACGTATGTGGAGAGCTCGCGGAGGTGCTAATGGCTCAAATTTGCCTATGAATAGCAGCGCCCGCGCCTTGCCAGAGAATGGCTTGAATTTCCTCACTCAGTATTGGTTGAAACCACATTTAAACAAAAATCACTCGTGATTGGTTGGCAGATCTGTTACTATTGGTGACCCTGGGTCATTATAAATTTAAACCCCACCCCAAAATTATAATAATTATATATATATATATATATATATATATATATATGCATGTATGATGTCATGTTGTATATTCATGTCATTGTTATCCTATGGACTACACTATTACCATCATCAAGGACATGAATGAATTTATTGAGGAAAGGAAAATTTGCCAGGGACGTGCTGTTTATTCAAAGAAAGAGCTTTATTAGCACAAACACACAACTAATATCATATATGTACAAAGCATAGGAGATTTGCCCACACAACAAATGGGAAGCTCATGAGAAGCACAAAATCCTACAGCACCGTGAAGTGTGTGTTTTCTGCTTCAGAGCTGCAGGTAACTAGCGGCATTCAATTCAATTCAATTCAATTCAATTAACTTTATTGATCCCACAAGGGGCAATTGATTAAGAGCAGCATGTAAATAACAATAAATAATACAAATCACACGCATTATTCACACAAGTAACAAAGTCCATCAGTCCATCACACACACACACACACACACATAACGTACAGCAGTACACAGTATTCATCAGCATGTGCAATTTTTCCCTTCTCCAGGAGCTCTATGCGGAATTTAAAAGTTTAATCGCATAAGGAATGAAAGATTTAGAATGGCGATTCGTCTTACATACCGGGAGCGCGTAACGACGCCCAGAAGGCAGCAGAGAGAATTCACCTGCCAAAGCATGACCTGGAGCAGCCAGGATGCTCTTTGCCTTCCGCAGTATTTGCTGGTTACAAAAGACATTTAAGTCTCTCTGTTTTACGCCGATAATTTTAGAGCAAATCTTTACAATGTTATACAGGCTATTCCTGTCTTTGGTGCTCAAATTATGAAACCAGCAGATAAAAGAAAAATTTAAAAGACTCTCAATAAAAGACTGATAAAATCTGCACAGAATGACCGGCGAGACGGAGAAAGTATTTAATTTACGAAGAAGGTGAATTCTCTGTTGCCCTTTCTTTGCAATGATAGCGCTGTTAAGATCAAATCTAAGATGTTCATCAAAGACAGTGCCCAAGTATTTATATGAGGAGACAATTTCAACCTTTGCATTATGTATAGTGCTCTCAAAAACAGTATCTCGATTTCTCCTGAAGTCAATAATTATTTCTTTGGTTTTAGATACATTTAGTTCTAAACAATGGTTATCACACCATGAGATGAATTCATTTAAAGCATTTCCATGATCCGATACTGGACTTTGTAATAGTGACAGCAACACAGTGTCGTCGGAAAATTTAACCAGGTAGCTGTTCTCCTGGGTACTTCTACAATCATTTGTGTACATAATAAAAAAAAGGGGTGAAAGGACACACCCTTGAGGTAGTCCTGTAGAGAGCAGTAAGGGATCTGATAGATTGCCATTTACTGCTACCCTCTGTTCTCTGGCGGTTAAAAAATCTAAAATCCATAAAACAAGTTGATGAGGCAGGTTGAAATCACTTAACAACTTGTTAATTAAAATATATGGTTGTACTGAATTAAAAGCTGATGAAAAATCTGCAAACAGAAGCCTTGCATGTGATTTTGGTTTATCTAAGTGCTTGTATATGCTGTTCAAGATAAACAGCTTTGCGTCTTCCACTCCCCTCCCTGTTTGATAAGCGAATTGCAGGGGATCTAATCTCTCCTCTATAGATGTTTGCACTAAATGTTTAATAATTTTTTCAAATACCTTCATAATTAACGAAGTTAAGGCAACAGGCCTAAAATCGTTTAGTGTCCCTGGTTTGCTAATCTTTTTAGGAACTGGAATCACTATGGATGATTTCCAAAGAGTGGGAACCACACTACACTTCAGTGACATCTGAAAGATGTGCTGGAATACGCTGCTCAGTTGATCAGCACAATAGCGCAGTGTCCGCCCGCAAAGCAAATCAGGGCCAGGTGCCTTCCTTATATTTACTCTCTTCAGATGGTCCCTAACGCATTCTTGACTGATAGTGATCTCATTTTGAGACAATATTGTTTCTCCTATACAAGTAACGTTTCTAGAAGGGTCATTTTTTTTCGAAACGAGAATAAAAAGTATTAAAAGCGTTCGGGAGATTAGCATCACTTGTCCCCATAATTGTTATAGGTTTCCTACTGTCTCCATTTCCCTGGGTGACTGAGGACATTTCTTTAATTCCCCTCCAAGCTGCCCGAAGGTCTCCACTACTATACTTGTGCTCTATCTTATCCTTATACGCCCTTTTTGCTTTCCTTATCCCATTCCTTACTTCTCTATTAATTTCTTTCTTTTCCTGGCTACTCCCTGTATAAAAAATATGTTTCTTTTTATTTAGAATGCTCTTTAATTCTTTAGTAACCCATGGTTTATTGTTAGGGAATATTGTTATATTTTTACATGGGATATTACTGTCTACACAGAAAGATATATAAGATGTCACAGTTTGTGTTAGTTCATTTAGATCATTGCAGGAGCTGTAAAACACGTCCCAGTCTGTACATTCAAAACATGCCTGTAAGCTGGCAATGCTATTTTCTGTCCAGCATTTCACTGTTTTTACAGTCTTCTCCTGTCGCTTGCAGATGGGACTATAAGTAGGTATCAGGAGGACACTATTATGGTACGATGCGCCAAAAGCAGACTTGGGCATAGATTTAAAAGCGCCAGGTACTGAGCCTAGGCACAGGTCAAGAGTAGTGTTGTTCTTAGTTGTTGCGCAGGTGATATACTGCTCGTAAGTTTTTAGTGTCTTGTGAATCTGACAATGGTTAAACTCTCCCATAATAAATTTAGGAGCATCGGGTGATATCGCATCGAGTCTGTTAGTCACTTCTGAGATTAAGTGAGCGGCTATGGAGGCGTTTGCGCGCGGGTGTATATACACCAGGGTTAAGAAAAGCTGGGGAAACTCCCTTGGAAGATAAAAGGGGCGAAGAGAGATAGAGAGTAGCTCGAGATCCGGAGTACAAATTTCCTCTCGAACAGTAACGGTGTTACAATACCTCTCGAATTCTGTCTGAATTCGGTCCATTTTGCAGACGTCTGTGGTGCGTTGCCCTGTACTTTGGAGTCGCCTCTAATCTCGACTGCAGCGTGGCACAGAGCTCGGTGAGCTCCTGGCTGCGAAAGGACGGAGGTCGCACAATCCATCCAGACACCCCGCCGACGATGCCGTCGTCCTCATCAGACATCAGGTCTATGGTAGCGCACTTCCAAAGGCCCACCTCATCCTCAGCTAGCACACTCTGTCTCGCTTCTAGCAGCTGTAAAAACCAAGACAATCAGTACTGCGCAATGCACTGCGTATGGACAACACACATCTATTAATGCACATGAAAAATAGTCACATTGACCAAAAACAAATCTAATCTAATCTAATAAATCTTTCCCTCTTTCTTCTCGCTTTGTACCCGAAGCTCCTGCGCACTGTCGCGTAATATGTCTTACAAGGCACATGGAAAACAATTAAATGAGAGTGATATTAATAAGAACAACATAAGTCACAGTAAAATTAAACAATAAAGGAGAAAAGATTCACACCGGAAGCAAACTATGCTTTTTGAAATTGGGGTTTTATTCTGACTGCTGTTTAAAATAAGTGACAGCGGTCAATGGAAACAGATAAAAGTCTGATTAAGAAAAAAGTTTGCCTTGTTTGAAGAGATTTCACAAGAAAAAAATAGATTTCACTAGTTAAAAAACAAACAAACAAAAAAACCAAGAAATTGTAGAAACAGTTTACAGTAAATTTGAAGATGACATATAATCAAATGTCACAAAAAGTTTAACCAGTGGATCAACTGAAATACAGTGTAATGCACTGCAACAGGTCAGATTTAAATCGATTTCTCCAAACCAAAATATGTTAAATACGATAACACAAACTGGAATACGGCAGTGGCTGAGGTAACTTAGGCCTAAGTTAGAAGAGAAATAAAAGCACTTCAACAAAGCCACAACCCACGTTTAATCATGCAGAACCAGAAATATGCATTAAACCATAAAGTTATATTGTATAATCACAGCATATAGATTAAACTCATTAACAGATTTATCAAATAAACATGCCATCAGTAATTTACCCCATAAACCATGAAACGTACATATACCCAATCCTTTACCGATCACCACGAGGTTCACTCGTCACACATAATAAATCTCTAAATCTATATATAAAAAAAAGTACACATCAAATGTTCTTTTAACTTCGCTTCACAACTTATTTGTGCATATTAAAGATATTGGAGTAATATTTACCAAGAAAGAAGAACGTATAACACAGAATCCGATCGATGCACCACATGGAGCTCTCCTGAACAGTGAAAAAATGGCTTCTCTGGTCGCGCGCACGCGTCCAGCACAAGTGAATAGTATCGCGAGAAGAGAGGGATTTCTTAAAGGGGCCACAAACATTTTTAATGCAAAATAGAAACGAGGTATATTTACACTACTACTAGGCCAGAATAGTAAAAAAGTTACTTACACACAATGTCGTCATTATCAGCATCATGTCAATTGATCTAAGTAAGTAAAAATATATGCACAGAATTGAGAAAATAGTATTTATAGAGATAAATTGTTGCCTATCACAGGGCAAACATGTGAATGTTCACGGTACATTTTATGCAAACAACTCTAATCGTAGTTGTAACTCTATATGTACAGTAGGCATAATTCTTGTCATTGCGTATGTGTATGGAGCATGAGTCAAATACAATCTTCTGTTCGTGAACAGTTGTATTATGCACAGTGGTTGAGCTCTAGGAGATTGTGATGCTGTTTGCATGGAATGCACATTTTACCTTTGTGGCAAAGCCTGATTGAAATTAATTGTTGAAATAAATGGTTTTGTGTCTTTTTTACATAACATTGGCTATTGCTAATGACACATAGTAACTAATCTAGCTACTTTCATTAAATATACCAATTTAAGCTAAAATTTAAGAGTCTATAATTAGGCTATGAGCCTGATCTATTTATACCAGAGATTTTCTTAGAATGAAGTAAATACCTTTTACAAAAATGTTACCTGGGGTAAAACTCCCCCTGCCCTGATTTGCATTTGTATAGCTCACAGTGTAGCTGCCTGGTTTAAGAAAGGTTGAACTCGTTTACTGATGATTCCCACACACTTTATTTGAATGTCCGTCATCACAGATTCGATCACCGTTGGACACCATGACTCGTTGAGAATCAACGTAAAAGCTTGTACAAAAGAAAACAAAATACCAAAATGAATAAACCTTGAAATAGACATACATCAAAACCACATAAGTAAAGATTAATGACTTAAACATACCTAAACATTATACAAAACAACCAACAATTAATTTTAATACAAAGAAAATAAATCAAAACAAAACAAAGATAGCAGGAAGTCTATAACCGTACCTTGTTCTCCATTTAAACCAGGAGCTAAATCCTTTTAAACTCCTTGCAAACCGTAATCCTTTAATACCACAACCATGTACGTTTGGGTCTCGTTCCATACTGAAATGTTTGGACCATATGCGCATTATATCCGCTCACGCGGGCGAACGTCAAAATAAAAGACCTCTGTTACCATAACACAAATGAAACCCAATAAAAAATAATAATAAAATAATTAGATAGCCTACCATACAAAAAATAAATAATAAATAAATTTAAGGACTATATCATTTACATTTCAAAACAGACAATATACAGTCATTAACACACAGCATTTTCATTTACATGTTAAAGCCTCCCCTAGAATTAGGGGGAGGGGGGTCATGGGGGGACAACTGCCAAGCAAGGTCCACGTCAATTTCCGACAATTCACGTCAGTTTTCGGTGTTGCCTGCAAATTGCCGTGTGCAGTCGTAAACCTGAACTTCCACGACAATCTACAGTGCCGCTTACTGACGAAAATCCCACTTTTCATGCAGTGAGAGTCCTTATATGGTCACCAGAGGAGTGTGGATTCGTCTAGTGGAAAAGTTTGTTTTTCAAATATAAAACTTGTTGAAATGTTTTCAGTGTGAGCATCAGTTATTTTTGAACACTTTCATCTCGTTTTAACAAAACCGTGATAATATTGATAATCACGATAATTTTGGTCACTATTATTGTGATATGAACTTGCAAAGATCGGGCCTTAAAGAAAATCCCGAGCTTTCCAATCGTTCGGGATACGAAAATACAATCTTTACGAGATGACTTGAACGCACAACAACGAGTAGGCACGCTTTCCCAGTGTTATCCAATATCCTTCCTCACTATGTGGGAACAAGTAGGAACAGCAGTGATTGACTTCTCTGTGTAAAGCCCTGTCCTTCTCCAAGGGTGGGGGGGATCAGGCGGTTTACACGAGGCGCTGGAAGACAGTGTTTGTGGCGTATTTCTTAGGGATCCCAATTCATCAATCACTGACGTAACTGTTACGATCAGCTCGTTTCAAGCCAAAACACAAAAGAGGGATCAAGCAGAAACGAAAAGTAATAATAATAATAAACAGAAGTCTAGGGATAAGGGCAAAAAAAAAAAGACAAACAACTATGACAAAATCTTGAGGCTACATGTGTAAGAAAACATAAGAAAGAGTCACTCATGAGGAGAGCTTCCCTACAGAGTGCCTGCCCCAAATAAGGCACAACACTCTTATATACTCTAACTAATTAGCAATTAGCATGAGGAAAGCCAATCAGGAACTCCCACGACCTGCACCAATAGAATCAGGAGACTCAGGGTCGTCACACCTCCCACTCAAAAAGAGGTTCTCAAAAAAAAAAAAGACAAAAGAGAGAGAGAAAAAAAATGGTACAAATGCAAAACAACCATTTAAATGTGACTGTACAATAACTTTAATACTCATCTCCATAAATCCCGCTCCATTTCGCTCCCGGAATCCTGGGCCCTAGGACATCAGAGAGAGAAAAAGGAGAAAGAAGAGAGAGAGAGAAGAAAAGATACCAGACACTACTGGGACAGCTTACATCCTTGAGAGAGCATCAGCAATTATGTTATCCTTGCCACGTATGTGTTTTAATCTGTAAGTGGAAAGGTTGTAGAATAAGGCTCCATCTCATAATTCTCTGATTCTTACCGCGCATTCGATCTAAGAAAGTCAACAGATTATGGTCAGTGTATACCGTAATAGGACCACAGACTGAGCTCAGATAGACCTCGAAATTTTGAACAGCTAAAATAAGGGCTAATGCCTCTTTTTCCACCGTAGAATACACTTGCTGGTGACGATTGAATTTTTTGGAAAAATAACCGACTGGATGTTCAATTCCATTAGAATCCTCTTGTAAAAGAACAGCGCCAGCACCATAAGCGCTAGCATCAACTGCAAGTAGAAAATGCTTCTCAAAATTAGGAGTAGCCAACACAGGAGCATTGGCCAATAAAGATTTGGCATTCTCAAAGTAACACTGACATTGCTCTGACTATGGTTGTTCAGATTCCGATACTAGTATCGGAAATGCCGCCGATACCAATAAAAATTCTAGCATCGGTATCGGCGAGTACATCTACCCATGTACCGATCTGATACCATTTTATTAAAGGGATACTTCACTTTAAAATGAAAATTCTGTCATCATTTACTCACCCTCAAGTTGTTTCAAACCTGTATGAATTTCTTTCTTCTGCTGCACAGAAAGATAGATATTTTGAAGAATGTCAGTAACCAAACAGTTAACTGGAACCATTGACTTCCATAGTAGGAAAAAAAAGTACTAGTCAATGGTTCCAGTTAACTGTTTGGTTACTGACAATCTTCAAAATATCTTCTTTTGTGTTCAGCAGAAGAAAGAAATTCATACAGGTTTGAAACAACTTGAGGGTGAGTAAATGATGACAGAATTTTCATTTTAAAGTGAAGTATCCCTTTAAACAATACCTAGTTATGCACGCTAGCTTTGCTTTACGCTGCAAATCAGAGACCAATTCTTCTTCACTGCTCTAAACAGTGGTTGCTTGTGGCAACACAGGAAGTTGTGCTGTTGCCACAAGCAACCACTGTTTAGAGCAGCGAAGAAGAAATGAAAACGCAAATTATCAAATGCAGGCGCGCGGCAAGCGCATAATAATGTAAGAGACGCTGGCGCCCAACATCAAATGGCAAACGTAATGAAAACGGAACAAAACTGCGCTACTCGTTATTTTGTGCTTCACGGACCATTAAACAGTTTGGAACAATGCAGCGTGAGCCGATCTTGATCAAGCTACACTGTTGTTACACAGCGCTAAGAGATCCAGTAAAGAAAGCATTTTGAATTCGCCACTGAAGTAACTTAATAACATCGCTGCGAGATCTAGTGAGAAACATTCACATTTCTCCGCTATTAACGGATTAAACAGCGCTGACGTGGAAACCAGGAACATTGTGCTTTCAAGTAACGTTACGTTGGTTTTATTTTGACATTGGTTTTATTTTGACATTATGAATAAAATTGCTGCCCTCAAATGTTAATCTGAAATAAAATAAACCTTTGTTTATAACTAGCCTACTACAATATTACATTTCATTTTTTTTATAAGGAGCTGTTTTTGTTTTATATGTCAATTATAGCTCCATCATTGCTCAAAGTAAAAAATTATCATACTTTATGATGTTAGTTTTAATAAAAAAAAAAAAATGTAAATCAAGGAAATTTCTCTGGCATTTCTTTCTTTTTGCTGTATTGAAAACGTACCGAACCGTGACACCAGTGTATGGTATCGAACCGAACCGTGAATTTTGTGGACTGTTACACCCCTATTATTCATATATCATTTTTTAGATTCCTAGATTTATTTGTTGCACTTTTTTTTACAGTTATATTGTAAAACTAAAATACCTTTTATAAAATAATTCTATCAATTCATACAGGGGTAGTATGAATTGCAGCTGTATAGATACACACCCAGGTATCGGATTAGTACTCGGTATCGGCCGATACCCTGAGTCCAGGTATTGGAATCGGTATCGGGAAGGAAAAAAGGGTATCGGAACATCTCTAGCTCTGACTATTGAAAGGGTCTCTTAGGGCTTAATAAATCAGTCAGAGGAGCAACTACATTTGCAAAATTATGACAAAAACCTCTGTAGTAACTAGGGATGTCCCGATCAGGTTTTTTTGCCCTCGAGTCCAAGTCCGAGTCATTTGATTTTGAGTATCTACCGATACCGAGTCCCGATCCGATACTTCTATAATACATAAAAAAAGAATAAAGAAGAGCAAAAAACAGATCCAGGATGTTCCTTATTTTTGATTTAATTCACCTTATTTTAACATTCAACAACTCAATAAATTCTTCACTTTTGGACTTTAGTGCAACAGTAAATATAAAAAAGTCTAATATATAAACAAATAGCACCTCAACTTAAAATACCCAGCAGGCATGTAAACAAATAAAAAATAAAAGTGTCACAGTGTTTGCAAAGCCAGTAATGTGCTTTTAGGAACTGCACTCGCCGGTTTCACACTGCACGCGTTAGCAGTGGCAAGTTGACATGCTTCATAGTGCAATGCATTCTGAGTGCATCATACGAAACTTATCCATGGCTCCCAGAATGCATTGCACCATTGAAGCATGTCACCATTGTTGAGATTCATATGCTGATTCTTGATGCCTGTGTGCGAGTAAAACTCACAGGAGCCCATAATATGTAAATGGTGTGTTAAAAATCGTTTGATGTTCTGATTAAATTCTATTATTTCCTTGCTGTAGAATCACAACAATAAAACAGAATTAATAACATACTACCCATATAAACCTCCCACATAATATCAATGAGTTAAGCCAATATATGATGATTATATTCTTATCATCAATCAGCTTACAGCATCTGATTATACTTTCTCTTGCTGTTCTCATCATAACAAACAGACACAGCTGCCTGAGAAAAACAAATGTTGAAAAGTCAAGAGCCCGACTAAAGCACACACTGATCGCCACAATGGTAACATCAAATCAAACTATTACTTTCAAATAAGTAATCAACATCTACATGTGGCAAAGTGGGCGTGGTTTGACTCAAATTGATGTAATTTCCGACTACGCCACCTGGGGAATTTCACCCCAAGAATTTAATATAATCTCTAAGCTAAGGCACGCACAGGTCCCAATCACCGTTGGAGTCAGAGACATAAGTAATCGTACAAAAGTATTTTATTTAAGCAACAGTCATCATTAAAAGAGGCATTGACCAGCAATCACACTCATCTCAATTGTAAGTTCAATCATTAGTGGCAAAGGAACCCAGGCTTACCAACGGGGGCAGTCTCAGAATATCACCCTTAATGGAAATCACTCAAATCACAGTGCCCACACACACACACACTAGCACACACACAGCGACCAAGGTCAGAGAAGACCACGACAAACAGTGAAGGATGCCACCACCAAAAGGTCACTCGTCTGCCCCCGGGTGCCCAGGTCCTGGCAACAACCAGAAAGAAAAAAACGTTAAGAGAGTAGAGATATGCATAAACAAAATAACAAAGTACTCAATGCAGTTCCGGGAAGGAACCAACTTCTCAGTTCCAATCGGATCGTCACAAATTAAGATAAAAAATAACAAAAGGAAACATACTCAATTTAAATAAATTATTAAATAAATTGGCAATATAGGTCAACTGTAAAAAATGGTTAGATACAACCAATATTCAATAATCACAATAAATGAATTGAAACCAAAATACAAATTCAAAAATACCCAACCATTAAAATCAAAGTAGTAAACAAAAATAAAGAAAACAAAAACAACTCAAAACATATGACTTAGACACAGCTTAGGAAGCACAAAAGAGATGAAAATCCGTTAAGAACATCTCAGTCTCATGAAAACAGGTAAAAAATCGTTGAGAGCGTCTCATAGAAACAGAATCCGATGGAAACAGAACAGCAACTATGATGTGAGACGGAGCGTCGAAGCGAACAGCAACTCTATGATGAAGCACGGAACATTGGAGTGAACAGCAACTCTATGATGAAGCACGGAGCGTCGGAGCGACCAGCATCTCTGTGATGAGGCACAGAGCTTATAACAATTAACCAGAACGCCACCATTGCTCTTGTCCCGCGCCTATAAGCAAAACAGAAAGTGTTACACTGCCATTCATTCTCCCTATGGCTTCCGGCTCGAGCAAACATACTCACAATAACAGATGCTGCACTGGGATTAATATCCCGAATTCCTAGCGATGCATGGAGCCAGATCTCATCGGCAGAGAGCGCGGATGAACTTTAGACTACATAAAGCATACAGATTAGTACCCACTCGATTAAAACCCACAGGAATCTCGTTACACAAATGTCATCATACATGTTTTCCTTACCGCATCAAATGTTTACATTTGATCCTCCAGCACAAGCAGCAGGGCGCGTAGGTGACGTCACGGCCCCGAAAAGTGACGCACGCCTACGACTGGCAGCCCGTGGTCTTATACACCCATGGTCCCAGCCCATTGGCCGAACCTCAAATTAAAAAATTAGGAGGGGTAACAACCCATCCTGCCACATACACCTCTTCTTAATTCTTAATACGAACTTCTGTAGATGTCTGACATAAATAAAGTCAGTCTGGTTAGTAATAAGTGAAGCTGGTAATGCTGTTTGTGGAGTTGTTTAATCAGATCTTGAGAGATTTAATGTATTTTATCTTCAGTTGATTTCATCCAAGGTTGTGGCTGGAAGTAGTTCTTGTGTTTCTCTTTCCTTCAGTGATTATGCTTGTTAACAGCAGGTGTTCTTCACTAATACAAAATCATTATTCAATCACTTAATTATCTCATTACCTCCAACACTGATTAAGTGTTGCATTAAACAGCCTGTAGTGTGCACACTAAGCAGTGTTCATTTCATCTGGGCAAATCCATGTGGGGCCTACATGGAAACTGGGTGCAAAACTGGCTGGGTCCCAGTTAGATAGCCCAGGTCAGACCCATTTGGGCCCCACATGGCTCTGCTGGCTGGGTAGTAGTAACCCACCATCCAGAGAAAGCTGGAAGACAGTGTTTGTGGCCTATTTCTTAGGGATCCCAATTCATCAGTCACTGACGTAACTCATAGTGATGACTGAATGGGAACGTCTAGGTTACTAATGTAACCCCTGTTCCCTGAAGTAGGGAAGGGAGAAGTTACGTCCCTTTGCCACAATCCCTGTGTTCACCGCTGAGCAACGAGCACCACTACAGGGGGTGGAACTGAGACACGAGGAAAGGAAACGAGGATACACAAATAAGAAATGAGAAGCGCTATATTTGTATATTGGAATATTCTTGATCACTGGAGCGTCACTTCAAAGCGTCAACAGCAGCGATCAAGGGATCTGCCCTTATGTTGTTAAAGTTTGGTTATTTAAGAAATTCATACATAATAAAGATAAAGCAAGATGTCCTGTTGATATATGTTTGATATATAATTTATATAAACTGCAAAGGTAAAGCATAAATAAAAATGATTGTGCATGTGAAGGGAATTGAGAGAATTGAGATGTCCTTCAAGATGCTGAGTTTGATCAGTTTCTGGGTCACAGGCTCCCACATAGCAACATTGTGTCGGCCCAGATCCGGCCCACATCTGGCACACGTGGAAAGATGATCTGGCCCACATGCAGCGTGGAATTACGGCACTTGGGTGGGCCACTCCTGTTTGCCAGGTCTGGGCCACAAGCAGGCCATAGCAATGCCACATCTCAGCCAAGAGCAAAGAAATAAACCAGAACTGGACCTTATCTGAGCCACAAAATCTGTGTATATTAAATATGAAGTCATCTCAGCCTGTTAACAAAAAGAATCACTGAAAGAAAGAAGAGAACAGAAAAAAGAGACGAGCAGAAGCACAAGAACTACAACTGACTTCAGCCACAGCCTCAGATGAAATCAACTGAAGAGAAAAAGAAGACATTAAATCTGTGAAGATCTCAGCAGAGGAGGATTAAACAACTCCACAAACAGCATTACCAGCTTCACTTATTACTAACCAGACTGACTTTATTTCTGTCAGACGTCTACAAAAGTTTTTATTGAGAATTAACAGAGGTTTAACTCTGGTTCATTTGAAGTCACCATAACAGTGAATAGTGTTTCCATTAGTTGGGCTCTTAACTCGTATTATATCTTGTATTTTTTTTGGCTGCTGTGACAGTGTGTTTGTCAAACACATTTGCAGCAGCAAAGAAAGCTAAAGTGAAACGAGATCAGGTGATGATGGTTTTATAATCATCATGAAATAGACTGTTTCACTGAGGTAATTTGAAGCTAACAATTGTGTTGTACCATTAATATATTCTCATCACAAACCCTGTGTTACTGCAGCGTGAGGTCCAGCAATATTATAACAATCAGTTAGAAGATTTTAACAAACATGAGCACAAAAAATTACTGTTTGATGACAAACACAGACATCAATAATCAACGTATGAATCTCAACAATGGTGACAATCTAAAGTACCTTGCTGCAATGCATGCTGGGTACCAGCATAGTACAAAACTCCCAGCATGCATTGCAACATGAATAAATTATGCAGCTGAATTGTCCTATTATTTTAATTCTAAATATGTGCTTTTATTTTTTGCTGTTGTTTTTTTGTGACATTTAGTAGCTTTTCAGTGATGTTATGAATTAATCTGTTTATCTAAAATATATATATATATATTGTCACCCTTGTTGAGATTCATGTGCTGATTTTTGATATCTCTGTGTGTCACCGTGGATTCATTTTTCATGTTCGTTAAAATCTTCTAACTGATTGTTATAATATTGCTGGACCTCACGCTGCAGTAACACAGGGTTTGTGATGAGAATATATTACTGGTACAACACAATTGTTAGATTCAAATTACCTCAGTGAAACAGTCTATTTCATGATGATTATAAAACCATCATCACCTGATCTCGTTTCACTTTAGCTTTCTTTGCTGCTGCAAATGTGTTTGACAAACACACTGTCACAGCAGCCAAAAAAGACAAAAGATATAATACGAGTTAAGAGCCCAACTAATGGAAACACTATTCACTGTTATGGTGACTTCAAATGAACCAGAGTTAAACCTCTGTTAATTCTCAATAAAAACTTTTGTAGACGTCTGCCAGAAATAAAGTCAGTCTGGTTAGTAATAAGTGAAGCTGGTAATGCTGTTTGTGGAGTTGTTTAATCCTCCTCTGCTGAGATCTTCACAGATTTAATGTCTTCTTTTCTCTTCAGTTGATTTCATCTGAGGCTGTGGCTGAAGTCAGTTGTAGTTCTTGTGTTTCTGCTCGTCTCTTTTTTCTGTTCTCTTCTTTCTTTCAGTGATTCTTTTTGTTAACAGGCTGAGATGACTTCATATTTAATATACACAGATTTTGTGGCTCAGATAAGGTCCAGTTCTGGTTTATTTCTTTGCTCTTGGCTGAGATGTGGCATTGCTATGGCCTGCTTGTGGCCCAGACCTGGCAAACAGGAGTGGCCCACCCAAGTGCCGTAATTCCACGCTGCATGTGGGCCAGATCATCTTTCCACGTGTGCCAGATGTGGGCCGGATCTGGGCCGACACAATGTTGCTATGTGGGCTGGAGGACGGAGGAGCGAGGAAAAGAGGAAGCATCAATTTGAATATTGAGAAGCACTCATAAACTTTCCCGCGATTCCAACGTCTTCATTTTCTTTCCTTGCAACCTTCCCTCACACCCTACAGGGGGATGTGTTTTAGCCTTAAACAGTGAAAAATTAAACTGGGATGTTTGCTGAAATTGTCCAATAATAACCAACTGCAGCCTTTCCTAGAACATTTTCCGCCAGCCGTCTCTGATAAATACTTTTACCTGACATCTGTAGATCCTCCAGTGAAACCTGTGATCTCCATCAGTCCATCTGGTGTAATAGTGGAGGGAGATTCAGTGACTCTGAACTGCATCAGTGACTCAAACCCTCCTGCAGAAATCAGCTGGATTAAAGGAGGAACGATTGTAGGATCTGGAAGAATCTTCAGCATCTCAAATATCAGCTCTGATGACAGTGGAGAATACAAGTGCAAGTCCATCAATGAACATGGAGAGAAATACTCTGATACTGTGACTTTAAACGTCATGTGTGAGTTAATGATGGTTCAGTAACTGTGACATTAAATCCTCAAAACATCTGTGATGTTAAGTTTAATATGATTGTTAATGATATCAGTATTTCTCTGTGTTAGATCCTCCCAGGAGCGTCTCAGTGTCCATCAGTCCATCTGGTGTAATAATGGAGGGAGATTCAGTGACTCTGAACTGCATCAGTAACTCAAACCCTCCTGCAGAAATCAGCTGGATTAAAGGAGGAACGATTGTAGGATCTGGAAGAATCTACAGCATCTCAAAGATCAACTCTGATGACAGTGGAGAATACAAGTGCAAGTCCATCAATAAACATGGAGAGAAATACTCAGATGCTGTGACTTTAAACATCATGTGTGAGTTTTATGAATCACATTTTCATTTTTCATACCTTCTACTTGACACAGATCCTCCAATAAATCCTGTGATTGCATCAGTCCATCTGGGGAAATAATGGAGGGTGATTCATAAGTCTGATGTCAAATTTAATTTGATTGTTAATGTTTTTTTCTTTTTTTTTTCTGTATTAGATCCTCCCAGGAGCGTCTCAGTGTCCATCAGTCCATCTGGTGTAATAGTGGAGGGAGATTCAGTGACTCTGAACTGCATCAGTGACTCAAACCCTCCTGCTCTGAACTTCAGCTGGATTAAAGGAGGAACGATTGTAGGATCTGGAAGAATCTTCAGCATCTCAAAGATCAGCTCTAATGACAGTGGAGAATACAAGTGCAAGTCCATCAATGAACATGGAGAGAAATACTCTGATACTGTGACTTTGTGTGTCATGTGTGAGTTTTATGAATCATATTCTGTATTTTAACCACATACTCCTGCTTACTTTCTTATCTGTCAGAATATTTTGTCTGATCTAGTCCTGTTAAACATTGGTGTGTGTTTGTCTGTATTTCAGCAGTCAGATGTTTCTCGTCTGTAACTGTCGGTGTTGGTGTTGGTGTCTGTGTTTTACTCGGTGGAGCATCAGGGGCTTTTGTGATGTACATTTGGTAAGAAGTTCATTTAAAAAATCTACTTCTGTATATATTAAGAATTACTGTATTACATTTAGGTTAAGTGTTACATTTAAAGCGGTAGTGTGTAAGCTTTGCCTCTTTGTCGCCATCTCTGTTTGAATCCTGAAATTGCAGTTATTTGCGGCGTTAAATGTGTTGTTTATTCATCTTTCTCTGACAGTCTTACTAAAAGGATGAACAGAAGATCTGCTATGAAGGAGGTGAGATGATCTCAATTATTCACAGTGTTTTCCTGCATGCAGAGATGTTTCCTACAGCCGCTATGAGCCGTACACAGATATTAAGAGTATAAGACACACGAGTCTCGTGTCCAAACACCCAATTCTTCAGTTCTAGATCCAGTAAAACTAATTTCCATCAAGATCCTCTAAACATTAGTCAGCATTTAAAACATGAACTCACAATGTGTGTGTCCTTCTGTCTCTCCTGTAGATCTCTGATCCCAATGAAGACACATATACAGCTCTTGAGCTCAAGTCCATGACCTCTGACCTGTACGACACACTCACAGTAAGTGAGACGTCAAAGTCAGATACTCCATCACTGATGATCACATGACCGATCTCTCGCTCTCTTTCACACAGACCGTTGATCGCAGACCTCCTGAAGACTCTTGATCCTCAGAGCTTTTCTAAACATGAGAATCCATCAGTAAGTGTCAGAACCTGCAGCTCTTCTCAATATAATCAATAAAACTCTCTTCAGTATAGTGTGATTGTTTTATGTATCTTGTGAAAGGTTTTATAATGTTGTTGATGAACTTCAGTCAGTCTTTCTTCATCTTATTGTTTGTTCAGATCAACAGGAAGATTCTGCAGTGAGAGGCGGAGCACAAATGAACCAATCCTGAGCTCTGTGGGCGGAGCCACTGATGATTGACAGGGATCATCAGTGATGAGTCACAAAAGATTAATTTCTGTATAGTTTAAGAAATATGATGTAACAGTGGAATTAAATGAAAGTTAAAAGCTGGTGAATTGTTATTGTCAAAATATACGTTAAAATTAAGTCAAAACACCTAAAGTGATGTTCAGTTGTGGCAAACAATCTACGCTTTCTCATTGTACAATATTTTCCAGCTTTTAAATCATAATTGATCATTTTATTCTGATAATGGAATTCATTCACAATGGAAAATGTTTCTTTTTTTTTTGCTCTCAAAGTGCTCAATATAATCAGCTTCTGTTATTCTGTCTTTTGTGTTCCTGTAACTCTTGCTTTAAATGTTTTTAAGTTTTTAAGTTGTATTTGTGATCATCTCATATATACTTGTAGAAACCTGAAGGGCTCATAGATCCTGCAGTATTGATATATATATATTGATTTTCACAAGCTACTTATTTGGTATTAATTCCATTACAAAATATCAATATTAAAATTGTTAATGACAAAACATGGGTTTCTGCATCACTTTTATTTGTTTTCAATACTTTTTTCATGTTTGCTCCAAAACACCCCTGACATTTAGCTGGAGTTTGTTGGTGTGATATGCCTTCAAGTCTTTTTTTTTTTTTTTCTAAAATCACATACCAATTTAAGAAATAACTGGTTTTGACATTGGCATTGTTAAACCTGTAACAAAAAGTATATATATAATAATATAATATTATATATTTATTACATGGCTTGGTTGAATTCTAATGTAGAATGTGGTCTGTTATTTCTTGATAATAGACGCTGCGAAGTATAATACACCGTTGCCATGAAAAACAGAGCGTTGCTATGGACGCGGAACGGACTATTTTCTTTAGCGGAAGCAATACAATCATTTTTAAATCAATAAACTCCTTTTTAAATCAATAATTTGTGTCAAATTATTGATTTATTTGGTAGGTAGCCATGTAATAAGCGGTATAATGTAGAGCGAGGCGGTTGCTATAGCGAATACAACCCCTTCAGGCTGATTCAAGACAAGCTTCACGTCGGGGTCCTAATCAGTCTGTCGGGGTTGTATTCGCTATAACAACCGAACTCGCTCTACATTATCCCTTACATAAAGCGGGGGAAATAAGTATTGAACACGTCATCATTTTTCTCAGTAAATATATTTCCAAAGGTGCTATTGACATGAAATTTTCACCAGGGGCCTGTACCATGATGGTAGCTGAACAAACTCGGGGTTACAGGATTAGTTGACAAAACCAAACCGATGCAATCAGGCTTTATTGGTACCATGATGCAGCTCATCAACTTTCTCTGTCAACTCAGGCTTTGATCCTCAAGCTATGATTACTCCACGCGCGCGTGCACATAAAAGAGTGACGTCGACACTGAACAACCAATCGCGGGTAGAGCGAGAGCGATATATTTTTCCGCACATACACAGTCTCCCACACAGAGGTCAGTATGCAGCAGACAGAACACCAAACATAACCTGCTTTACAACAGTTATGCTTTACATTGGCCTATTTTTATTTATTAGGGTGGAGGAAGTGATGAAGACACTCTGTCTGTGTGTTCTCAGACAGTTGCTGAGGTGAATGCACTGGGCTTTTTATTATTGCAAACATTTGAATGTGTGGCATAAAAAAGGGACTGGCCCTTACACATTTTACACTCAACACAAACCTTGACACTACAACGACCGACCAAGACTGAAGGAACACACAGGGCTTAAATACACAAGGAAACAGATCAGGGAAATTAGACACAGCTGGGGCAAAACAAACGAGATAACTAAACCAGGTGATTAACAAGGCACAGGTGAGACAGGTGAATTGAAGACAAAGACAACACAGTCCAAACATGAACGGAAACGTGACAGCTATAGGCTATAATGAAAATGATATAATTATTTAAAATGATTAAAACGATTTTCACAATCACACAATATGTTGTGTGATTGTGTAATTAGTTTTAATATATTTTTTATCATTACTTTGAGAAGTAGGCTACATTCTACGGTGCAATATTACTTTATTTATATAATAATTTCTTAAAGTTAAACCAAACTTTTATTTTGGCGGGTTGTAGTGAATAAAATTTTTGTATTGTTATTTATTTAGGCCTGTTTTTGTATCAAATTAAATGCTGAAACGTTCTCAAAGTGACTCATAGCAGCTCTGGAGATGACACTCTTGTGTAAAAGCTCATACATTTTTACTCATGTAGGCCTATCAAAGAGAATGAAAGCCTGTGTCCGCCATAAAACTATAAAAAAGGTAGGCTAATTGGGACTTTTTAATCTCACAGGTCTGACTTTAAAGTCACAATTACCTTTTCTTTTCTTTTCTTTTCTTTTTTTTTTTTTTTTGTATTCAGTGGCGGAAACGGGCTTCCATTACAATAGGTAAACTACTAAACTACAATGAGCTACTAAACTCCATTGACATAGGTAAACTACTAAACGTTTTAAACAATATTACTTTAAAACATTTTAAATAAACTGACGGATAAAAAAAAAAAAGAATGGAAAAATGTAAACCTAGCCTCTTAACTTTGATTTTACAACTAGGCTAGGCTACTGTATATCCGCGATTCACTCTTCTCTCTGGATATGCGCGCATGTTTGTGGGGGGAGAGAAAGAGAGAGCAGGTGCGCTCTGCCAAGAATTTCCCCGATGGTCTGACTGGATCCCGCGATTCCGTTCATAGGGCTCTAAAATTATTTAGACCCCACTTTGAGAACCACTGGCTTAGAGCACCTTTAAAACAAATGATTTATGAAATTAATAATCAATACAAAAGGAATTTATACCTGTTTTATATTATGCTGTAGCGACATTGGATCAACGGTTTGGAAAATGGATGGATGGATGATTCATTTGCGGCGCCATCTTCTGTTCAGATGCAGGAATTCATTTGGTAAATGACTCTCACAGTGCATTGTGGGTATTCTCTAGCCGTTGAGTGATTAGCTGTGTCCCAATGTGAAGGCTGTATCCTTCGAAGGCCGCTGATCTCTTCTGATATTTACTTAATATCCTAATGATTTTTGGCAAAAAAATCTATAATTTTGACCACATATATAATATACCCGTGCGACTTGTGACTGGTTTTGTGATCCAGAGTCACATATTATTGATTCACTTGTTTCTTTTACCCCAAGATGCAGTGCTTTGACTCTGTGTGAAGAGTCCCACCATTGTTGAGAATCACAGGCTGATTCTTGATGTCTGTGTGTCCAAATAAGTCTTTTGATCAGAACTATTCGTATAATGAAAATACAGTGTTATTATGCTGTTAAGATAGTTTGGATGTTTATTTGAGTTTGTATCGTACATGAGTGTTAATGGGTCACATGCTGAACTGTCCATGTTCAAGTGTGAAGGCCTGCAGTTATCACATAAAATGGATGACGTGTAAAGTGGTATTATATTGTGACAAGTAAAATGTTTTGAGATTAATATGCACTACATATAGAGTACAGAGAATAATTCACAGTATTACATTAATTCTGATTTATAAGTAATATGATTTGCATTTTTTTTATATTTTATTAATTTTCTTTATTTAATAGTTTATTTTGTCACACACACAGATGCAAATTATCTTGTTTATTGTTTGTAACAGGATGGATATAGTGTTTTATGCCAATTGATGCTGGTATCTGTATGTGTTTTGACAGCAAAAACAATATGGGTCATTTGAGAATACAGTATTGTTATATGCAAGTTGTTATGCATTTTTATGGTAATTTTGTGCACTCATAATACAGAGATTGAGGGAAACGCAACAAGTGTCTGTCGTTGTTTTAATATTTCTATGTTCCCCTTTTCAGTGGGAGACTACAGTGACGTATATAGTTCTGCAGTCTGACACATCTCGTCTCATATGTGCTCGTTCAGTCCCTCAAACTGCCACCAGAGGTCACCATCTCCTGCGACTGACATCAACCTTGATGAGCCTCACCTGTAAATCACTATCATTCATCTTCATTCATCTTCACAATTATTCATCTTCAACTTACAGAAAAAGATCATAATTTTTCTTTAGTTATGTTTAGTTCAGTAATGTTGTTCTCTTGTTGAGGGAGGGACTGTGATGTTTCTGTCGCTGGGTGTTAATAAACAGTGTTAACCACACAAAGTCCTTCACTGTAAAGCTAAAAGTGCTTGTGTTAAAACAGTCTGTCATTTGGTTGCTGTTGATCTGATGAGCTTCAACACGGTAAGACAAACACACTCTTGCTTAAATGAAACTGATGATTATTGCTCATATATCATGCGTGTCTTTACATGAGAAATGTTAAGAATAGGGTAATTTACTTATACTTGTTTAAATGAAGAATATATTAAGGCAAGTATTCATTAGGGACTGTTCGTTCTTTATTTAAGGGGCTACTGGAGGAGTTTTGAGATCTATAATCAAAATAGACTTGACCCTCCCTTCGCCAGCAATACGTTTTTCTATGACCCTCCAAAATGATTGTGAAAAAAGGCATGACCCTCCCCGATAATTTATTGATAACTTCTGCACTGGTTTGCGCTTGGCAAAGATGTCAGATAGCCATTGTTTTTTTACAACCGTGACAAACGACTTGCGCCCGTTTCACACATACTCCGTTTTCAGTGCATATTCGGTGCGTATTTTTTCAGCACACATGTTAAGAGGTTAGAGCTTTCACACTGCACACGGATGCGGTCCGTCGATCCGTTCCAGGTGCGGTGTGTATACAGCAGTGCAGAGATCGCTTCTGCACAGTGTCTATTTCTGCTGTGCTGACACAGTGACAGTGCATGGGTCGTGGTCAAAATGAACACAGATTGACATGAAAATATAATAATCTCACCATAAATGCATTTAATTAAATAAAATGTAGTAATCTCACCATAAATGTATTTAATTAAATACCACTATTTTTCAATGTCATCTTTTTACTTTAAGACCGGGGTAAAGCAAGGGGAACTACAATTTACCTCAACAAGGCGACATAATGAACAACACTCGTCTCATTCGTGGAGGTGGAAAAACAAGTTCTTTGTGAGATACAATATTTATTGCATTACAATTTAAATGCAAAATAAAAGGCATGAGAATCGGCTGTTTTTGTCAATTTTAAGTTTTAATTTAAAATGTTTGCGATTTTAATATAGGTACATGGTTAAATATTTTACCACTTGCTTGAGCAACTTAATATATAAATCTATAAGTAATGCATTGAATAATACGTTGTTTAAATTGTGTTTTAACATGAATACGTCTATTAAACAGTGTATGTGTATAGAGAGAATCGCAATGCTGACAACTTTTTTTAAAATAAAATTTGCTGATAACTGCTGGATTTGAAAGTAAAATAGTGAGTAAGCGTTTGTGGTACAGCCGCGGATCAGTTACGCACTGCAAACGCAGCATATGTGAAAGCACTATAGCATGCTGCTCCTGCACCGCATACACACTGCACACAGAATATGTGTGAGACAGGCGTTAACCTCTGCTTTCTCATCTTACACATCACACTCCACTGTTATGGTGGCCATTTCAGTAGATTTACTCACTAACATTGTTGTGGAAACATAATAAGCATGGACACTAAAATATGGCAGTATCGTGCTACAGCGCACATCAGCTGCAGTTCTGGCGCCTCAGTCCCAATACTGTACCGGCATGTTAATGCAGCGGTAGAGTTACACTCACAGGACACTGCACTTATTCACAACCACAAAAGTTCATTATTTGCTTGTGCTTTAAAGCTTTGCTGGGTAAACATTTCATTGGCGTTCTGTGTACGCCCCAAAGTGTGCACGCAGTCAAACAGCGCCAAACTGAACTCATGTAGGGTCAGACCATCTGCTAGCGATGGAAAAAAAATACACAAAACAAGCCACTTTGAAATTTTGCTGTTTTCATGAATATAAAAGTTGGGTGACCCTCCCCCTAGACTAACACAATTTGGATGACCCTCCCCTCAACAAAGAATAAAAAGACATGAACCTCCCCTACACTCTCAGAAAAAAAGGTACAAAAGCTGTCACTGTGGCGGTACCTTTTCAAAAGGTATACCTTTGTACCTAAAGAGTGCATATTAGTCCCTCAAAGGTACATATTGGCACCAAAAGTGTAAATGGTACATATTAGATCCCTTTTGAAGGGTACTGTCCCAGTCACAGCATTTGTACCTTTTTTTCTGAGAGTGTATTTTCCTCCGGTGGTCCATTCCTTAAATACCGAACGGTCCCTTACTTCAATGAGCTCATTGTTTTTGCCTTAAATTATTACATTGTTTCAATTAATACATTTTTAGCTAACTGTGATTTTGTATATGTACATTTCTGAAATGCATAACTTAGACAGTTTCCTCTGATAACAGATCACTCTAAATTGTAATGTGGACTCGTTTATTTTCTCTAAAGCTGCTTTGAAATGATTGTGAAAAGCGCTACAAATAAATGTGAATTGAATTGAATGCTGTATTATAGATATATGTTATGCTGATGTGGGTCAGAATGGCTCCTCCTCTTCCTCTGATCTTCTTTCTGCTCATGATTCACGGTGAGTCTCTCTTACATTCACATTAGAAACACTCTGATGTTTTATTTAAGGCCTCATGAGCGGCTGATCTGCACTTTCTTCTGTCCTGTTCTCACATATTTCTCTCTGAAACAGGAAGTTTGTGTTGAACTTGTCAAACGCTCGTCCCTTTTAGAAATGTCCAATAGTCTTTTGCTACTTGCTAGCCAGTGTCACATGGTTTAGGGGGAGGGACTTTCTCAATGTTCAGAGCAATTGATTGGACAGAAATCACTGTAGCAGCAGATCATGAGTATGTTTGGCTCGAGTTCTCGGAAGTGAATGTGTACATGTTAAATATTTATCATGTCAAAGGAGTTCACTAACATAAATGAGCTCTGAGCTGATAGATAAGAACTAAAAGCCACAAAACTAATATTTTGATGTCATTGGGTATTTAATTAATCAACTGTGATCATTTTCTTCATCTTATTTTTCAGATATTTCATTATTTGAGAGTGTGTCATGTTGTTTGTGGCTGATTTCTTGGTTCTCTCTTCACTCCTCTGTCTCTGTACATTTACTTCTGCTTTTCTGCAACACCGTCCATCAAAGCTCATCAAAAGATCACTGTAGGACAGGGCTGCCAACTTTTGAGTTCCCTTTCGAGGAAACGTCACATTTACAAGCGCCATTTACATGAGAGTGTGTGAAACGTGTCAATTAGAGTCTCAGGCTGAATGTGTGACAGTTCACAGCCCTGCTCTAGCACTAGATCGTGAATATATTTTGCTTTTGTTCTCGGAAGTGAATGTGTTTGTTAAATATTGATTTAGTCATATTCCAGGATATACAGTGTTTCTGAATTGCTAAAACACTAAACCCACTTCTCTGAACCAAATTCTCAATAGACTAAACCAATGTGTTGAATAAATCACTCTTACTGTAAAACATTAAACAAGTTCAGGAAGTTAAAACACTGTTTGCAAATCTCATGCACTCTTTTGCAAAACACTAAACACATTCTCACTCATTAAAACACATTTCTCACTGTGATGCACTTATGTTTCAAAATGCTAAACACAGGCAGGCTAAAGTTAAACACAACTACAACACAGTTGTCATCGTTTACACACAACGAATTGCCCATACACAAAAGAAATATATTTGAAATATATTTTCAGAATATATTTTGAAATATATTTTTGGAATATATGCAAATATTTGAAATTGGCCCAATAAATATATTTTAGTTAAATATATGTAAATATATATTTTATTTTTTTGAAAATATATTTTAGTTAAATATGTGAATATATTTTTTAATATATTTACTAACAACATATATGTTCATATATGTTTTAACTTTTGCAAATTGTTTCATTTGAAATATATTTTGAAATTTAAAAAGTTAACATTTTCACAAACAAACACATTTTCAAATTTTTTTTTTTTTTTTTTACATTTTTATTCATTTCATTTTAAATCTGAGTTCAGCTATTTTTGAGTTGACAGCTGTCCCCAGTTGTCCCTTGGTGGCCTGTGGAAATTTCGACCCTTCTTTAGCAAGCTAAACATTTTATGACCATATATTTTGTCATATATTTTACATTACATGTTATAAATGTAAATATATTTCACAGAAATATAGAGGAAGAGAGGAGGAAGAGTGTGAGTATAAGAGGAGGAAGAGTGTGAGTTAGAGGAGGAAGAGTGTGTATAAGAGGAGGAAGAGTATGAGTATAAGAGGAGGAAGAGTGTGTGTATTAGAGGAGGAAGAGTGTGAGTATAAGAGGAAGAGTGCGAGTATAAGAGGATGAAGAGTGTGAGTTAGAGGAGGAAGAGTATGAGTATAAGAGGAGGAAGAGTGTGAGTTAGAGGAGGAAGAGTGTGAGTATAAGAGGAGGAAGAGTATGAGTTAGAGGAAGAGTATGAGTTTAAGAGGAGGAAGAGTATGAGTATAAGAGGAGGAAGAGTGTGAGTATAAGAGGAGGAAGAGTGTGAGTATAAGAGGACGAGTGTGAGTACAAGAGGAGGAAGAGTGTGAGTATAAGAGGACGAGTGTGAGTACAAGAGGAGGAAGAGTGTGAGTTAGAGGAGGAAGAGTATGAGTATAAGAGGAGGAAAAGTGTGTGTATTAGAGGAGGAAGAGTATGAGTTAGAGGAAGAGTATGAGTATAAGAGGAGGAAAAGTGTGTGTATTAGAGGAGGAAGAGCATGAGTTAGAGGAAGAGTATGAGTATAAGAGGAGGAAAAGTGTGTATAAGAGGAGGAAGAGTGTGAGTTAGAGGAGGAAGAGTGTGTATAAGAGGAGGAAGAGTATGAGTATAAGAGGAGGAAAAGTGTGTGTATTAGAGGAGGAAGAGTATGAGTTAGAGGAAGAGTATGAGTATAAGAGGAGGAAAAGTGTGTATAAGAGGAGGAAGAGTGTGAGTTAGAGGAGGAAGAGTGTGTATAAGAGGAGGAAGAGTGTGAGTTAGAGGAGGAAGAGTGTGAGTATAAGAGGACGAGTGTGAGTACAAGAGGAGGAAGAGTGTGAGTTAGAGGAGGAAGAGTATGAGTATAAGAGGAGGATGAGTGTGTGTATTAGAGGAGGAAGAGTGTGAGTATAAGAGGAAAAGTGAGTATAAGAGGAGAAAGAGTGTGTGTTAGAGGAGGAAGAGTATGAGTTAGAGGAGGAAGAGTGTGTGTATTAGAGGAGGAAGAGTGTGAGTTAGAGGAGGAAGAGTGTGAGTATAAGAGGAGGAAGGGTATGAGGTTGAGAGGAGGAAGAGTGTGAGTATAAGAGGAGGAAGAGTATGAGGATGAGATGAGGAAGAGTGTGAGTATAAGATGAGGAAGAGTGTGAGTATAAGAGGAGGAAGAGTATGAGGATGAGATGAGGAAGAGTGTGAGTATAAGATGAGGAAGAGTGTGTGTATAAGAGGAGGAAGAATGTGAGTATAAGAGGAGGAAGAGTGTGTGTAAGATGAGGAAGAGTGTGTGTATAAGAGGAAGAGTATGAGTATAAGAGGAGGAAGAGTGTGTATAAGAGGAGGAAGAGTGTGAGTAAGAGGAGGAAGAGTATGTGTATAAGAGGACGAAGAGTGTGAGTAAGAGGAGGAAGAGTGTGAGTAAGAGGAGGAAGAGTGTGTATAAGAGGAGGAAGAGTGTGTGTTAGAGGAGGAAGAGTATGAGTTAGAGGAGGAAGAGTGTGTGTATTAGAGGAGGAAGAGTGTGAGTTAGAGGAGGAAGAGTGTGAGTATAAGAGGAGGAAGGGTATGAGGTTGAGAGGAGGAAGAGTGTGAGTATAAGAGGAGGAAGAGTATGAGGATGAGATGAGGAAGAGTGTGAGTATAAGATGAGGAAGAGTGTGAGTATAAGAGGAGGAAGAGTATGAGGATGAGATGAGGAAGAGTGTGAGTATAAGATGAGGAAGAGTGTGTGTATAAGAGGAGGAAGAATGTGAGTATAAGAGGAGGAAGAGTGTGTGTAAGATGAGGAAGAGTGTGTGTATAAGAGGAAGAGTATGAGTATAAGAGGAGGAAGAGTGTGTATAAGAGGAGGAAGAGTGTGAGTAAGAGGAGGAAGAGTATGTGTATAAGAGGACGAAGAGTGTGAGTAAGAGGAGGAAGAGTGTGAGTAAGAGGAGGAAGAGTGTGTATAAGAGGAGGAAGAGTGTGAGTAAGAGGAGGAAGAGTATGAGTATAAGAGGAGGACGAGTGTGTATAAGAGGAGGAAGAGTGTGAGTAAGAGGAGGAAGTGTGTGTATAAGAGGATGAGTGTGAGTACAAGAGGCGGAAGAGTGTGTGTATAAGAGGATGAGTGTGAGTACAAGAGGAGGAAGAGTGTGTGTATTAGAGGAGGAAGAGTGTGAGTTGGAGGAGGAAGAGTGTGTATAAGAGGAGGAAGAGTTGAGTATAAGAGGACGAGTGTGAGTACAAGAGGAGGAAGAGTGTGTGTGTAAGAGGAGGAAGAGTGTGAGTATAAGAGGAGGAAGAGTGTGTGTATAAGAGGAGGAAGAGTGTGTGTGTAAGAGGAGGAAGAGTGTGAGTTAGAGGAGGAAGAGTATGAGTATAAGAGGAGGAAGAGTGTGAGTAAGAGGAGGAAGAGTGTGAGTATAAGAGGAGGAAGAGTGTGAGTTAGAGGAGGAAGAGTGTGTGTATAAGAAGAGGAAGAGTGTGTGAAAGAGGTGATGAACGAGGAGGAAGAGGAAGAGGAAGGTGTGGAGAATGTTGTCAAGGCTGGATCTGCTTCAGGGTTTTTCTCTTCTCCTGCAGAGATGATATTCTCCGGCCGGACCGACATGAAGACGTGAAGCTGAAGCAGAATAAATCTCTCTCACTGACCTTGATTCTGCAGTTGCTCAACTCTTCTGACTGTACTTTACAGTAACATGCTTTTCATTTACAGTTTTTTACTGTAACCTTTTGGGCTTCTGCAGTTGGTCACTGTATTTCACAGTATGCAAATGCTGAATATACAGACATTCCATACTATACAATATTCAGTACAATACTATACAGTACTTGCAGTGCATACAGTATTTATTCACTCGCCACTGTCAGGTGTCAGTACTACTTTATTATATAACTGCAAAATTTGTTTACTTTGTTACAATAAATAAATACATATTTTTCCTGTAAATGCTTTGGATTCTGTGTTCTCCATTCTTCATGTAGTGTCTAACGAATGATCTGTAGTGTTTCTAATATTGACTGATGTGTGTAAGATCTGAAAGCATTGTTTGATTTTGCCAGAAGAGTCAGAGATTCTCTGAATGAGTTTTGAACATTTGCTTTTGTGTTTAAGGTTTTGAGAAAGTGAGTGATGGTTTCAAGAAATGTGTTTTAGCAATTCAGAAAAACTGTAATTGTGCAGCTTGTTGTTTTTGGCTGATTTCTTGGTTCTCTCTTCACTCCTCTGTCTTAAAGTAATTCACACTGAGATTATTTATTCACATTTATCTGATATTTCCTGTAATGAGTCGCTGTTTTCTAATAGTAATAAAGTATTGTCATGTTTTCATGGCCCAATATAACAGATAAAACAACATTTACAGTTTGATGAATTCTGTGTTTCAGGGGTTTCTAGTGATTATTGGAGTGTGAGTTACAGTCCTTCACACATCTGTGCACTAAAGGACTCAACAGTGATAATGAGATGCAATTATACATACCCTACTGAACATCAGATCGAGGAAGTGTTCTGGACCAAAAACCCTGTACAGGGTGTTGAGCCTCCAGATCTGTCTGAGGACCCTGAATACAGTCAGAGGCTTCAGTATCTGGGAGATAAACAGCAGAACTGCACCGTCAGACTGAGTCATGTGACACTGAAGGATTCACACATGTACTGTTTCAGATTCATCACTGATATAGACAAATGGACTGGTGATCCTGGAGTGACTCTTACTGTCACAGGTGACTTTGGTGAGGTTTATCTCTTCTTCTGTGCATTATGTTGAATAATAATCAGTGTATGACAGCAGCACTAGATATAATGTGTGTGTTGTGTTCAGATCTTCAGGTGGAGTCTCCTGAGAGAGTGACAGAGGGAGATTCAGTCACTCTGAGATGTAAAAGCAGCTGCGCTCTGACTGACAGAGCAACATTCATCTGGTACAGAAACTCACAGCCATTAACTGAGAGAAGAGACAGAAACAATGAACTCCTGCTGCAGTCAGTCAGAAGAGAGGATTCAGGCAGATATAGCTGTGCTGTAGACGGACACACTCACATCTCTCCTGAGGTTCAGATCAATGTCATGTGTGAGTGCAGATTGACTTTCTCTCTTTAACCCTCATGCACTTTAGATTTCTGGTCCAGGTCAAACTGACCGTAATTGTAAATTCCCCAAAAATCACACTATGAAAAAAAAAAATGAAAAAAAAAAATCAGGTACAAATAATGAACTTTTAATATCAATACTTTTCACACATTACAAACACTAAATATCTGCATTTATGGTTTATAAAAAAGTTTTTAACCACTAAGACTGCCCCTCCCCAACACCCGTGGGACACTTGCCATTATACATTTATAACAATAATATCTTAGTCTAACTGAAGTAATCTTGACAAACTATATAGCATTTGAAAGTGTTCAGACTGTAGTTTTCATATTTGGCGACTGATTTTCAAAAGATGTGGTGTCGAATTATAACACATGCTCTCATTCTTTATGTATCTTTTTATATGTTTTAGAGATTGAATTCAAATCAAATATTAACATTACTTCCCAAACAAGATCACTCAATCCATATATGGAAATCGGAGTCCTTATATGGTCACCAGAGGAGTGTGGATTCATCTAGTGGAAAAGTTTGTTTTTCAAATATAAAACTTGTTGAAATGTTTTCAGTGTGAGCATCAGTTCTTTTTGAACACTTTCATCTCGTTTTAACAAAACCGTGATAATATTGATAATTACGATAATTTTGGTCACTATTATTGTGATATGAACTTGCAAAGATCGGGCCTTAAAGAAAATCCCGAGCTTTCCAATCGTTCGGGATACGAAAATACGATCTTTACGAGATGACTTGAACGCACAACAACGAGTAGGCACGCTTTCCCAGTGTTATCCAATATCCTTCCTCACTATGTGGGAACAAGTAGGAACAGCAGTGATTGACTTCTCTGTGTAAAGCCCTGTCCTTCTCCAAGGGTGGGGGGGATCAGGCGGTTTACACGAGGCGCTGGAAGACAGTGTTTGTGGCGTATTTCTTAGGGATCCCAATTCATCAATCACTGACGTAACTGTTACGATTAGCTCGTTTCAAGCCAAAACACAAAAGAGGGATCAAGCAGAAACGAAAAGTAATAATAATAATAAACAGAAGTCTAGGGATAAGGGAAAACAAAGAAATGACAAACAACTCTGACAAAATCTTGAGGCTACATGTGTAAGAAAACATAAGAAAGAGTCACTCATGAGGAGAGCTTCCCTACAGAGTGCCCCAAATAAGGCACAACACTCTTATATACTCGAACTAATTAGCAATTAGCATGAGGAAAGCCAATCAGGAACTCCCACGACCTGCACCAATAGAATCAGGAGACTCAGGGTCATCACACCTCCCACTCAAAAAGAGGTTCTCAAAAAAAAAAAAGACAAAAGAGAGAGAGAAAAAAAATGGTACAAATGCAAAACAACCATTTAAATGTGACTGTACAATAACTTTAATACTCATCTCCATAAATCCCGCTCCATTTCGCTCCCGGAATCCTGGGCCCTAGGACATCAGAGAGAGAAAAAGGAGAAAGAAGAGAGAGAGAGAAGAAAAGATACCAGACACTACTGGGACAGCTTACATCCTTGAGAGAGCATCAGCAATTATGTTATCCTTGCCACATATGTGTTTTAATCTGTAAGTGGAAAGGTTGTAGAATAAGGCTCCATCTCATAATTCTCTGATTCTTACCGCGCATTCGATCTAAGAAAGTCAACAGATTATGGTCGGTGTATACCGTAATAGGACCACAGACTGAGCTCAGATAGACCTCGAAATTTTGAACAGCTAAAATAAGGGCTAATGCCTCTTTTTCCACCGTAGAATACACTTGATGGTGACGATTTAATTTTTTGGAAAAATAACCGACTGGATGTTCAATTCCATTAGAATCCTCTTGTAAAAGAACAGCGCCAGCACCATAAGCGCTAGCATCAACTGCAAGTAGAAAATGCTTCTCAAAATTAGGAGTAGCCAACACAGGAGCATTGGCCAATAAAGATTTGGCATTCTCAAAGTAACACTGACATTGCTCTGATTAGGGTTGTTCCGATTCCGATACTAGTATCGGAAATGCCGCCGATACCAATAAAAATTCTAGCATCGGTATCGGCGAGTACATCTACCCATGTACCGATCTGATACCATTTTATTAAAGGGATACTTCACTTTAAAATGAAAATTCTGTCATCATTTACTCACCCTCAAGTTGTTTCAAACCTGTATGAATTTCTTTCTTCTGCTGCACAGAAAGATAGATATTTTGAAGAATGTCAGTAACCAAACAGTTAACTGGAACCATTGACTTCCATAGTAGGAAAAAAAAGTACTAGTCAATGGTTCCAGTTAACTGTTTGGTTACTTACAATCTTCAAAATATCTTCTTTTGTGTTCAGCAGAAGAAAGAAATTCATACAGGTTTGAAACAACTTGAGGGTGAGTAAATGATGACAGAATTTTCATTTTAAAGTGAAGTATCCCTTTAAACAATACCTAGTTATGCACGCTAGCTTTGCTTTACGCTGCAAATCAGAGACCAATTCTTCTTCACTGCTCTAAACAGTGGTTGCTTGTGGCAACACAGGAAGTTGTGCTGTTGCCACAAGCAACCACTGTTTAGAGCAGCGAAGAAGAAATGAAAACGCAAATTATCAAATGCAGGCGCGCGGCAAGCGCATAATAATGTAAGAGACGCTGGCGCCCAACATCAAATGGCAAACGTAATGAAAACGGAACAAAACTGAGCTACTCGTGCTTCACGGACCATTAAACAGTTTGGAACAATGCAGCGTGAGCCGATCTTGATCAAGCTACACTGTTGCTACACCGCGCTAAGAGATCCAGTAAAGAAAGCATTTTGAATTCGCCACTGAAGTAACTTAATAACATCGCTGCGAGATCTAGTGAGAAACATTCACATTTCTCCGCTATTAATGGATTAAACAGCGCTGACGTGGAAACCAGGAACATTGTGCTTTCAAGTAACGTTACGTTGGTTTTATTTTGACATTGGTTTTATTTTGACATTATGAATAAAATTGCTGCCCTCAAATGTTAATCTGAAATAAAATAAACCTTTGTTTATAACTAGCCTACTACAATATTACATTTCATTTTTTTATAAGGAGCTGTTTTTGTTTTATATGTCAATTATAGCTCCATCATTGCTCAAAGTAAAAAATTATCATACTTTATGATGTTAGTTTTAAAGGGACACTTCACCCATTAGCATTTAGCTTTGTATTGTTAGAAACCCAGTCATATATTATAATGATCATGGATTTTTCCTTTATTTTTGCCTGAGATGGGAGAAATAAGGATTTTAGTGTTTTACTTCCTGCTTATTATGACGTAAAAATCGTCATTTTGCGTCACAATAAGCAGGAAGTCAAAATTCATTGAAAAGTGTATAGACTACAAACACTAGCTTATTATTATTCCAGGGGGTGGGACCCACTCACCCTACATGCCTATTATAGATCAGTGGGTGGGACTAAACTTACAGAAACGAAAATGAAAATCCGCCATCTTTTTTGGAAGCTATGTAGCTAAGCTAACAAGCGCTTATGGAGTCAGATTTACGAGAATGGCTGGAGGAACAACTCATGATATGGAAGAAGAGGATTTTCAAAGTCTGTTGCTCGAAACAGATGTTCGTGGCTATCTATACGAGCCGCAATATAGCGCAGAGCAGCTGAGGCTGATGGAGGAACAGGAGGCGGCGGCTGCAGCCGAGGCCGGAGACCTGCCTGTCGCGTCCGAGGAGCCCGGGCGTGCTCGAGCTGCTGCGGACTGGTGGTGCCTGTGCTCTCGTTGTGCGCCTACGGACACAGAGCTAGAGTCCGTCTGCTGCCAAGAATTTCAAAGATGCCAATTTCTCCTCGAAGAAATGTCTGAGGCAGACAAGGACACGGATGTTTGCGTTGTGAACCATCCTAGTTTCGCCCCGCATATGGACAGAGGCGTCCTGGAGACATATTTCAGAATTCCGAAGATAAACTGGAAACGCCAGCCGAAGCCTGCAGGGACAAATGGACGTCTAACTGTAAAGTAAGTGTTTCAATTTTATTTATTATTCATTTCGTGAAATGTACACAATTTCTTCAAGCATTATTATCACGAAGTGATTCCCGGTTAATACGTAACGTCAACTGTAAACTGTTTGTGCAGTACATTTTTTAATGCACAAAAAGCTTACTGTTGCATTGTTTACTACTGTGGCACGTAAATACCATACATCGCTAACTGTGTCCTCAATGTCTTGTAGACAATATCGCCTAACAGCCTACCGACACTTTCTCGAATGGGTCCTGCAAGGCGAGAGATTGGGTAGAGGACGTCGTGTCGTTCTACCCGCTTGTGTCGTGCAGGCAATTCGACTAAAATATCCAGCTCCAGATGGCCAGTACTGCGGGCACCAAGAAGTTGAGGACGCTCAGGAGGAATTATAACTTTTGTTCATATTTATATTTTTTGTTGTTATAAATATTACAATAAAATTTTTACATTCACTTTTCTGTTGTCCTAATAGTGTTTCTCCAAATTTATGTTTGATAATAATTTGGACTATTAAATGATAAACATAAGTGGAACACTGGAACTAGTAACCACCTGTTGTCTTACAACAATATATTGAAAAAAAAATTAAGCGTAACCACTGTTTTGCTGTCATATTGTGCAAGACTAAATGGCAAAGTTTATTTCTAAATCAATTTACTCTCAAGTTTGTAACGAAGAACTTTAGTGTAGACATAAAGAATTGAATAAGTATTTTTTTATTCACAAATGTAAGAATTTTGTCATGAGTAGACAAGAAATTTAAACAAGACTAACTAAACAAGATAAATTTTGCTAAAGCCAATAATTTCTATATACATCCATTATTTACATAATATAAAAAGACGCAGATGGTATTGTCCCAAGACAGTAGTGATAGAGATGGAATTTGAATTGGGTGCAATGTGAAGAGGTCTCAAAAGCGGCTTTTGAATAAAGCTTTGGCAGTCTCTTTCTGTGGTTTTGGTAATGGGGCAATGTTGGGTGGCAAATCCGGTTGTGGCAGGACAAGTGAGGAGGTCGGGGTTCTGTACTTGATGTTTATATTGCGTCTATTTTCAAGTACTTTCTCGATGAGATCTCCAACAAAATGTGTTGTGTGTGCCGTGAAGATTTTTTTCAGTATCCATTGCTTGGATTTCTTGCAGTAGACTTGATTGAACCGTTGTTCTCCTATAAATGACAAGGAATATAATAAAACCAGATGAAAAAAACAAAAACCAATTCTGAATACAGATTTGATTGCAGTAGAGTTCTCTCCACAATGAATAGAATTATATATATATATATATATATATATATATATATATATATATATATATATATATATACACACGTTTATATTATTTTTTAAAAAACAACATGACAATTCAGTGCTGCTAACATTATAATTTTTTTTATTATACTATTTGATAGAGCGTACATGGTAACAAACCTGTTACTGTGGTGGCTTGTTTCCTTTTTGAAATGTTTTCGTTGTGTTCAAGGATGGCAAGGTAGGACCTCTCCCTCATTCCTAGGTATGAAAATCCCTGACGCTTGGGGAGGTATTTCAACATAGCACTGTGAAAGTTTTCTAGTTGCCCTGTTTGCAATTACAAATAGGACAGAGAATGGATAGGTAAGACATGTTGATTAGGATATAGAATAACATTCAAGTGTGAAAGCGCATTGATTCTCACCAGTGTGTTTGAACAGTGCCATATGGTCGAGGTCATTCAATAGCCTTTGGTTTAGGACCAGTGACGACAGGGCCTGAAATGCCGATGAGTCTTTTTCAATCCACATCCGCATCCTCTGGTCCTGGGCGGTAAGAGGCGGATGGTCACACCGTTGCCGTTTTCCATCCTCATCTCTCCACTCGTGTTCGTTGCTAACATGGTGTGTAATTTGTTTCCACCGGTTTTTCAGTGTCTGTGTGAAAGAAAAGATTTTGAATAATACTAACACTAAAATAAACAATTTAGATATATATTGTATTGTAGCTTTCAATACCTTACCTCTATGTTCCCCTTACTCGTGGCACATGAATACCACATGTGGTTTACGACAGACCTGTGAAAGACATTTAAATTAGTAATTTCAAACCTTTTAAACCAATGGAACTTCTGCAATATTTCAAACCAACACTGACCTGGACCATGCGAGAAGGATTGCATTTTCTTTTTTTTTTCCCTTTGTCAGCATTTTATTCCGGAAGCCTGTGTTTGTAATTGCAGCAAAATTTTAATCAAAAAACATCAATTTACATTTATTTATGCATTGTGCACATTCAACACATACAATGGCTGAGTTCAGCAAGGCTGCACAGATCTGGCCAGGGGTCAGGAGTGACTCAATTATGTATACTGAGAAGTAAGGTGAATTGCGTGCGTGTGTTTGCAACAATTGAAAAAACAACATACCTTTGGCTGTGTGCCAGATATCAAATTCATGCATGATATCAGGATATTGATCCCTCATCGTCTTTCGTATTGACGCAGAGCGGTCCGTGGTCATCACCTCCACGTCAAGGCCCAAGTCCAAAAGCTCTGTAAGTCCCCTTCGAAAACCAAGTGGCTCCATGGCTCCAGAGCTGGTGGCCTCTGTAGACTAAAGAATCAAGTTTGATATGTTTGATGCTATCAAAGTTTTCAACATAGCATTTTTTTTTTATCATTGTTATTATGCATCCATTTAAATATATCTTACCTGCACCAGTTCTGTGTGTACTATCTCCTTTGTATCATCTAACATGAATGTATAGTGACAGTACTTTGCATTAAAACCTGGTGAGTCACATCGGCCATCACCCGCTAAGTGTGGGCGCTTCCCATCCTCCTGGTCCAAATAAACCCTGGCCAAGATTTCTTTTCTTCTGTCTTCATACAACTGCTCGATAGCAGGGTGCAAATATGTGCTCTGAATGGCATAAAAAGTAGTTTGTCCCATCATTTGGACACCAATGGTTGAGCACCAGTCTGATAGTTCTGTGAATGTTCCACCCTTGAAGAGAATAGCCGCCGCAGAAAGGAGATTCACCTCAGGCATTCCTCTTACATCTGGTGAAGATGTCCAAGTCCCTGAATGGCCACCAAGACAAACCCAATTTATCTTCCTCTGTGCCCCATTGTCAATGATGACCTTCGAAGAAATTGGCTTCCCACACATTTGGCAGAATTTGAAAAGTGACATGAGGCTAGATTCATTTACAATAATCTTTTTTTCACGCCAGTCCTTTACACCTTCTTCTTCTGACGATGACGATGATGTTGGGGGGATGGTTGACTCAGGCTGATAGCTTTCGTCGGTTTGCAAAACTTCAATGCTGCTGGCACTTGTATTGAGGTCTCCAGGTGTATTTGGGCATGTTGACTGTAAAATCCAAAAAGAGATTACTTTTTAGTTCTAAATTCAACTAATATCAACATTACATTAGTTTTAGAATTCCATGATAGACAATCTGATGTACAAACTTACAAACTCTACTTCTTGTACAAGGGTAGGTTTCTTGACTGGTGTTGAGGTAAGAAGACACTCTTCATCATCCGACGACGACGACAACAAAGCAGCAGCAGTTCGCGTCTGAAATTGCAAACGTTCAATTACGTTAAACTTTTATGAAATAACATCTTACGTCAAACAATATTAATTTACATCAATACCAACAAATTTACAAAGAACATTGTTGCTGGTTCACGTTGAAAGGAACGTCTTTCTAACATTACATTGCTAGCAGCTAATTTGCTTCTGAACTTCTTCATTGATGACGAGTGGAGTTTTAGTCACAAAAACTACAACCACTAGCAAGGAAAACATGCGGAAGACGGCAGATTTACTTTGTAAACAGCGAAATTATATTTGATGTCCTACTTTACTACAGACGAGTGTATGTGTGTTAACATAAATAGGAGTCTCTTACCTCCAAGCGAATGCGTTTAGCGCTGCTGCTAGTGCCAGATGTCCCAGGCTCTTCATCGTCGTCTGGAAGGGTAACGTTAAACACGGACGGAATCGCAGTATCCAAAAGAACGACTCTCTTCACTCCAAGTACATTTAGTTCGTAGTCTTCCTTCTTAAAATGTAAACTGCAAATCCTCTTGTTTTTTAGGTCTTCCATCCGTGTGTCTTGCAAAGACATCGCTCTTAGCCACTGTTTGCATCGCTCCACATCTCTCGGTAGGGCATGAAAACTTACTTTTTGCCCTTTCCTTGATTTGGCTGAACATCCCGGTACCATGCAATAGTTCACCATTTCCAAATAAATAGTAACAAGGAATATTTCAAAAATGAGATCGCCAATGAATTTCAAACTCAAGCGGTAACGTTAGCTAGCCTAGTGCTTTCTCTGATAGGCGGGTTTCGCATAGGCGGTGTTCTGGATTAGTGGGAGTGGCTTGTGGAGCTGTGCAAATGTGTTGCATTGTGGGAGTTGTGGTTTACCATACAAATGAGCCTTAAAGTTACTTTCTGTAATAACTCGGTCAAAAAGGCACCAATTTAGAAAATTTCAATACATTTCAACTACATATATGACCCACTTTCAATGAAGATCAATGTTCCCACGGGTGAAGTGTCCCTTTAATAAAAAAAAATTAAAATGTAAATCAAGGAAATTTCTCTGGCATTTCTTTCCTTTTGCTGTATTGAAAATGTACCGAACCGTACCACCAGTGTATGGTATCGAACTGAACCGTGAATTTTGTGGACCGTTACATCCCTATTATTCATATATAATTTTTTAGATTCCTAGATTTATTTGTTGCACTTTTTTATACAGTTATATTGTAAAACTAAAATACCTTTTATAAAATAATTATCAATTCATACAGGGCTAGTATGAATTGCAGCTGTATAGATACACACCCAGGTATCGGATTAGTACTCAGTATCGGCCGATACCCTGAGTCCAGGTATTGGAATCGGTATCGGGAAGGAAAAAAGGGTATCGGAACATCTCTAGCTCTGACCATTGAAAGGGTCTCTTAGGGCTTAATAAATCAGTCAGAGGGGCAACTACATTTGCAAAATTATGACAAAAACCTCTGTAGTAACCCACCATCCAGAGAAAGCTGGAAGACAGTGTTTGTGGCGTTTTTCTTAGGGATCCCAATTCATCAGTCACTGACATAACTCATAGTGATGACTGAATGGGAACGTCTAGGTTACTAATGTAACCCCCGTTCCCTGAAGTAGGGAAGGGAGAAGTTACGTCCCTTTGCCACAATCCCTGTGTTCACCGCTGAGCAACAAGCACCACTAGGGGTAGAACTGAGACACGAGGAAAAGAAACGAGGATACACAAATAAGAAATGAGAAGCGCCCTATTTGTAAATTGGAATATTCTTGATCACTGGAGCGTCACTTCAAAGCGTCAACAGCTGCGATCAAGGGATCTGCCCTTATGTTGTTAAAGTTTGGTTATTTAAGAAATTCATACATAATAAAGATAAAGCAAGATGTCCTGTTGATATACGTTTGATATATAATTTATATAAACTGCAAAGGTAAAGCATAAATAAAAATGATTGTGCATGTGAAGGGAATTGAGAAAATTGAGATGCTGAGTTTGATCGGTTTCTGGGTCACAGGCTGGAGGACGGAGGAGCGAGGAAATGAGGAAGCATCAATTTGAATATTGAGAAGCACTCATAAACTTTCCCGTAGGGCTGGGCGATATATCGCACGATATTGTTATGCGCATCTCATCAGTAAAGCTGGTTCCTTGATTAGTAGTAAAACATCATCACCTGCTTTCAGATGGAGCGGCATTTACTACAAAGAGCCGTAGTTAACTGACAAGCTGAGCCATATCGCATCAATATCGCGGACGTATCGCCAGCGATAATTAATGCGATATGGCTCAGCTTGTCAGTTAACTACGGCTCTTTGTACACAGCAAAAACTCCAGTGTTAAATTAACACTCCTGGGAGTGTATATGAACACTCAAGAGTGTTGAAGTTAATGAGATAATTAAGTGATTAATTTAGTGATGATTGAACATTATTGAAGACACCTGATGTTAACAAGCAGAATCACTGAAGGAGAAAATCACAAATTGTAAGCCACCATTATGACGATCAATGGTTGCTTTAGTTGGACTCTTGACCCTTATATTATTAACTTTAGATTTTGTCTGGCTGTTGTATCTGAGTTATAACTACCAGATGAACAAAGAAAAAATGTGATCTGATGGTGTTGGTTATATTATGACATTCATCATCTGAACTTGATCACTGAACTCATTAAGATCCTTCTTTCTGACTTCGATTTGGTTACAGCATAACTGTGAATCTGCATAAATATCCAGAATTTCTGATATAATATAAAGGATTTTTTAAAAGTTGTTTAAAAAAAAAAAATCTTTCTTTTAGGCACACACAGACATCAAGATTCAGTCCATGCATCTCAACAATGGTGACGAGCAGAATATTAAATTAGGAAAAGTAAATTACATAGACAATTCAGATCATAATTTATTCATACCGCAATGCATGATGGGAGCCATTAATGAGTTGTGATTGGTGGCAGCCACTGCAACATGCTTTATTATTGTCACAATTGTTCAGAGGCGGACAGAGTACACAGCTTCATTACTTGAGTAAAAGTACAGATACCCCTTGCTAAATTTTACTCAAGTACAAGTAAAAGTACTACAGTCAAATGTCTACTTAAGTAAAAGTACTAAAGTACTTGTTTTTAAAAGTACTTGAGTATCAAGAGTACAAGAGTACATTTTCTAAATATTGCATTACTACTGCCACAGTGCTTACATTGGTAAACACAGCAGACACTTGAAGTGAAAACTATCATTAACTTATTCAGAAAATTGAAATAGTCTGGCGAGGTGGGGCCACGGGTTGGCACATTCCTGGGATGTGATATTTTTTTTCCCAGGATGGTAGAGGAAGACTCATGAATATTCATTTGGGAAGTCATCCCTGATTGGTCTGATGACCTACCCCTAACCCCACCCCTAAACCTACCCGTCACTGGGGGTCTTATGACCTCCCTAACCCCGCCCCTAAACCTACCCGTCACTGGGGTTAAGACCAATCAGGGATGACTTCCCTAATGAATATTCATGAGTCTTCCCCTACCATCCTTGGAAAAAAAATACTCCCGGGATGGACCTGCTGCGTCTTCATCCAATGTTTCGTCCATGGTTTCGTCTCTTATCTAAATCTGACCATGGAGTGAGATAGGTCTGACTGCAGAACCGCAGAACCATACGTCATAGCAGTGTGAGGACGACAGCGCCAGCCCAACAGTCTGGTGCCGGAAGTGGATACCATACATATCCACCTTACATATACCATACCTAAACCTACCCATCTCCACCCCCTGACCCCTAAACCTACCCATCTCCACCCCCTGATCCCTAAACCTACCCCTAAACCTACCCATCTCCACCCCTTAGATGCTTTTACCCCGCCCACTTCCGGCATCAGACTGTTAGGCTGGCGCTGTCGTCCTCACACTGCTATGACGTATGGTTCTGCGGTTCTGCAGTTGGTTATTATTGCATGGAGTTGACTTTGGTGGAAAGCTGAAAGTGATTGCTAATAGGCTGTCCCAATCAGTGGTGCCTGCACATATTTTAACACTTTACACTCTTGAGTGTGGACTCATATACACTCACAGGACTGTTAATTTAACACCGCTCCATCTGAAAGCAGGTGATGGCGATTTACTACTAATCAAGGGAACCGGCTTTACTGATGAGACGCGCATAACAATATCGTGCGATATATCGCCCAGCCCTACTTTCCCGCGATTCCAACGTCTTCATTTTCTTTCCTTGCAACCTTCCCTCACATCCTACAGGGGTATGTGTTTTAGCCTTAAACAGTGAAAAATTAAACTGGGATGTTTGCTGAAATTGTCCAATAATAACCAACTGCAGCCTTTCCTAGAACATTTTCCACCAGCCGTCTCTGATAAATACTTTTACCTGACATCTGTAGATCCTCCAGTGAAACCTGTGATCTCCATCAGTCCATCTGGTGTAATAGTGGAGGGAGATTCAGTGACTCTGAACTGCAGCAGTGACTCAAACCCTCCTGCAGAAATCAGCTGGATTAAAGGAGGAACGATTGTAGGATCTGGAAGAATCTTCAACATCTCAAATATCAGCTCTGATGACAGTGGAGAATACAAGTGCAAGTCCATCAATGAACATGGAGAGAAAGACTCTGATAATGTGACTTTAAACATCATGTGTGAGTTAATGATGGTCCAGTAACTGTGACATTAAATCCTCGAAACATCTGTGATGTTAAGTTTAAAATGATTGTTAATGATATCAATATTTATCTGTTAGATCCTCCCAGGAACGTCTCAGTGTCCATCAGTCCATCTGGTGTAATAGTGGAGGGAGATTCAGTGACTCTGAACTGCATCAGTGACTCAAACCCTCCTGCAGAAATCAGCTGGATTAAAGGAGGAACGATTGTAGGATCTGGAAGAATCTTCAACATCTCAAATATCAGCTCTGATGACAGTGGAGAATACAAGTGCAAGTCCATCAATGAATATGGAGAGAAAGACTCTGATAATGTGACTTTAAACATCATGTGTGAGTTAATGATGGTCCAGTAACTGTGACATTAAATCCTCGAAACATCTGTGATGTTAAGTTTAAAATGATTGTTAATGATATCAATATTTATCTGTGTTAGATCCTCCCAGGAACGTCTCAGTGTCCATCAGTCCATCTGGTGTAATAGTGGAGGGAGATTCAGTGACTCTGAACTGCATCAGTGACTCAAACCCTCCTGCAGAAATCAGCTGGATTAAAGGAGGAACGATTGTAAGATCTGGAAGAATCTACAGCATCTCAAAGATCAGCTCTGATGACAGTGGAGAATACAAGTGCAAGTCCATCAATGAACATGGAGAGAAATACTCTGATGCTGTGACTTTAAACATCATGTGTGAGTTTTATGAATCACATTTTCATTTTTCATACCTTCTACTTGACACAGATCCTCCAATAAATCCTGTGATTGCATCAGTCCATCTGGGGAAATAATGGAGGGTGATTCATAAGTCTGATGTCAAATTTAATTTGATTAATGTTTTGTTTTTTTTCTGTATTAGATCCTCCCAGGAGCGTCTCAGTGTCCATCAGTCCATCTGGTGTAATAGTGGAGGGAGATTCAGTGACTCTGAACTGCATCAGTGACTCAAACCCTCCTGCAGAAATCAGCTGGATTAAAGGAGGAACGATTGTAGGATCTGGAAGAATCTTCAGCATCTCAAAGATCAGCTCTGATGACAGTGGAGAATACAAGTGCAAGTCCATCAATGAATATGGAGAGAAATACTATAATGTGACTTTAAACGTCATTTGTGAGTAAATGATCGTTTACACATTGTTCAAAAACTTCAAATTCATAATTTTCTAATATTTATAGTGAGTCTCAGAGATCAGACTAACTGTAACTGTCACAGGTGAAGCTTTTATTAACACACTCCTGTATCTTCACATCATTCATCAGTTTGGAAAGTTAATTATGATGATCTTCCTCTTTCAGTTCATCATGTTGCTGGTGGGAATGTGATTATGATCACAGCGGCATCTGGAGGATTATTCATCATCATCATCTTCATCATCATCTTCATACTGTTTATAATGTGAGCTCAATAAAAAACGGCAGTGATTGTATAAGTTCACTTTTGTTCTAATGTAAAAGAAAATGGCTAATTTGTTTGATTATTAGTAATCATTAAAAACAATGTTTTATTTACATATTTTCTCTTAATTTAATACATTCCATCCATATGCTGTTAATGTCTGTGATTATAACAGGAAGAAACAAAGGAGTGTTAAAGCTGAAGATCACACCGTGAAAGAGGTAAATCATCCAAACACAACACGACTTTACAGAAGCAGAAAATCAGTCAATCAGCCGTTATCTGTGTCTCAGACTGTAACTGTAAGAACTGATGAGAAACTAACATTATCAAAGACTTTATCAACACAATCCAGAAAAGAAAAAAAAATCATTAAATAAAACTGAAGAAAACATTTAACTAATTTTTACATGGTTTAATGGAATACTTTTAAATTTAGTGTTTCAATATAGGTTGGTCTAATTGCATAATCATTTACATATACTGTGATGAATGAACATGTCATTTACTCATTCTGCCCTATTCTTTCCCACTCCGTGTGTGAATCAATGAAATATACATGCATTTTACATCACTACATTGATTTGATCTAACCTGATACTTGATCTGAAAAGTCTGAGGAAAACTCCTCTAGACTGAGAATCTTCAGATCAAACTGATTTACATGTCTTAATAATAATTACAAATTTTCTTGCATTTCAGAATGATCTCAATTCTGATGCCTCACAGAGCGTTTCAGTCCATGATAAGCCTCTTTCTGAACAAAATTCAGCCAATGATTCTCTGTATGCCAGTGTGAAACCCAAAAGGTTTAGAGGAAAAACTCCTGAATCCAGAGATACTGAGGATATTCTGTACGCAACTGTCCGACATCACAGAAAACCAGAGACGAAGAGAGCAGAGGAGAATGAATGTCAGTATGATGATATAAGAGTTCATCAGCCTGATGCTGCAGTGAGGTGAGAAAAAAACAACTTAACCAGCTTAACCAATACCAATTTAACTAGTACTAACTTAACTAGTACCGACTGAACCAGCACCAACTGAACCAGTACCAACTTAACCAGCACCAACCTAACCAGTACTAACTTAACCAGCACCAACTTAACCAGTGCCAACTTAACCAGTACTAATGTAACCAGTGCAACTTAACCAGTACCAACTTAACCAGAACCAACTTAACCAGTACTACCTTAACCAGTGCAACTTAACCAGTACCACACAGCAAAAACTCCAGTGTTAAATTAACACTCCTGGGAGTATATGAGTCCACACTTGTAGAGTGTAAAGTGTTAAAATATGAGTGTTAAATTAACACTCAAGAGTGTTAAAGTTAATGAGATAATTAAGTGATTAATTGAGTGATGATTGATCATTATTGAAGACACCTGATGTTAACAAGCAGAATCACTGAAGGAGAAAATCACAAATTGTAAGCCACCGTTATGGTGATGGGTGTTTGCTTTAGTTGGGCTCTTGACCCTTATATGTTTACTTTAAATTTTGCTTGTCTGCTGTTAATGATTTATAACAGTCAGATGAACAAAGAAAAAATGTGATCTGATGGTGTTGGTTATGTTTTGACATAATCATGTTGTGATCTGAAAAACTAAACTTATTGAGATAGTTTGGATTAACTTGTTAATTACAGCAGCTCTGTGATTCTACAGCACATGATTTTCAGTATTTTTCATATAATCCAAAATATTTAATAAACATTGTTCTGATCAAAAGACTTTCAAATGAATTTATTTAGAAACACAGACATCAATAATCAGCCTGTGAATCTGAGCCTGTGAATCTGAGAAACCTGTGAATGGTGACAATAATAAAGCATGTTGCAGTGGCTGCCACCAATCACAACTCATTAATGGCTCCCATCATGCATTGCGGTGTGAATAAATTATGATCTGAATTGTCTATGTAATTTACTTTTCCTAACTGAATATTCTGCTCGTCACCATTGTTGAGATGCATAGACTGAATCTTGACGTCTTTGTGTGCCTAAAAGAAAGATTTTTTTTTTTCTTCAAAACAACTTTTAAGAAATCCTTTGTATTATATCTAAAATTTTGGATATTTATGCAGAGCCACAGTTATGCTGTAACCAACAACATATATCTAAGTCAGAAATAAGGATCTTAATGAGTTCAGTGATCAAGTTCAAATGATGATTGTCATAATATAACCAACACCATCAGATCACTTTTTTTCTTTATTCATCTGGCATTTATAACTCAGATACAACAGCCAAACAAAATCTAAAGTAAACATTTAAAGGTCAAGAGCCCAACTAAAGCAAACAATAATCACCATAACGGTGGCTTACAATTTGTGATTTTCTCCTTCAGTGATTCTGCTTGTTAACATCAGGTGTCTTCAATAATAGTCAATCATCACTCAATTAATCACTTAATTATCTCATTAACTTTAACATTCTTGAGTGTTAATTTAACACTCATATTTTAACACTTTACACTCTTGAGTGTGGACTCATATATACTCCCAGGAGTGTTAATTTAACACTGGAGTTTTTGCTGTGCAACTTATCCAGAACCAACTTAACCAGTGCCAACTTAACCAGTGCCAACTTAACCAGTACTAATTTAACCAGTGCAACTTAACCAGTACCAATTTAATCAGTACTAACTTAACCAGTGCAGTTTAACCAGTGCAACTTAACCAGCACCAACCTAACCAGTACTGACTTAACCAGTGCAACTTAACCAGTACCAACTTAACCAGAACCAACTTAACCAGCACCAACTTAACCTTTACCAACTTAACCAGTACCAACTTAGCCAGCAACAACTTAACCAGTACTAATTTAACCATTGCAACTTAACCAGTACCAACTTAACCAGTACTAACTTAACCAGCACCAACGTAACCTGTACTGACTTAACCAGTGCAACTTAACCAGTACCAACTTAACCAGCACAAACCAAACCAGCTTAACCAGCACCAACTTAACCAGTATCAACATAACCAGTACCAGCTTATCCAGCACCATATTAACCAGTACCAACTTAACCAGCTTAACCAGTACCAACTTAACAGCACCAACTTAACCAACTTAACCAGCACCAACTTAACCAGCTTAACCAGCATCAACATAACCAGTACCATCTTAACCAGTACCAACTTGACCAGCACCAATTTAACCAGTACCAGCTTAACCAGTACCAACATAACCAGTGCCAACCTGACCAGTACCAACTTAACCAGTTTAACCAGCACTAATTTAACCAGTACCAGCTTAACCAGTTCCAACTTAACCAGCACCAGCTTAACCAGTACCAACTTAACTAGTACCAACTTAACAGCACCAACTTAACCAACTTAACCAGCACCAACTTAACCAGCATCAACATAACCAGTACCAGCTTTATCACCACCAACTTAACCAGTACCAGCTTAACCAGTACCAACTTGACCAGCACCAATTTAACCAGTACCAGCTTAACCAGTACCAACATAACCAGTGCCAACCTGACCAGTACCAACTTAACCAGTTTAACCAGCACTAATTTAACCAGTACCAGCTTAACCAGTTCCAACTTAACCAGCACCAGCTTAACCAGTACCAACTTAACTAGTACCATCTTAATCAGCACCATCTTAACCAGCACCAACTTAACCAGTACCAGCTTAACCAGCACCATCTAAATAACCACAGATCATTTAATATGATATTTAATGGGCTATAATCATTTAATGGGCTATAATATTGTTGTGCTCCTGTTTGTTTTGATTTTTTAGGCAATCAACTGTTCAGATTGTGGAAGATGCATCAGTGATCTACAGCAGCGTCAAATGAGTGATAGAGGCCAGCAAACACACAGCCTTTGTTCAATCGTTTAATGAACGATTGTTGGATGATTGTTTAGTTGTGGAATAAGTTACCTATCTGTTCAGATCACAACCAACATAAACATGTTCATCACCCACATTAAAGGGGGTCGCACACTGGACGAGAAGCACAGCGCCACGTCTTTAAAATTCGAACACATTATTCTCTGAGTGTACACACACCGACAGCGCCATTCGGCATCTGTCCGCGGCGCTCAGTTACGGCTCAGGACCTGGTTCACAATCCTGCCTCGCCACAGAGCGCCATTTACATAGTTTTATATTAAATGTACATTTATTTGTCTTAAATCGTTGTTAATGTATATACTGACTTCACCCTGTGCTGCAATATACATTTAGTTTTACATTAATTTACAGAAATCAGCTGCATGGATGAAAACTACTGATGTTATCAGATTTTTAGGTGATATTCTCAATTCATTCAGTTAATGGACACTCTGAGGTAAAGTGTTCAGACTGCAGACTTAACAACGATTGTATTTAATTGTACAGTACAATCATAACATAGTACAGACATTATCTTAATTCCATAATGTCCTTAAACATAACAATATTGCTGGCCATATATTGAGAAAGTGTGTGTCCGGTGTGCGACCCCCTTAAGACTCATTAGTTCTCTTTGACCCTTTGTGAGATAACGACAGTAATTGTGTGCTGGACTGATGTAAAGTGTGTTCCCTTTCGAGAACGGTCACTTCATATTGCGTAGCTAATATGCAGTGGGGGAAACTCCTTTCCTCGAGAAATATTGATGCCTATATTTAAAACACAGTGCAGCTGCACAGCGAACACAGCAGAGCGTCTAGCTCGCCCATTGGCTGTGGTGTGGCAACTGCACACCCTATGGCGAAGCTCCTCTGACACAAACTAATCAGGCGACCCCGCGCCAGAGCCCGCCAAAATGGGCGGGCATTTGTCTATAAAAAAACATTTTGCCATAATATCAGATTTTATCTCCTTCAGTGACCTTTCATGTTTCTGCCTCCTCTGAAGCCTTCGCCGTGGAAACAAGCCTTTTACAGCCAGAACGAGCCTTGCATACAGCGGACAGCTCCTTCTTCACTCACCTAGAAGCCACTTCTCTTCTGTCACCGTTCTCCTTTGGCCATCCGGTGAACACGCTATATCCTTTATTTGCTAACTGTGTGCTCGCCGCTGCGACACTCGGTTTTCTAAAAGAGCAAATTCGCAAGCGTTGTTTCAAATGCCGCGCTCTTCATGCACCTCGTGCGGATCCCTTCTGCACAAGGTGGACGGACACACGGAGTGCGCCACGTGCCTGGGAGCCGCCCATGCTGAAGCTGCACTCTCTGCCAGGAGCTGCTCTCAAAGCGAGAGTCTGCCTATTTCAATGCTGCGGGTTAGCTCTATTCAAAGACAGTGACACCGCTTTCCTGCTCTTCCTTTTCCCGCACTACTTCAGCCTCGGAAGAAGAAGCGCCTCAGCCATCGGCAGCCTGAACATATGGAAGTAAGCGAGCCCATGCCGGCCATGTCCCCACATGCCTCGCTTTCCCCATCACAGTCTCCTTCGCCGGTCCTGTTCACTCAGGCGGACCAGGGCCCCTCTCTTCGAGCGGCGGGTCTTGTCTCCTTCGGTAGATCGGACGAAGAGCACGACGACAGCCTCTCCATTGCTGCTTTTGAGGAAGAGTGGTCGGGCTTAGTTGACCCCACCCTCCTCTCACAGTCAGGTGCCAGCCAGTGCTACTGCTACCAGGACTAATTCAGACGCTGAGATGCTGCGCATTCTCACCGCGGCCATTTTGAACCTCGGGCTTGAGTGGGCCTCGCTCGAAGAGCCTGCCAGGAGCCGACTGGATGGATGGTTTCTGCCGGGGTGCCAGCAGGCCTCCCGTCACAGGCCAGCGCCCTTCTTCCCTGAAGTTCACAACGAACTCACAAAGTCATGGCGCGCCCCCTATTGGCACGCATGAACGCTTCTACCGCCGCTATGCTCTCCTCATTTGACGGCACCGCGGAAAAAGGATATGAGAAGCTGCCACTGCTCGAGGAAGCAGTCGCCACTCACCTCTGCCCTCCTCCTTCTGCTTGATGGAGATCTAGAGCAGTACACCCCTCAAAGCCCTGCCGAAACACTTCAACCCTTGCTGGACGCGCTTTTTCAGCTTCCGGCCAGGTGGCATCGGCTCAGCACACCATGGCGGTGTTACAGGTTTTCCAGGCCAAGCTTCTCCAATCCTTGGTCTGGCCCGGACCCTGAGGCATTTCGTGACCCGCGCTGTGCCACAGACCTAGCACTGCGCACTACAAAGGCTACTACTCAAGCGATCGGCAGAGGCATGGCTAACCTTGTCGTGCTCGAATTCGCTCACAGACCCCCGCGATTTTAGGTGGTCATCTAGACTTCAGTGAGAAGCGACGTGGCTCACGTGCTTCGAGCCAAAATACAAAATCTACTAGCAAAAGGGGCGATAGAATTAGTGGGGGGCTAATTCTATCGCCCCTTTTGCTAGTAGATTTTGTATTTTGGCACGAAGCACGTGAGTTAGTCAGGGTTTTACAGTCGCTACTTCCTTGTACCAAAAAAGGACGGCGGCACCAGGCCCATTATAGATCTGAGACATCTGAACAAAGCCCTCATGAGACGGCCATTCAGAATGTTAACTACCAAACAAATCCTCGCGCAGGTTCGCCTGGGGGATTTTTTTTTTTTACGGTGGATCTGAAAGACGCTTAGTTTCATATTCAGAAAACACCCAATCACAGGCCATTCTTGAGATTCGCCTTTGAGGGGCAGGCTTATCAATACACGGTCCTACCATTCGGTCTGTCACTGGCACCCCGTACATTTACGAAGTGCATGTGGCAACAGGGAGTGCGCGTGCTGAACAATCTCGATGATTGGTTCATTATGGCTCAATCGAAGACCGAATTATTGACACACAAATCCTTGCTCCTCAGCCATTTGTAATGTCTGGGGCTCAGGATAAATTTTCCCAAGAGCAAACTGTTACCAAGCTCTGATCGAGCCCAGAGAAGAGCTTACATATCAACTGCCTGGAAATGAGAGCAGTTTGTTTAGCCCTGAAAGTGTTTCTGCCAGACCTCAGAGGACACCACGTCTTGGTCCGCAAGGACAATATGTCAGTGGTGTCCTATATAAATCGCCAGGGCGGCCTCAGATCAGGCAACCTGTATGTCATGGCCAGAAACCTCCTCCTTTGGGCACAAGCCAACCTGCACTCTCTGAGAGCTGCTCACATCCCGGGCATCCAAAATTTGGGTGCGGACATGCTATCTCGAGACAACACTTCTCCAGGTGAGTGGTCTCTCAACCCACAGACGGTTTGTCTGATATTGAGAGTATTCGGCAAGGCAGAGGTTGACCTCTTTGCCTCGGACAGCAACACTCACTGTGCAATGTTCTTTTCAAAGTACAGGGACGCACTGGCCCATCCCTGGCCCCTCTATATGCGTTCCCTCCTGTCTCTATGATCCCTCAGGTCATCAAACGGATCATAGAAAGCGGATGCTCAGTCCTCCTAGAAGCCCCCCTCTGGAAAACCCAGGTGTGGTTTCCAAAGCTGGCTCAGTTGATGGACAAAGTCCCTTGGCCTGTGCCAGTGAGGAAGGATCTCCTCACGCAGACAAACGGGACGATTTGGCACCCTCGCCCTGACTTGTGGGCCCTCCATGTGTGGCCCCTCGACAGGTCTCCTGGGGCCTCCCAGAAAAAGTCTTGAAAACTATCACTGAAGCTAGAGCACCGTCTATCAGGTGCCTCTATGCCCTGAAGTGGTCAGTGTTCACCAGCTGGTGCACAGCTAGGGACTTCGAACCCCAGTCATGCAAGGTATCAGTGGTACTCTCCTTCCTACAAGAGCCGTTGGATGCGGGTCGCTCCCCATGCTAATTGTGCGGCGTGTTACATTGCATCCCCACTCCATATTAGCTACGCAATACAAAGTGACCGTTTTCGAAAGGGAACGTACTCGGTTACTAAGTATTGCGTAGCCTGCCGCACTATTGCAAACTGTCAGAGTTTGTTGCTTCAGTCGATTTAACCTGATATTATGGCGAAATAATGGGCTTTCGCTGTGCATTTTAAATTTAGGCTTCAATATTTCTTGAGGAAAGGAGTTTCCCCCACTGCGTATTAGCTACGCAATACTTGTTCCCTACTCTCAGGGAACCGAGGTTAAGTTAGTAACCGAGTACGTTTTGTTGGATTACATTTTTATTAAATGTTTAATTTAGTTTTTCCACTGCAATAGTATATAAACTGATAAAGTTTAGTAGACTGATTTCAGATGATTATGGAGTCTCCAGCAAAGAGTCTCCTTTCCTGCTAGACCTGTTTTCTCTATTGTGTTTTAAATGAATCAGATCACTTGATTCTCACCTTTCGGAGCCCAGACGTTGAATCGTTAGGTTGATTGACTTTCACCTTTTGTCTTTAATGGCACTGGGATGGCTCTTGGAATTGGAGTTCCTGGCCAGTATCAGCATGTGAATAGTTATGCTGATTCAATTGGACTCAGAGTAGGGTGTGTTCCTACTTCATTTGCATGCTTTGTTCAGAGTCTCCACCTCTATGTAATCCCTCCCCCTTGGAATGTATATAACTACAATGCATACTGTATTAGATTAGATCATGTTGGAAGTTTCTACAGCCGCGTACAGCGGAGTTCTCAATAAAGAATAACTTCTGTTGAACGCGATCCCGACTGTCTCACTGGTCTCTGCTTCAAACAAAGAAAACTTTACAACAGATGGTGCCGTGACCCGGATGGAGAAGAAGGAAACTCAAAGAATTTTAAGCTCAAAGAACTGCATCTTGAAACTTCAAGCTCAAAGATCTCAACAAAGCTGACTGAGTTCCAGACTGAATCTTCTGAATCCAGATTGAAAACTTCAAGCTCCAAAAAGATCTCAAAGACTGAATTTTTCCAGACGGAATCTTTCTCTACAAATGAAAGACTCGGTGAGTTTCACTCCATTAAAAGAACCAATGCAGACCAGTACAAATGTTTTCCTCTGCACCGTTCAGAGAAGTAGTTAACCCTCTAGGCGCCACGGTCGAGTTTACTCGACAAGATGCGGCACTGAATAAAACGGCCGATTTTGTCAAATAGGGTGTCAAATTTCGTTCGACCTCCCCTCCACTAGTTGGCAGACATGTCATACTTCATCCCTGACTCAAAAAAACGTCATGCTTCTATACAAAATCTTCGAGCTAGAGCGCATTGAATCAGTGCGAACAAAAGCGGAGCTAGTGTGCGAGTGAGCCATTTTATCAGAGCAATATTGTCAACGTCAGCGAGTATTTGCATTCGATTATTATTATTATTATTATTATTATCTAATGGCATCAATAAAGCTTACCCGCAATGAAGTGTTGGGTCTTCTATTCGCGGACCCTAATTCTGAAGGGGAATAACGTTATCTGCCTTCAGAAAATGACGGTGATTCTGAAAGTGAAAGTATAGCCCTACACCAAGCACAAACGGTGAATCCTTTGCCCAATATATATGCTCCTTTGCCCAATGTCAGTGGTGGGAACAATGTTTCCCGGGGTCGGAGTGTTCATCGCGAAGTTAGCAGGCGTGTTAGTGTTGTGGGGAACGAGGCGGGAGATTTTTACCGCGCTAGCCATGGTGACCGTGTGCGTCTCCGCAATCGCGGCAATAGTATTGTGGTGGAGGCTTTGTCTAATGCCACTGGGTATGTTAGACGAGGTCGAAGTATTCATAGGACAGTTAGGGGGCAACGTGGAGGCAGGGTGGGGAGTCGCAATGACAATGACAGTAGTCCGAGCTGTGCACACTCGGCGCGCGCGCGAGGCAGATCTGGCCGCGCCCGCGCTGCTCGTATCAGGAGCAGAGGCGGTGTGACACGGGGCAGAGGGGCTATATTATGCATAGTCTATCGCAAGACCACACCATGAAACACTACAAGAAATGTCACCTGGATGGATAGGGAGTCATTATCTCTACAGCAAAAGCCCTGCAACATAAATTCTTTCTTTTTTTTCTGCCATTTATTAGTAATGATTTACACTGTTGATTTACTATCTATTTCCCTGACCATTTAGTAGTGTACAATATGTGTTCTTTTTTGTGTGTTCATGTCCTTGTGATGTGTGCGTCTTTGTCAACTAAAAAAACAACAACCAAAAAAAACAACAAAAACCACAAAAAGAAAAAGAAAATACTAACATTGTCTCTCGTCTTGTCTCGTCATCTCACTCATGATCTGTGGCTTGCCGTGGCGAGTGAGCTTTTGAACTAAACAGGTCTTGTCTACTTGTGTTTGTGTGTCATATGAATAATATGTGCCCCATATACATGGAATCAGAGTGCCAACTGTATGTAGTAAATGGAAAATCTCTACAGCAAAAGGCCAACCGCTACATGCATTCAGTTTGTTTCTACCATTTATTAGTAATGATTTACACAGTTTGTTCACTACTTACTATTTACCTGAGCTTTCAGTATTGTGCAATATAGCATACAGAAGGTGAGGGACATTTTTGGGGGAAAGAAGTGCTGCATTTGATCATTTAAACGTGACTTTTCATGAAAATTCTATAATCCAAGATGGCCGCCACTATATGACGTCATAATATGCAAATTAGATGGGAAAATGTAATCCCTACATAAACTTTGGGTCATCCTTAATATTTCTCTAATTTACAGAAAGTCTCTATCTTTTATCACTTTTAAGATATAGCCTTTTGAAATTAAGATGTCAAAATCGAACGTTTTAGGAAAAAACCTCTGGCGCCTAAAGGGTTAACAAACAGCTGTAGAGTTTGGTTAACTAAAGATAAGCCTCTAAAAAGTTTTCTTTTAGAGATGAAATTGATCCTCTGTTGTTGACAGGGAAGATTAACAGTTACATGTTAATATTGTGTGTATGCTCTTGCTAGAGAAGACCTATCTGTAAGCTAGAGAATTAGCTTTAGAATTAGATTTAGCCTCATGTGCTAATAAGATTGTACCCTCTGTTTGCAAGACAGTAGAGAGAAGGTTTTTTTTTTTAGTGTTTGTTTGTGGTAACAGAAATTCACAAAATGTTTAGGAAAAGTACTAGACAGATTACACCTTCGTGGTCAGAAAGCGAATTCAAAAATATGTTAAGAGAACAAATGGACCTAATAGTCACTGAAAAAGTTAGACAGGAACTAACTCAGAAATATGAAATTCACCCAGACAAAACTTGGTCAGTAGATGAGTGTAAAAAGGTGCTTGGAGCAAGCATCCGCAAAAACCATATGAAGGGCATTATTTGTGTTCATAGAGAATTTGTCTTAGCAAAAGCCACAGAACAGTCTAAGCGCAACTCTGAGCTAGAGAAACAGATCAAAGAGCTCCATGCTAGAATATCTTCGTTGACTAAGAAAGTAAACCGCAACAAAGATGCAGAAAAAACTGATGTGGAAGAAGTTAGTCAGCCTGATAACAATTATCCTGACTTAAAAGCTTTCGTTGAAACAAATGTAGCCATCCAATCAGTAACTGATCAGCCTGTAGATTCAGTGCAGGTTTGTGGGGCTAGGAGAAGATCTCAGGGAACTGAAAGTGTTACTCCGAACTCTTCTGTTGTCCAAATACAAACGGTTGCCAAAACATCTTTAGGTCCTAAGGATATAGATAGACTCTCCCAGAGTTTACCCTCAGCACGTACAAATTTTTCTGAATTTAGAAGAGCATTGTTCAGCAAAATGCATCTTTACGACATGTCGTTGCCGGAAGTCACACAGCTGATGTCACAAATTCTAACTGAATCTGAATTCAACAATTTTGAGTCTGCTTTTACTTCCGAACTGCAACATGTCAGTAAAGGCGATTTGAGAGAAGGTGTTTTGAAAATCCTAAAGAATATCTTAGGACCCAAAATCGATTGGTCGAGAGTTACTAGCTGTGTACAAGAGAAAGAAGAAACTGTGAGTGAATATACTGAGAGGTTCTGTCAGGTAGCGGTAACGTACAGTGGAATAGTGGATGATTCCGAAAGTGTGTTAGCTGACAAAGGAGCTCTAATCCGAATTTGGGCAGATGGTCTTGTAGCTGAGTACAGAACAGCCTTGCCATTCCTAGATATTACGTGGGCTAAAAGAACTCTCAGAAGTAACCTAGAAAGTTTAGCTATTTGGGAAAGAAATTCTGATGTCAAAGAGAGAGTAAGAATTGCAGCAGCATCCATTAAGGTCAATTCAGAGAAGCCAAAGAAACGCAAAAGTCCTAGAGAAGCCAGTTGTTCTTACTGTGGCAAGCACGGACATTTTGGAAAAGAATGTAGAAAAAACAAAAATAACTTAAGACAAGTTAACAAGGTTAACCAGCTTCTGATCAGCCTGCTTGATATTCTGAAGCAGCCCCTCCCCTCCTCGTTAAACTCGTGGGGCAACTTGATACGGTGTTAACCATTTAGGCTGTGAGTGCTTAATTTCCACAGTAACTCACAACAAAGATGAAAGACTTATTTTTGTTTAATAGAACAAAAGGAAAGTGACTGTCACAGCCTTTGTTTGGGGGACATTCAGAAAACTCACAGCCTTAAATGTTATGCCATAGAATATTACAATCAGACCTCCATGCTCTATATGATGTCTATTAAGACTGATGTTTCACTGGAGAATGAAAATGTGCCAATTTTCTCACACACTGTACAGTGTGTACACAACACAGGGACAGAATAGAACACGGTTCAGTGAGGGCCCTGGAAAGAACTGACGCAACAGGCGTCGGGGGCCAATCCAGGGTGAAGACAACCTCAACAGTTTGACTCACACCCAGGTCAAAATAGTGAGTCATACATCGTTGCGCTCGTCTCGGCGGCGCGATCGCGATGAGCCGAACTTTTCCGTAGGGAACGACTTTTCAGGGTGAAGCCACAAAATGAACCCATCGGTACCATAATTCATAACCCATAATCGGTCTAAAAGTGTGACGGAGCGTCGGACCGGGAAAAAAACACCAGATTCGTTGGCCTCGCGCGGCGTACTTTCCAGGCCCGTGAGGCTCACAACTTTACGAATTCCGTCAATGTTTTAGAAATCGCTCAGTGAGCTCACCGAGCCCTCTCTGGGATTCGCAAAAGGTTGAGCGAGCGCCCGTTCCCACCGAGTCTGGTATCGTAGCATCCGGCCCGCTCTCCTGAGAACATCGGTGTCTTCGATTTCGACATACGCCTTGCGGGTCGGTTTTTAACGACGTTTTCGAGATTTTGGCCTTCACTCTGACCGATCGGTGCGAGAGTTAAACCCGGGACGGGCCGCGTTTGACGTGGGATTTCTCGCTTGTCCAACGACGCACAGCAAAGTGCTTGGGCTCGTTGCGAGCGGCAAAACACACCCTTTACAATGACATAAAGAATATGCATCCTGGGTTTTCGGATTCCGAAAAACAGCCGTTTTTGTGCGGTGAGTGTCACGATCCAGTGGCAAGCCCAAAATCGAGGCCAATTTGACCCCTGTGTCTCTCGGCCCTCGAATAACGCACAGCAGTGAGCAAGTGCTCATGTGAAACAGCAAAACACGAGCTTTCCAATGATATAAGACTCACACTGCATGGACTTTGTTTTAAAAAACAATTAATTAATTAATTAAAATAAGTTGAAATGATGCCTAAATTGGGCATTCAAAAAATGTTATATTTAACTTTCTCTTTGGGCTATAGTATTGTTCTTGGGCTTGAATGAAAGAGGACACTCTGGCCTTTAATTTGGTGTATGGCAATTGAGAATATGATTATGCTAGCCTGCACAGAAGGGTTTAATATTTGGACAATTTTGGAAAATTTGAAATAATGCCTGAATTGCTCTATAAAAAATAGTATTATTAGCCTTCTCTTTGGTCTATATTAATGTTCTTGGGCTTGAAAGAAAGGTGAGATTCTGGCCTTTATTTTGCTGTATAGACATTGAACATCTGACATTCCTGGCCTGCACAGCATGGTTTTGTATATGGAGCATTTTTGGAAAAGTTGAAATAATGCCTGAATTGCACTATAAATTTTTTTATTATTAGCTTTCTCTTTGGGCTACATCAATGTGTTTGGCACTGAAGGAAAGGTGAGATTCTGGCCTTTATTGTGGTGTAAAGAAATTGAACATCTGACATTCCTGGCCTGCACAGCATGGTTTTTTATTTGAACAATGTATTGACTGGGTGCCGGTGAGTCTCACTAAATGTGTGACTGCCTGAAGTGGGTATACTAAAATTGTTAATATAAGCTTTCTCTTTGGTCTATATTAATGTTTTTGACTGGGTGCCGGTGAGTACATGAGATTATTTCTTACTGGCCATGCAGCTTGTTGAGAACAAGTTATTTAGTCTCCCCAGGGTGCCAATACTGCAGTGTAAAAGGAATACTAGCACACACACACACACACACACACACACACACACACACACAAATAAAGATACAAAGCTTCTTCAAGGTTGAAGTTGGTCGAACTCTGGCTCCTAAACAAGTCATACTTGTTTTGGGGAAAGTTTTAACAATGTTAATTTGGTGATTTTTATGTCCATATAGTGCCGGCCTTCAACAGTTACTGAGGGTTTGCTCTCAGTGTGGCTCAGACTTTGACTTTAAATATAATGCAAAGAAGATAATATTATGATTGTTAGGAGTACCCTTACGAAAAAGTATACTTAAAGTTAATTTTATAAAGTATACTTAATGTTCAAGTATATTTTTAAGTATACATTATGTAGTAAGTATACTAATGTCAATATGTACTTGTAGTAAACTTCTAAGTGTACTATTTTAACACCGCTTGGGACTAAATTGTTAAGTGTACTATAAGTGTAACAGTAGTAAACTTTAAGTGCACAACTAGTTCATAATTATGTTTCTCATTTGTACTGCAAGTGAACTTATGGGTATAATAGTAGTTTACTATTTTAACACTTGTAGCAACTTTGAAGTATACTCTCAGTAAACTACTAGTTTAGTTGTTTTATACTAAAAGTTTTCTTTAAGTGAACTTAATGTGGTGATACAAGGGAATTGTATGATTACGGGCACGCTCTCAAATACAGAGCTATAATGAATCACGACTACGCCATCCCAGCATTAACCCAGCTGGGGAAATACCCATAAAAAAAAAAAGGGCACACAAGTTCGTTTCTCCCTCCCACAATCACAAGACACCGAGACGTGAATACGTACAAAAATATATATAATTCTTTATTTAATGATCATAAATTTAAAAGGCTACTAGAGTCAGTCAAACAATGGGGCTGGATGGCAAGGCCACTACTTTGTACATGAGCAACGAAGTTCAATCAATAAACAGACAGTTCGACTCTCGTGACGGAGCTGGGGTGCACCATTAGCTGGGCAGGCTGGGCAATAGGCCTCGAATCAGCCCGCAAGGAGTGCACCGTGCCCAAAACTTCCAAAGCACACACACACTCGTGAAATCCACTACAAGAAAACCTCTACCGCACACTCAAAGGAGAACTTCTGTTCACCATGCACAGGATGGCTAGCCTGCCCGCTTTTGGGTCACCCCTGCTCCTGTGAAGGAAAAATAAAACCAATTAACAAAATACAAATGCAGCCTATGAACAAACAGCATTAATTGTTAATATTGCCAGCAATAGGCAATTAACGCCAAATAAACACACAGAAACAAAGTACCGTTGCTACTGACCGTAAAGACAAAGAACACAAAAACAAATGAAGACACAAATGAAAGCAAAACACATGAAAGCAAAGCTAGAAACAAAACAGCTAGAAACAAAACGGCTAGAAACAAAACGGCAGCGCCCTGATCAAGCGCCCTCTTTAACGGCCGATCAGCCGGACTTCCGTTCGAATATCTGGCAGACCATTCCCTCAACCCATTTACGAGCAGTAAAGTAGCAGTCACTCACAGCACGCCGGGTTATACGTGTGATCGGTTCCCTTTTCTACACTGGAACTACAGCAGCAATGTGGAGGAACAAAAACTCTCGAGCAGTACAACATTATGAAGCTGCAGACTCGGAGCCTGCATCTACAGTCCCGCACCCAGAGTCCCGCATTCTCAGACCCCTCGTTTTTCGAGACAGCGCCTCCTGCTGTTCGGAAGATCGTATAACACCCTTATCCAAATGCCATTGAAAACGTTAGGATGCAATATTACGGTCTCTTTTTATTTAAAGTTATCCAAATAAATATTTGCGTTCCCTGCTTAATGCATGTGCCAAAAAAAAAAAAAAAAAATCATTGGGTTTTCAAACTAACTAATTACCCAGTATTTATTTTTTTAACGTGGGTGTAATTGAAAGAAAATTACTGATGTAAGGGATACAAATACAGATTGAACTATCTTCTGAAAAATATTATGTGATATTATATTGCTACAATGTTTTAGTTTGTTTTTGTACAATGTTTCAAATTCCATTTTTTCTTTCAGTTCAACCTATAATGGTCTAATTAACATTATACCATGCTAACATTACAAAACCTGTTTTTTGATATGTTGAATGTGAAGCAAAACTCAAATAATAGACAAAACACCAATAATAAACAATTCTGTACTTTATCTAACAATCACCTTGATCACCGTCATCTTGCTGTAAACAGGACAAAGCAAAGAAAAAAGGAAGAAAGAATTGTGTTAGTGACTTTACTTTTCATCTTCAATTGCATTAAAAAAAACTACTCATTTATAAGTCGCTTTGGATAAAAGCGTCTGCTAAATGAATAAATGTAAAATGTAATGTAAATGCATAAGGTAAAATAATTACTTTCTGGAAGGCAAATGTTGCTTATTTTCTCATTCTTTTTGCATTCACCCTGTCAAATTCCTCAACTTCACTAAAATAAAAGATGAATGCCATTGTCAAAAATATTGTGTGATAATAAATAATATTTTTATTGTTTTATTATTGTAAATGGCTGACAACAACTTCATATCACAGTTAAATTAATATTTATCCATTTTAATACTTACGTTTTATAAGAACTAATTTAAGTAGTCTACATAAATTATATAAAGTAAAATAATTACCGGCATTAATTAATTCAATTTATAGTTTTAGGAGAAAAGGTCCGATAATTAAAAAAAGGTAAAAAGGTAAATCTGATTAAATAATTAATGATGACATTCTTTGATATTAACACACTTAATGTATTTAATTGGTCTACTTTAATGTCAACTAAATTTAATCAAATTTTTACAATGGCTTGTCTACAAAAAGTCCAAGGTTAAAGGCTAACGTTAGCTATCAAAATATTTTCGGGGGGGGGAAAAGGCGGAAAAACATACATTAACGGCTCAAATTTTGTTACAAACTATCTTCACAAATATTAACTATTCATATGTTGGTGTATCGATGAGCTATAAAGTAGTTTGATTAAAAAAGAAATCATTGAATAAAACTGACGATACTCACGTTTCGGCTTAAGTTCTTCAAATGTTTATCCGATCGGTCCGTGTACGTTTTGATAGTTTGTTTTTTTGTTTGAAACACAAAACAAAATAACGAGAAACCACCTGTTTTTCGTTTGTCGTTTCAAACCAAAAACAAAGAAACGGTAAAAAAAAAACAGCCGTTATCCCGTTTTTGGTTCTGAATCCAAAAACGAAAAATGACAAAACCAAAATCAAATAACGGTCCGATTTTGGTTTTTGGAAATTCCTTTTTCCGTTTTTCCTTTTGAAGATCTACATTGAAATATAGACAGGTTGGCCACGTGACCCGGAAGTAATAGTAAATATGGCCTATCAAAATAAAAGCCAAGCTTTTAGAACGGTCATAAAATGCAGCGCTAACGTTATACCAGAGTAACGTTAGAAGAAGAAAAATAAATTAATAAATAGCCTTATATAAACCTGGACCGGAATAAATATGTTAGCAACAGTAGTTTATTACAGCTATTTAATATCGTGCATATCCAGACATCACAGTCATGTTTAATGAGCGCATTGTTTGGCTCAATACAGTTGGTAATATAGGTTAACCTAAGAACTTATTGTGTGTGCAGAGTTGTTACTGTTAGCGCTATATTATATAATTAAATTTATATTTAATGTGGTTTCCACCGTAATGGATAACTGTTCCCCCTTTCTACCAGCAGGTGGCAGTATTTAAATGACTGACTGTATGGTGTCTTTGGTAACTGATTTAAATCAAGATTACTGATACAGATGTATATTGTTGTTAATTTTATTTTGTTTTTAATTTTTTTTGCCTAGTTATCATCATCATCATTCACCCAGCCCAGAGTTAAACCTGCTTCTGTTTTAACCTGATTATAACACTGCTATCAGCTTCTTAGCAGCTCAGACAACAAACTCACATCAGACATGTCCTAATCCTAATGTAGGCCATCTGGCCAAAAGAAGGATTTACCAGTGTGCTATATACTGTGTGAATATTTCTTCTCTATACACATTCCAGTTTGTATAACATACAAAACTCTGATTGTGTCATGCAAGTGAAGAGAATCCATACAAGTCTTGAAACTTTATATAGCACATACATGCTTTCAAGGGCATTGCATGTACAATCAATGGCTGCAGAACATTTGTTAAGCCCTAAGATAAGAACATTTTACAAGGTCCTCAAAAGAAAACCCAAAAACATAATTACATTACTAAAACAGGCTGTCAACGCTGATTACATCAGCAATAACTGCAAGAAAACGTTTCCAGTAACTTTTGAACAGTCCTGCTTATTGACTTGGACGAATCTTTGCCCATTCCTCTGTAAAGAACAGCTTCAACTCTTGGATGTTGGTGGGTTTCCTCACATGAGCTGCTTGCTTCCTCATCCTTCCACAACATTTCAATCATTTTAAGGTCATAACTTTTGACTCTGCCTTTCCAAAACATTCACTTTATTCTTCTTTAAGGTAGGTGGGTATATTTTGTCACAATATAATATCTATAATAGTATAAAGTATAAATTGAGTTTATAACTCCCTTCTGGTACATAGCAGACATTATTGGGCTAATATTGAAGCAATTATAAAAATAGTAAACAGAAATAAACTATGATCAGTGGAGCAGTGCTGAGGATGAACTATAGTTTAAGAGTCTGATAGCTTGGGGGGAAAAGTTGCTCTGCAGTCTGGTGGTGCGGCAGCAGAAACTTCTATACTCTTCCCAGAAGGCAGCAGGATGAACAGGCTGTGGCTGGGTGGGTTCTGTCCTTTAGTATCTTTTTGGCTCTGCGTTGGCACCTCACCTCACTGACATCACTGATGCTCTGATGGGTACCAGTGATCTTATGAGCAGTTTTAATCTCCCGCTGCAGAGCCCTCCGGTCCTGGGCCATGCACATCCCATGTTTGTGATGTTTCCAGTCAGGTGATCACCATGATGTAACACGTCACACTGATGATGTATAATCCTCAAGGCTCTCCTTGGTGGTGACCTTATCTGTCCATACTTTGAATGTCCTTACTTATGATCAGACTTGCAGCACTGTCTTTATATTTCAATGTTAACATAAAAATGTTTTAGAATGGCATAAAATTAAGAAATGAAAATGTGTCTGTACACCTAGCCTGTGTGTCTAAATCAGCATGGCATTCAACTTTTGTTTGCTTTCAGTCCCTTTGACTGCAGCTCAATATATCATTTGTTGCAATGTATATCTGTGTATATATATCTGTTGACTGTGCAATGACAGATATCACAATAGATGATGGAGAAGTGAACTGTGCATCACTATGCTGACATGAACTTTATCTGAAAAATGTATGTAAAAGTAGAATTCCATAAATTATATTCCATAAATATTATCAAAACTTTAGGTGTTCTCAGTGGTCTTGTATCAAATAATGATGGCAGTTGTTAAGTATAGGCTATTCTGCTTATCATTGCCAATATGCCTAGTAATTGCTGAAAACAACTAGCCTTTAAAATCAATCTGGAATGGAAACAAAACATTTCAAGGTACACATTTCAAAGAAGGCTAATAATACGTGAATGAATATGAGGTGCTAGAAAAACAAAATTCATCAGGCGGTATCCTGATAGACCCACCATGGACCCAAAACTTTCTGTAGCTTTTTCATAGACAGCTTTTCAAAGCTGCCTTAGTATAATAGCCTACCGCTGTCACGCAAACTCTATGCGCAATCTGTGCTTCGGAGAAGTGCGGTCGCGCCCATGGTCGCACCATCTACTACGCTTAAAAATATAGCCTATTGCGCGTCTATGTCAGCCTAAGCGCGAATGCATGTTTAAAATAGCCTACATAAATGTAAAGAATGATTTTCATGACAACTAAATATTTTTTGCTATGGTATAAATATTAAAGAATGCTCTGTGCAAAACAACACTATTTAATTATTATTTACTGCATATATTTTGTTTTGACAATAGTCGATATCCTACATTATCAGATACGGTCAGGAATTTACGTCAATTTAAAAATATATTTTTAACCCTTGTGTTATATTGCGGGTCAATTGGACCCGTTTAGATTTTCTAGTTGTTGGAAATACTGGTTAAATATGTTTTTTTTCTTGATATTTTGTGACTTTTTCTCATTTATCATCATGAACATGCATGCAAAGTTTCAACATGCTGGTGTTTTTTGACATATACAAACAAAATGACTGTTCCTTTCGTGATGTTCGCGGGTCAATTTGACCCGCATATTTTAACGCTCTAAGGCAACTGTACGAACCCAAAATAATAACATTTCTAGGTTATATTTGGTTATTTTATTTTTTACTACCTTATGAAGCTAAAAAAAAGGTTTTCCACACTTATTTCAATACAGAAAAATATTTTGTCTGCCACAGATGGTAAAAATGACCTATCATTTATTTTTTCAAGCTACCTGAAATAATATTAAACCTTTTTTTTCTTGATATTTTGTGACTTTTTCTCATTTATTATCATGAACATGCAAGTTTCAACATGCTGGTGTTTTTTTTTTTTTTGACAAATACAAACAAAATTACTATTACGTTTATGATGTCCATCATAGGCAGCTATTCAAAAGCAACTGTACAGACACAAAATAAAAACATTTATTTGTATGTTAGGGCATCAACTCCAGTTCTAAAGTGTAAGTATATACATATATACATTTTTGAGTGTTACAGTCAACTCCTAAAACTGTTCACGCAGTATAATAGCACACATGTAAATCAGACATGAGGAGAAAGAGCTCATTTTGGTAAGTAGGCTAATGCCTTAAGCAGCAGTGCTAAGAAACGTGATTTGTGAAAGCACAGTTGTAATGAAAATAATGGAAAGTGTTTTAATTACAGAACACAGTAGCTCGCACACAGCAGACACAGTGCGACACCTACTGGTGTCTGTAATCGTTTTGAACTGCCCGTGATTTTAAACTTCGTTGGATTATTAAGGTTACATGGAGGACTGAGAACCTTCACATATGTCGTTTTTGATTGTATTATAAACAAACTACTATCACTATTAGTTACCTAACTAGCCTGTTCAATACATTTATTAACACTGTATAACGTGAGCGAGGTAACAGCGTGTCCTTGGGCTTTTTGAAAATAGATATGATGCGTTTAGGATAAAATTATATTTGAGGACCAGCAAGTTTTACGAGGGTGTCAATCAAATGGCAAAGACGAGATAGGGACTGATATTTTGATGGCGGAATCCCAATCTCCCTCTTTATTAACGTTTTTAGGCCTACGCATGACGTCACGTGGGAATTCACGTTGACAAGTATTCATTCAATCGCTGTCAGTTCGCTGTCCATTACGGTGGAAACCACATTAAATATAAATTTAATTATATAATATAGCGCTAACAGTAACAACTCTGCACACACAATAAGTTCTTAGGTTAACCTATATTACCAACTGTATTGAGCCAAACAATGCGCTCATTAAACATGACTGTGATGTCTGGATATGCACGATATTAAATAGCTGTAATAAACTACTGTTGCTAACATATTTATTCCGGTCCAGGTTTATATAAGGCTATTTATTAATTTATTTTTCTTCTTCTAACGTTACTCTGGTATAACGTTAGCGCTGCATTTTATGACCGTTCTAAAAGCTTGGCTTTTATTTTGATAGGCCATATTTACTATTACTTCCGGGTCACGTGGCCAACCTGTCTATATTTCAATGTAGATCTTCAAAAGGAAAAACGGAAAAAGGAATTTCCAAAAACCAAAATCGGACCGTTATTTGATTTTGGTTTTGTCATTTTTCGTTTTTGGATTCAGAACCAAAAACGGGATAACGGCTGTTTTTTTTTACCGTTTCTTTGTTTTTGGTTTGAAACGACAAACGAAAAACAGGTGGTTTCTCGTTATTTTGTTTTGTGTTTCAAACAAAAAAACAAACTATCAAAACGTACACGGACCCGGATCCAATTTGATAGGAGGCGCTGTCTCGAAAAACGAATGGTCTGAGAATGCGGGACTCTGGGTGCGGGACTGTAGATGCAGGCTCCGAGTCTGCAGCTTCATACTACTAGCAGTACGCTCCGTACCTCCACACAGACACCAGCTGCGCGGAAAAGTCAGCTCACACAGAGCAAAGGAGCACCAGCAATCATGACACCCAGATGAACGCAAGGATGACGCCATATCCTACCACTCTGGAAATGCCCTTTATATAGTCCAAATCAGAGCCATAGAGAGAGATGTTTTCTCTACCACTCTGGTCCAAATAAGGCCCGCTAAATAATCATGGGGCGGAGTCATGCTTAAAGGAGCACTTCACCACATTAACATTATACTTATAGTTTACTATTTATATATATTTTTTGCACTTGCAGTAGGCCTATACTACTATGTTCAAATGTTATTTTTTTATACTTGAAAAATACCTTTAACTGTACTTTAATTTTAAAAACATTTTATTAGCTTCATACATCCTTTTTTATCAACACTTGAATGTTGGTAAGTTTCATAAATAAAGGCAACATTTTTATGGGGCGCCGTTTGTAAAGCGGCTCACGCTGAAAATAACAGCAACATTTTGTCACATTTAGCTTCAAACAATGTTTAAAAAACTGGTATGAATTTTTGACGGTCACTTTTTAGCACATTTACAACAATATTTGTCAACTTAAAGGAGCATTGCGTAGGTTTTTACTTAAAAAAATCTTTAAGATAGAGTTTTCATTTGTACATGTTTGAGCCAACCATGATGTAATAAAAAGAATGACACCTCGACTGTCCACCACGGTTGCCTCTATCAGCCTGTAGGCTCAATCGTGTGTGGAGGAGTCGGGCCCGAATCGGCGCGAAAATTCACAAAATGTGACGTCATGCGCGTTCTCGTCTACTTGGGCTTACAACCGTACGGCACGGCAGCCATTATAGTAAGCAGCGGCAATCGGTGTTTTCAAATGGACTCTGCGGATGGAAAGAAGCGACCAGCCCCCAGCACAACTCAGACACCCACCGACACTCCTCGGAAGTGTAAAAAAAAAAAAAAAACTTATTATTTACTATGACAAGTGTTTTTAGTGCAAAATTTCATGTGGTATTCTGAATGAAAATAAAGCATGACAAGCTCATACATCAAGGTTAGAGTTCCTTTACCTTTAATACCATAATGTTATTGCTATTCTACAAAATAGTATAGTAGTACAACTATAATAGTAATTGTACTGTATCTAAAAATAAGCATAACGTCTTCAACTCAGTTATATAATTTAGCGTTACTCTACAATAGTCAAAATAAGGGGTCTGTGAGTGCTGGGAGTGTGTGTTACAGTGTTGTGTTAAAATACTTTTAGAAGTAGACTTTAGTTGATAATATAAAGCAGCACTGCAACATTTTACTAAAATATGGTCTGTCAAACAATAACCTTACAGTACTGTAACTTTTCCTACCTCAAACATTATGCTGGTGAGTGGTGAATCTCGATGAGCCGTCAGTGGTTGCCGCGGCAACCCTGGTTGATGTGGTCGTGCTCGTACGAGCGTGCGCACCGAGAACGAGCATGAGACTGGCTGCAGTTCCTCTAACGGCCACTGGTGTCAGTAACGGTTAGAAATTTCAGAACTTACGGAATGCTCCTTTAAAGAAATTTTAAATACTTAAATCTAAATATTAAATGTTACACCTAAATGTTAAATGTTAAATCTAAATGTTAAATCTAAATCTAAATGTTAAATCTAAATATTAAATCTAAATCTAAATGTTAAATCTAAATCTAAATGTTAAATCTAAATGTTAAATCTAAATCTAAATGTTAAATCTAAATCTAAATGTTACATCTAAATATTAAATCTAAAAGTAAATGTTAAATCTAAATGTTAAATCTAAATCTAAATGTTAAATCTAAATCTAAATGTTAAATCTAAATGTTGAATCTAAATCCGGTTACCGGCATTTTGAATTTGCATATTAGTTAAATATTTAGTTTCACCTGAAACATTTAGATTCAACATTTAGATTTAACATTTAGATTTAGATTTAACATTTAGATTCAACATTTAGATTTAGATTTAACATTTAGATTTAACATTTTGATTTAGATTTAGATTTAACATTTAGATTTAACATTTAGATTTAACATTTAGATTTAGATTTAACATTTAGATTTAACATTTAGATTTAGATTTAATATTTAGATTTAACATTTAGATTTAGATTTAGATTTAACATTTAGATTTAGATTTAGCATTTAGATTTAACATTTAACATTTAGGTGTAACATTTAATATTTAGATTTAACTATTTAAAATATCTCTAAGTTGACAAATATTGTTGTAAATGTGCTAAAAAGTGACCGTCAAAAATTCATACCAGTTTTTTAAACATTGTTTGAAGATAATGTGACAAAATGTTGCTGTTATTTTCAGCGTGAGCCGATTTACAAACGGCGCCCCATACATTTTAAACAAAAAAGATGAGAAAATCTCATTTTTGTCAAAGACTATACGCCTTGATCAGATTCAGAACGATGATCAAACACAGATGGAGTAGATTGAGTCCGACACCCCCACAGCTTCAGTCGTTTTCTCTTCATGGGTTACGCTTCATTTCATTTGGTCATATTAAGCAGTTTTGATTTACAAGCTGTTTAATGTTTGATGATCACAAGCACCGATTTGACTCCGATTTTGGGCATTTCGGCAATCTCGCAAAACCTGTCAGCGAGTGAAAATCAGGCCTAAAATCATGCAGTGTGAACTCAGCTTACGTTTTGTTTTCTCACCTCTCTCGCTACAGAGGAAACTGCATTCATGGCCATATTTAGAGTTTCACTAGAAGTGACACAATATGGTCACTGTGATAATGAAAAGCAAAGAAGATCTGATATTATAAAACCTTTAGACATAAGGATGAAACTTCCGTATTCTATCACTCTGTTAATTATTACTGAAAAGTTCTTAGTGTTTGTTTTATTACCAAATTGCTATTAATTTGTCAAGATTTATCAAATCCACAATTAATCAATTATTTTATTAGTTCTTTAGTATGTGGACATCATCATCATTATTTTAAACAATAAACAAGTTATGACACAATAGTTAAAAAGATAAATTTGCTAAAATGAACCTAATTAAACTGTTCCTTGCACATACTGTAGCTCCTCTGGAAGCTTCCTCACTCCACGTTCCTCACAGTGCAATAAATATGCACAGAAGTTTGAAAACATTATAATGACTGAGTTTCACCAGTTTAACTTTTATCACTTTAGTCTAATGTTGTCTCTGATGTTGCGATATTTAAACTTTGCCTCTGCTATCAGCACTGGTGGAAGTGTCATATCCTGTGTTAAATATAACGTGTTGACCACATAAAAACCCAACGCTGGTTTTACTCATTTCATGAGTGTTGGTGAAACGGGTAAGAGCATCATTTACTAATCAATCTTTAGATTCAAAAGTGCATGTGTTAATGCAGTCAGTCATTTGGTTGCTGTTGATCTGATGAGCTTCAACAACATTCGTAATTAAATGAAAACGATTATTGAAAATGAAATGATTATTTCTATAGATGAAGCTCATAATAACACATGATTCCTGAAATGAGAAATATCTTCTGTTCATCTAATGATCAGTTCATTTACACACACTGATGTTGTGCATTAATAATCCTCAGATGTGCAGAGATCTTACTAACACACAGAGCTGTTTAGGGTGATGAACATACACTGTTTATGAGCATATAAGTGATGTTTAATGCTGTATTATAGATATATGTTATGCTGATGTGGGTCAGAATGGTTCCTCCTCTTCCTCTGATCTTCTTTCTGCTCATGATTCACGGTGAGTCTCTCTTACATTTCAGCTTCTGAGGCGCTAAAGCAACTAGTTGCTGCTCGATTTTTCCTTTTATTCTGATGTTTATAGTGAAGTTTTTTTTTTTGTTTTTTTTTTTTGATGATTGAGCAGTTTTCTGTGGTATGTTGATGTGTTTACTTTTGAAACGGGAAGTTTGGGTGAGGCATGTCAATGGGCTTGTCTATTTTATAAATATCCAGTAGTTTTTAGTTACGTCACAGTCTTGAACATGAGTTGCTAATTTGCTACTTGCTAGTCAGTGTCAGGTGGTTCAGGGGAGGGACTTTCTCACTCATCGGAGCATTTGACTGGACAAACATCAGTGTATAGCCAGATCATATTTTATATATATTTTGATATCATTGATTCTTTAAACTATTGTTGATTATTTTCTTAGTCTTAATTGTCATGTGTTTGAAATTGTTATAGTGTTCCTTCTGTTGATAGCATGTTGTTTATGACTGACACCTTATTTCTGTTTTCACACTTCCCACATAGCAACATTGTGTCGGCCCAGATCCGGCCCACATCTGGCACACGTGGAAAGATGATCTGGCCCACATGCAGCGTGGAATTACGGCACTTGGGTGGGCCACTCCTGTTTGCCAGGTCAGGGCCACAAGCAGGCCATAGCAATGCCACATCTCAGCCAAGAGCAAAGAAATAAACCAGAACTGGACCTTATCTGAGCCACAAAATCTGTGTATATTAAATATGAAGTCATCTCAGCCTGTTAACAAAAAGAATCACTGAAAGAAAGAAGAGAACAGAAAAAAGAGACGAGCAGAAACACAAGAACTACAACTGACTTCAGCCACAGCCTCAGATGAAATCAACTGAAGAGAAAAGAAGACATTAAATCTGTGAAGATCTCAGCAGAGGAGGATTAAACAACTCCACAAACAGCATTACCAGCTTCACTTATTACTAACCAGACTGACTTTATTTCTGGCAGACGTATACAAAAGTTTTTATTGAGAATTAACAGAGGTTTAACTCTGGTTCATTTGAAGTCACCATAACAGTGAATAGTGTTTCCATTAGTTGGGCTCTTAACTCGTATTATATCTTTTGTCTTTTTTGCCGCTGTGACAGTGTGTTTGTCAAACACATTTGCAGCAGCAAAGAAAGCTAAAGTGAAATGAGATCAGGTGATGATGGTTACCTGGTGATGGTTTTATAATCATCATGAAATAGACTGATTCACTGAGGTCATTTGAATCTAACAACTGTGTTGTACCATTAATATATTCTCATCACAAACCCTGTGTTACTGCAGCGTGAGGTCCAGCAATATTATAACAATCAGTTAGAAGATTTTAACGAACATGAACATGAAAAATGAATCCACGGTGACACACAGAGATATCAAAAATCAGCACATGAATCTCAACAAGGGTGACAATATATATATATATATATATTTTAGATAAACAGATTAATTCATAACATCACTGAAAAGCTACTAAATGTCACAAAAAAACAACAGCAAAAAATAAAAGCACATATTTAGAATTAAAATAATAGGACAATTCAGCTGCATAATTTATTCATGTTGCAATGCATGCTGGGAGTTTTGTACTATGCTGGTACCCAGCATGCATTGCAGCAAGGTACTTTAGATTGTCACCATTGTTGAGATTCATACGTTGATTATTGATGTCTGTGTTTGTCATCAAACAGTAATTTTTAATGCTCATGTTTGTTAAAATCTTCTAACTCAGTGGTTCCCAAACCTGTCCTGAAGGACCCCCAACACTGCACGTTTTCTTTGTCTCCCTAATCAAACACACCTGATTCAACTCATCAGCTCATTATCACATGGGTTAATGAGCTGATGAGTTGAATCAGGTGTGTTTGATTAGGGAGACAAAGAAAACGTGCAGTGTTGGGGGTCCTTCAGGACAGGTTTGGGAACCACTGTTCTAACTGATTGTTATAATATTGCTGGACCTCACGCTGCAGTAACACAGGGTTTGTGATGAGAATATATTAATGGTACAACACAATTGTTAGATTCAATTTATCTCAGTGAAACAGTCTATTTCATGATGATTATAAAACCATCATCACCTGATCTCATTTCACTTTAGCTTTTTTTGCTGCTACAAATGTGTTTGACAAACACACTGTCACAACAGCCAAAAAAAATACAAGATATAATAAGAGTTAAGAGCCCAACTAATGGAAACACTATTCACTGTTATGGTGACTTCAAATAAACCAGAGTTAAACCTCTGTTAATTCTCAATAAAAACTTTTGTAGACGTCTGACAGAAATAAAGTCAGTCTGGTTAGTAATAAGTGAAGCTGGTAATGCTGTTTGTGGAGTTGTTTAATCCTCCTCTGCTGAGATCTTCACAGATTTAATGTCTTCTTTTCTCTTCAGCTGATTTCATCTGAGGCTGTGGCTGAAGTCAGTTGTAGTTCTTGTGTTTCTGCTCGTCTCTTTTTTCTGTTCTCTTCTTTCTTTCAGTGATTCTTTTTGTTAACAGGCTGAGATGACTTCATATTTAATATACACAGATTTTGTGGCTCAGATAAGGTCCAGTTCTGGTTTATTTCTTTGCTCTTGGCTGAGATGTGGCATTGCTATGGCCTGCTTGTGGCCCAGATCTGGCAAACAGGAGTGGCCCACCCAAGTGCCGTAATTCCACGCTGCATGTGGGCCAGATCATCTTTCCACGTGTGCCAGATGTGGGCCGGATCTGGGCCGACACAATGTTGCTATGTGGGGAATAGCACTGGGTGGAGGAGAGTTTGTTTTTTATGAAAAAAAAATTATAGGTATATTTTATATGGTATCCCATAAAATGCTCTAAAATAAATAAAGCAATATATTCAAATAAATAAATTAAATCTTAATTCATGAAAACTTAAAGGGTGTTTTTTTGCAGCCAATCACATCATGCCTCTTTTTCAATGTCTTTTTCAAATGCTGCTTTCACTTGTTATTAATAACCAGATTAACGTTATTTCTGTCAGACTCTACAGAAGCTCTTATTGAGAATTAACAGGTTTTGCTGTTGACGATTCATTGAATGTTTCATTTAAAGTCACCAGAATCGTGATTAGTGTCAGCTTTATTTGGGCTCTTGACCCTTGACTCTTTAACATTAGTTTTCTCTGATTGTTGTAAATGTGTATTTAATCTGTGCATTTGAAACAGCAGAAAAAATCATGAGAAAAATATGCTCAGATGATAATGTTATCATCATGAACATGTAAGATTGTTCAGCAGAAGCTCAGAAAAAGTTTAATATTTGAAAGATGAGTGTAATACATAAAAGATTAGCATAATACAATTATCTTAAAATTAATTTTTAAATACACAGTTCGTACAGAAACTTACAGTCTTAAGGTATCAAACAGATATCAAGAATCAGCGTATGAATCTCAACAATGGTGGCAAACGAAATGCTTCATGCCGCAATGCATGCTGGGTGCCACCATAGTGCAAATCTCATCCATGACTCCCAGCATGCATTGCTGTGACATGTGTGACATAGTGTTTGTGGGCACTGGGAAGTGGGCACGTTTACTATGTTGTTTGCGCGGTCGACCTGAGTCGATTTTATGGGCGCGCGCCCTGTGTGAAGGGCTGTGCTTGTGTGTAAGGATGGGCACAGAGTAGTGGGCATCAGCACTACATTTATTGCACCATCGGCCGTGGCCGGGATACCAGAAAATACACTCTTTACAGGATTTATCTGGGTAGCCGTAAAAACGGCTTTTGTGTGCAGGCAAGCGGGCAACTGTACGGGCTTGCGCGTTGCAGAAGGCGCTGAGACAGTCGCAATTCCTGGAACTGAAACAGCGGCACGCTTGGGTGAGAGTCCGGCCGCAGCGGGACTCACACACCGGCGCTTTCCTAGGCATGCTAGGATGTTTTCGGGGCTTCCGGTTTCACCGCAATCCTCGGCCACGGCCCACGCGGAGCGGGGCGACGGTTGGCAGAGCGAGAGCGGGGCCTCGAGCTGCGTTGCTGTCGGTGTTTCGATGAAGCAGCAGGAGGGGGAGGCTGTGGCTGAGAGCTTCGTGGGGCCGGTTTAGCACGACTCGCTTAAGAGCTAGAGCGTTTCGGAAGGAAGTGCTTAAAGGCTTGAGACGCTTTCTGGACCTCGGCGAATCTCTCTACGAACTCGTTGACAGAGGATCCGAAGAGGCCAGCAGAAGATAGTGGTGCGTCGAGGAACGCGGTGCGCTCAGACTCAGCCATATCCGAGAGCGTTAGCCACAGGTGTCTCTCAGCTACAGTGGCGGAAGCCATACACCGTCCCATGGCCTGTGCAGCGGACTTAGTAGCGCGGAGAGAGAGATCCGAAGCGCTTCTTAAGTCCGAGAGGCAGATCGCATCAGGTCCCATCTCGTCCAGCTTACGGAGGAGATCTCCCTGAAAGATCTGCAGTGTAGCCATGGTGTGTAGCGCAGACGCAGCCTGCCCGGCGGCGGAAAAGATTCGCGCGAGCAGCGTCGACGTCATGCGGCAGGCTTTGGATGGCAACACCGGTTTCGTCCGCCGTCCAGCAGAGGGCAGGCAAAGATGGGTCGCTATCGCCTGTTCCACCGGCGGAAGCGAATGGTAGCCTCTGTTTTTAGCATCGTTTAGTGTAGCGAATGCTGGTGAGACAGACGAGCGTGTTCGGGCTGAAAAGGGAGCGCTCCAAGCCTTCGCAACTTCTTCATGAAGCTCAGGAAGAAAGGGGGCAGGCTTGGATTCCGGAGAAGTGCGCTCACCAGGGAGAAAGCTACCATCCAGTCGAGTCCGAGAAGGGGGCTCCGGAGCGGACCACTCAAGGCCGAGGCTCGCCGCGGCCAGCGAGAGTATGCGCATCAGCTCCCTCTCGATGTTAGCTCTTCTGTTAGGTGTACGGGCAGGAAGCGCGAGATCCGCAGAGCTCGCCCCGTCTTCACTGCCCGAGGCTAACAGAGAGCATGAGTCATCATCCCCCGACGCGGCCTCATTGGCCTGACGTCACCACAGGCCTCGCTCGATAGGCTTATGCAGTTGCCGCAGAGCAGCCAATGAGCGAGTGAGCCGTCTCGCCCATGGCTGCGTGCTGCTGCAATGCGCTTTACATTATTTCAAAAATTAAAGGATAATTTTTTGCTTCAGTATTTCGTGAAAAAGAGTTTTTCCCCTAGCGTTTTCAACGCAGTACGAGAGACCTCTCGTAAGAGAACTATAAATATTGTGATATCTCAGACAAAGCATGCTTAATTATAAACTCCAATCATCAATCACATGCCCTAAATATAATAACCAGCACAGGCAATCAACATACAGTTCATGAAGGCAGTAACGTTAATCATCAATGGCTAAACACAACAACAACACACATAAATCATATAGAATGATTAAAATAGTTTCGGACTTCCCTGTCCACGTCCGACGACACCCTGCCGTCACTGTGAGGACTCAACCTTCCCCTCCGCGGTAATGATAGGAAGGTCTTTTTCAACCAGCCAGGTCCACCTACACTTACTCCCCTATCTATCTATATTTCCCCCCCGCTGTCTACCTCCAGGCCAATAAGTGGGACCCCGGTTTTCTTCACGCCGGTGGTGCTAGCCAACCACGAACGCCACAGATCCCCTTTGTGAACCCAGCAGGTTAAAACACAGTTTCTCAGTCTCTCTTTTTCCTCCCCAGTGTCCGACAACCCCCATTTTAAAAGTATCCAATTATTATTCATTGTCCACAGGTGTCCTCGAAAACATCATTCCTTCCGTGTTTATCCGTAGCAATGACGTCACGCACCGTCCGTCGAATCATAATCATTACAATACATTAACGTTAGCTGCTAAAGGCTGTGAAAACGTCTCCGTCGGAGCTCTCACGGAAACGTTTTCGCTGAATTCCTCTCAGGCAAAAAGTGAAAGATATCAACACAAAGACGAAAACAAAATAAATACAACCACAAGACAAAGCCGTGTATAAAGAAACGTAAATCTGAGTAATAGTCTGTTATTAACGGCTGTGAAAACGTCTCCGTCGGAGCTCTCACTGAAAAGTTTTCGCTGAATTCCTCTCAGGCAAAAAGTGAAAGAAATCAACACAAAGACGAAAACAAAATAAATACAACCACAAGACAAAGCCGTGTGTAAAGAAACGTAAATTTGAGAATTAACAGAGCTTTTCTGTCACTGACGACGAGTCATAAATTCAAGTGTTGCTTCTTTCGCGCTTTTTTCCAACAGATTCTAGAACTTTCTAGACTGGGTAAACCCCGCCCACTCTGCCGGTGCTTTGATTTCGCCCTGCACCTCAGAAACAGCTCTGGAAACTTTTATCGTTTAAAAAGTTTATCTCTCCTGCTTCCGAAGAAAAAAATATATAACACTGATTTTTGTCAAATAAAAATCCCATGGTACGTATTTATGAGTTAACCAGACAGCCCCAATTTTGGCAAGTAATGCACATGACATAGCCTACCCAAAATAAAAGTCATTCTGAATAGACACATAACCTTAGAAAGCTTGAGTTTTGGCTCAAGTTCAAAACTCAAAATTAATCAGATGTTCTTAATATTGAGATATATAATCTCAAAAATAAAAACAACAATTATTAAGAATATATTTATTAAATGTATAAAAATATTAATATTTTAATATTAATATACATAATTATGTGAATATACTATTGCAACTTATAACCAATGGTCATGCTTCATTTCAAATATGAGGATGACATCTCAAAAAATTATGCGTTTATGAAGCCTATATTGTTAGACCATGTCAGGGGAGACTTTGGAGAAGTTTAAGATAAGGCTTATCAAATATTTTATTGCCCTGTTAACACCCATTTACACCCAAACACCCATTTACAGCCACAAAACAAACAAACAAAAAATATTCTTGGAATCTTATGTGAATTCTTTAAAAAAATATATTGTATGGAATAGAAAGCTCCTGCAGCAGGTGCATCAGAGTAAGTTACATGACACATTTTAATTTATTAATATTACACTTTTACTTAAAGCTCACCATCGAGTATTTATATCATATTCCGGTAATGAATTCTGAACAACAATAATCTGGGGCCGTCCATGTGAAAGGGGTACAAAAAAAGATTACAGTATAAAAAGTATAAAAAGGAAAATTACAGTAGTTTACTTTACTATTTACTAGGGCTGTGCGATATATATCGTGAGATTGTTATGCGCATCTCGTCAGTAAAGCCGGTTCCTTGATTAGTAGTAAATCGCCATCACCTGCTTTCAGATGGAGCGGCATTTACTACAAAGAGCCGTAGTTAACTGACAAGCTGAGCCATATCGCATTAATATCGCGGACGTATCGCCAGCGATATTTAATGCTATATGGCTCAGCTTGTCAGTTAACTACGGCTCTTTGTACACAGCAAACACTCCTGTCTTAAATTAACACTCCTGGGAGTGTATGAGTCCACACTCAAGAGTGTTTAAGTTAATGAGATAATTAAGTGATTAATTTAGTGATGATTGAACGTTATTGAAGACACCTGATGTTAACAAGCAGAATCACTGAAGGAGAAAATCTCAAATTGTAAGTTACCGTTATGACGATCAATGGTTGCTTTAGTTGGACTCTTGACCCATATATTATTAACTTTAGATTTTGTTTGTCTGTTGTTTCTTAATTATAATCACCAGTTGATCAAAGAAAAAAGTGATCTGATGGTATTGGTTATATTATGACAATCATCATTTGAACTTGATCACTGAACTCATTAAAATCCTTCTTTCTGACTTCGATTTATGTTGTTGGTTACAGCATAACTGTGAATCTGCATAAATGCCCAGAATTTTTGATATAATATAAAGGATTTCTTAAAAGTTGTTTAAAAAAAATCATTATTTTAAGCACACACAGATGTCAAGATTCAGTCTATGCATCTCAACAATGGTGAGGAGCAGAATATTCAATTAGGAAAAGTAAATTACAAAGACAATTCAGATCATAATTTATTCATACTGCAATGCATGATGGGAGCCATTAATGAGTTGTGATTGGTGGCAGCCACTGCAACATGCTTTATTATTGTCACCATTGTTGAGATTCACAGGCTGATTATTGATGTCTGTGTTTTAAATGAATTTATTTGAATGTCTTTTGATCAGAACAATATTTATTAAATATTTAGAATTATAAGTAAAATACTGATAATCATAGGCTGAAGAATCACTAAACTGCTGCTAACAAGTTAAATCAAACTATCTCAATAAGTTTCCTTTTTGAGATCACAGCATGATTATGTCAAAACATAACCAACACTATAAGATAACACTTTACTTTGTTCATTTAACTGTTATAAATCAATAACAGCAGACGAACAACAGTAAATATTAAAGTAAACATATAATGGTCTAGAGCCCAACTAAAGCAAACACCCATCACCTTAATGGTAACTTACAATTTGTGATTTTCTTCTTCAGTGATTCTGCTTGTTAACATCAGGTGTCTTCAATAATGCTCAATCATCACTAAATTAATCACTTAATTATCTCCTCAGCCCTAAATGCCGCTCCATCTGAAAGCAGGTGATGGCGATTTACTACTAATCAAGGAACCGGCTTTACTGACGAGATGCGCACAACAATCTCACGATATATATCGCACAGCCCTACTATTTACAGTACTATAGTGGCTAAATTGTGATTTTTTTTTACAGTAATGATTTGACTACTGTGATTTCAACTGTAATGCTTGGACTACTGTGATTTTTACGGTCTTACTGTAAACTTTACAATATTCTACTGTAAAAATCGTATACAGTAATGTTACTGTGAAATCTACAGTAAATAACTTTTACAGCCATTTTTTACAGTGCACTGTTAAAAAAACTGTGAAATTTACGGTAAAGAACTGGCAGCTGTGGTTGCCAGTATTTTACCGTAAAAAATAAGGTAGCAACCTTTTATGTTTTACGGGATTTAAATTTACGGGCAAAAAAACACAATGTAAAAAAAACCCTGTGAAATTTACGGTAAAAAACGTCAGCTTGGTTGCCAGTATTTTACCGTAAAAAATATGGTAGCAACCTTACTTTAAAAAAAAAAAAAAACCTTCAGCAGGATTTAAATGTGTGGTAAAAAAACATCAGCTGTGGTTCCCAGTACTTTACCATAAAAAATACAGTAGGAACCTTTTAGTTTTCACAGGACAACCGTTATATTACATAAACTGATAAATGTTATCATTAAATTTCACTAAAGTATTAAAGTCTGCTTTATATCTTTGTAATATACTGATAACCATCATAATAACACAAGTGGCAAAAAAGAAAAACACACAATGATTTTAAGTATAGCATTAGTTTTCCACAAACTGAGGCACATGTTAATATTTAAAAGGTGCACAGTGTCATACACACAAACACAAAACACCATCATGGTGACACACACATGACTCCAAATAATGCCATAAACATTCATTAAACAATATATGATGTAATATAAACCCCAAATGTATAAAACTGATAACAAAAACCAAGAAGAAACATAATTATTTAAATGAAATAGCATCAAATGTGAAGTGTCACACAGGGAATTCTGGGAATGTCCATTTAGAGAAACAACAGGAACAGAAAAAAGAGACGAGCAGAAACACAAGAACTACAACTGACTTCAGCCACAGCCTTAGATGAAATCAACTGAAGATAAAAAACATTAAATCTGTGAAGATCTCAGCAGAGGAGGATTAAACAACTCCACAAACAGCATTACCAGCTTCACTTATTACTAACCAGACTGACTTTATTTCTGTCAGACGTCTACAGTTCTGTTTGAGAATTAACAGAGGTTTAGATGTTGATGATTTATTGTTTCATTTGAAGTCACCATGATGGAGATCAGTGACTGCTTTAGTTGGGCTCTTGACCCTTGACTTTCTGACATTAGTTTTTCTCTGCCTGCTGTAACTCTGTGTTTATAAGACATGTTGATTATGGCTAGGAAATCAGAGAGAAAATGAATCGTGTGATGGTGGTTGTGATTCAGTGATGGCAATCACCATGTTTGATTCACTGAGCTCTTATAGAGTCTTATCTTTGATTATATGTGTTATTAATTTTACATTATTGATTGTAGTAGCCCTATGATTCTACAGCATGTGATCCATCATTGCTGTGATAATCAGAAGAATTTTTAAAACATTGTGTACAATTAAGGTTTGAACTGCTGTATCTTTCAGACACACACAGACATCAAGAGTCAGCGTATGAATCTCAACAATGGTGATGATAAAAGTGTAGCGCACTTGATGGAGCCTCCAATCAAAACTCATCAGTATCTCCCAGCATGCATAGCAGCAGGAATACATTATGCTGAATTGCCTTAGTATTTTCTTTTATTATTATATCTGCTTTTATTTTTGATGTTGTTTTTGTTGCAGCTTTTTAGTAGCTTGTTTTGTGATGTTCAGAGTTTTATCTGATTATTGTGTTGATTGTCACAGTTGTTGAGATTCATACGCTGAATCTTTATGTCTGTGTTGGTTTAAATACTGCAGTAGTTCAAAACCTTTTTTCTACACCATGTATTTTTAAAGTTGGGTGATGTATGTGTTAAAATCTACACAACATGTGTTGTCCTTGAGCACACACACTACATGTGTTGTCCTTGAGCACACACACTACATGTGTTAAAATCTACACAACATGTGTTGTCCCTGAGCACACACACTACATGTGTTAAAATCTACACAACATGTGTTGTCCCTGAGCACACACACTACATGTGTTAAAATCTACACAACATGTGTCATTTTTAACATCTCTTTTTACAGGTTGTGTCATTTTTAACACATTCTTTCTAAGAGTGTATAAGAGGAGGGTGTGAGTGTGAGTTAGAGGAGGAAGAGTGTGAGTATAAGAGGAAGAGTATGAGTATAAGAGGAAGAGTGTGAGTATAAGTGTCAGGAAGCACACAACTGATCCAGTAGCGAGTCGTAATGAAGTTTATTGTAAACAATAGAACAACCAGAATTGCTGGCAAATAACGAGCACCAAGCAGGTCCTAGGAGACACGAGAACTGCAGAGTAGAGTCCAAGCAGACGAGAATTGTGATGCGCCGTGAATATCCTCATAACACTGGCAGACCACAGCTCAGGCAGAAACGAAAAGAGATCCGAGCGATCCGAGAGCAGGACCAGAGATCAGAAACAGGAACCAGCAAACCAAACGATCTGACACTGAACATGACTAACACAGCCCATAGGACTAATAAACGAGACACGCCTGCGACTGATCTGATCACTCATCAAAGCAGCTGACGCTGATATGCAATCAGATCAGTGCAGTACACACAGAATGAACAAGCAAACCCGCGAACCGTGACAATAAGAGGAGGAAGAGTGTGAGTATAAGAGGAGGAAGAGTGTGTGTTAGAGGAGGAAGAGTGTGAGTATAAGAGGAGGAAGAGTGTGAGCTAGAGGAGGAAGAGTGTGTGTATAAGAGGAGGAAGAGTGTGTGTATTAGAGGAAGAGTATGAGTATAAGAGGAGGAAGAGGAAGAGGAAGGTGTGGAGAATGTTGTCAAGGCTGGATCTGCTCAGAGTTGTATAGTCCAGGGGTCAGAAAGTAAAAGTCCTGCCATAGTTTATTCCACCCATGAACTCAGTCAGCTGATTTCACTAATTAGTTCTCTCTCCTGTCTGAATTAGCAAATCCAGGTGATTGGAACAAAATTCTGAGCAGGACTTTTACTTTCTGAACCTGGACTTTACACCTCTGGAGAGAACAGAAAAAGAGACGAGCAGAAACACAAGAACTACAACTGACTTCAGCCACAGTCTCAGATGAAATCCACTGAAGAGAAAAGAACAGAGGTGTAAAGTAAATCTGTGAAGATCTCAGCAGAGGAGGATTAAACAACTCCACAAACAGCATTACCAGCTTCACTTATTACTAACCAGACTGACTTTATTTCTGTTAGAACTCCTTATTGAGATGTGTGTAATTTGAAGTTACCATAACAGTGATTAGCATTTCCATTAGTTGGGCTCTAAACTCTGATTATATCTTTTGTGTTTTCTGGCAGCTGTGACAGTGTGTTTGTTAAACACATTTGCAGCAGCAAAGAAAGCTCAGTTTAATCAGGGCAGGTGATGTTGGTTACCTGTTGATGGCTTTTTAATCATGATGTTATTGCCTGAATCACTGATATAATTTGTGTTGAATATGTCAAAAGCTCGTCCCTTTTAGAAATTTTCAATAGTCTTTTGCTACTTGCTAGTCAGTGTCACATGGTTTAGGGGGAGGGACTTTCTCAAAGTTCAGAGCATTTGATTGGACAAAACGTCTCGGTTACTAATGTACGGTTTGGAACGCAGCATCTGTCTAGGCGCAGGAGCTGGCCAAAATTTATCTCCCGGGAATAATAATAAGAAGAAGAATAAGAAAACTTAAGAAGAACAATAAGTGTGCTGCTTTCAGCAAGCACACTTAATAATGCACTTCATAGCCACACATTATACACTAAGTACAGAGCTGAAGCAAGACTTGATGACAATCAAATGTGTTATACTAGCTCTCTTAATTATATATGAAAATATGTAATAAACAATTACAAACTATATAAAATTCAAATATTCAAGGAAACAGAGAGTGATAAATTAGTAAATACCTTATGAGAAAGTTAACATTATATTGAAATATAATAGCACTATATTGTTAATCATCTAAAACTTTTTAATATCAGCTGCAATGCTCTGCACAATTTTTCTTGGTGTCTTGAACATCTTCTTGGTTCCTCCAGACATGGTTTTGTTCAGTTTGTCACTTGCATCTTTCATCAGCAGCTTCATTCATCAGCTCAGGAACATCCGCCACTTTTTTTATGAAATCCATGTCTCCCTGCGTTTATATGTGATTTGAATCGTCCTTATGCGCGCGATTCCTGTGTGCAAATTGTGTGGAATGATGAATGACACTGTGCACGTTTAAAATATCAAAGCACCCACCCACTGTGCCTCATATGAGCAATTAAATTCATATTTATGTCATGAATTTTTCTTAATACCCCCCCCCCCCCCCCACCCACCCCCCACCCCTTTATTATAGGATGTATAGAGGGTATCTTAATCAACTTAATAATCAACTTTGTCTCCTAAATTATTTTAGAAAAGTAAAAATAGTCATGAATGATTCAAGAGTATCAAGCTTTAAAAATGAATAGCAGCTCAGATCATTTGCTCTTTGATGAGAAATGTTTTATTGTGTTCGCAGACTTTAGTATTTTGTCAAATCGCTTCTACAACTCTAGAAGAGATACGCGAGAGATTACTGAGATTTGTTTTGTAAAAAGAAATAATAATCTCTCTTACTCTCTCTTTATTGTCTTGTAGGAACACTTGAAGTTTTAAAGGTATATTTATAAAATATTATCAAAAAAGTTTTGACCTCAAATATAGTCAGATTAATAAGTGGATTTGACGTTGTTCTCATCTGAAGATGCTGGTGTTGGTGTTTGTCAGATGAGATGTATGTAATGCCTGTATGTAAATATGTAATTTGTGTGAATTATTTCTTCAAATGTATAATGTTGCAGCCAAAACAATAAAACACACCTAATTTTTTTTAGTAAAACTTTTATGTAAAATACATGACTAAAACAGAGAGAGAGAGATAGAAAGAGAGCGAGAGAGTGTGTGAGTGTGTGAGAGAGAGAGAGTGTGTAACAGTGTGTACGTGCGAGTGTGTGTGTGTGTGTGAGAATCTAAAAATGGCTTTGAATGTTTTGCTGATATCTTTGTGATCTGTTGATATCTTTAAGTTAAATCAGGATCAGGTCAAAAGGAGTCTGTTCCAGGGAAACACACACCTGTAATCTTGACTGATTTCCACAGAACATCATGTGTGTCTGCAGGGAGGGGAGATGGAAAAAATAAATGCAATAATAGTCCATGACTTCATATGGGAAATCTAAACTGATATAATGTACTTTTAAATTGCAATTAAGCTATCAGTAATGTTAACTGAATCCACAATCAATGCTGACATTCTTCTCTCGCTCAAGGTTTTTTTTTTAGCTCAGGATTTAACACAGTTTGTAATTGAGATGAAAGAAGAGTTACAGGTTCAGTTACTGGATGAGAAATTCCTCTACAGTCACGTAGAAGATAAACTGGCATCTTGTTGTGGTTATTTTCAATTATTGTCCAACAGTTAAATCTGGAGTAATGATGCTGAAAATGTACTCATGGATTTGTGGCCTGTCCCGTAACAAACACATTTACAGCAGCCAGAGAAAACCCAATGTTGAAATATTAAGGGCCAACTGCCCAACTGAAGTAAACACTGATAACCATAATGGTAACTTTCAATAACACAACAACATCTAAATCTCTGTCAAACATGGCAGGGCCCCGTGTATATAGTCCAGGTTCAACACGTGTGTGTTAGTTTAAACCTCTGGCTCCATCTAGTGGCAAATATTAGTTAATGTCTATTGAAAGAGAGAGCAGGTGCGCTCTGCCAAGAATTTCCCAGATGGTCTGACTGGATTCCGCGATTCCGTTCATAGGGCTCTAAAATTATTTAGACCCCACTTTGAGAACCACTGGCTTAGAGCACCTTTACAACAAATGATGTAACAGTGGAATTAAATAAAGGTTAAAAGCTGGTGAATTGTCACTGTGTAAAAAAATATAAATACAAAAATTAAGTCAGAGGAGTAAAACACCTAAAGTGATGTTCATTGGTGGATAATGTGCATTTTTCTGCTTTTAAATAATAATTGATCATTTTACCCTAATATACTGAACAAAATCATAATTGTGCCTCTTCACAATGGACACTCTTTCATTTTATGGTCAATATTATCAGCTTCTGTTATTCTGTCTTTGTGTTCCTGTAACTTTCCCTTTACGTGATCAGATTACAGCAGCATTAAGGTCAGGTTTAGTGGTCGGGTTGGGTATTCGTTATGCTGGAGCTTTTAGTTATTGTCAAGTTAGGGTTAGTGGTTTTGGCAAGCCTGAAACTTTAGCCGAAAAAAGTGTAACGCTAGCTAACGCTGTGCTAAACATGTTTGCTCCAGTAGTAATGAAAAGATTTACCTTGAACTCTGTCATGGAAATTAGCATGTATAAACCTTAATTTATGAATTTAATAATCAATACAAAAGGAATTTATACCTGTTTTATATTATGCTGTAGCGACATTGGACCAACGGTTTGGAAAATGGATGGATGGATGATTCATTTGCGGCGCCATCTTCTGTTCAGATGCAGGAATTCATTTGGTAAATGACTCTCACAGTGCATTGTGGGTATTCTCTAGCCGTTGAGTGATTAGCTGTGTCCCAATGTGAAGGCTGCATCCTTCGAAGGCCGCTGATCTCTTCTGATATTTACTTAATATCCTAATGATTTTTGGCATAAAAGAAAAATCTATAATTTTGACCCATACTGTTGCCACATATATAATATACCCGTGCGACTTGTGACTGGTTTTGTGATCCAGAGTCACATATTATTGATTCACTTGTTTCTTTTACCCCAAGATGCAGTGCTTTGACTCTGTGTGAAGAGTCCCACCATTGTTGAGAATCACAGGCTGATTCTTGATGTCTGTGTGTCCAAATAAGTCTTTTGATCAGAACCATTCGTATAATGAAAATACAGTGTTATTATGCTGTTAAGATAGTTTGTATGTTTATTTGAGTTTGTATCGTACATGAGTGTTAATGGGTCACATGCTGAACTGTCCATGTTCAAGTGTGAAGGCCTGCAGTTATCACATAAAATGGATGACGTGTAAAGTGGTATTATATTGTGACAAGTAAAATGTTTTGAGATTAATATGCACTACATATAGAGTACAGAGAATAATTCACAGTATTACATTAATTCTGATTTATAAGTAATATGATTTGCATTTTTTTTTATATTTTATTAATTTTCTTTATTTAATAGTTTATTTTGTCACACACAGAGATGCCAACTATCTTGTTTATTGTTTGTAACAGGATGGATATAGTGTTTTATGCCAATTGATGCTCGTATCTTTATGTGTTTTGACAGCAAAAACAATATGGGTCATTTGAGAATACAGTATTGTTATATGCAAGTTGTTATACATTTTTATGGTAATTCTGTGCACTCATAATACAGAGATTGAGGGAAACGCAACAAGTGTCTGTCGTTGTTTTAATATTTCTATGTTCCCCTTTTCAGTGGGAGACTACACAGTCACGTATATAGTTCTGCAGTCTGACACATCTCGTCTCATACATGCTCGTTCAATCCCTCAAACTGCCACCAGAGGTCACCATCTCCTGCGACTGACATCCACCTTGATGAGCCTCACCTGTAAATCACTATCATTCATCTTCATTCTACACAATTATCCATCTTCAAATTACAGACAAAGATCATCATTTTTCTTTAGTTATGTTTAGTTCAGTAATGTTGTTCTCTTGTTGAGGGAGGGACTGTGATGTTTTTGTCGCTGGGTGTTAATAAACAGTGTTAACCACACAAAGTCCTTCACTGTAAAGCTAAAAGTGCTTGTGTTAAAACAGTCTGTCATTTGGTTAATGTTGATCTGATGAGCTTCAACACGGTAAGACAAACACACTCTTGCTTAAATGAAACTGATGATTATTGCTCATATAACATACGTGTCTTTACATGAGAAATGTTAAGAATAGGGTAATTTACTTATACTTGTTTAAATTATGAATATATTAAGGCAAGTATTCATTAGGGACTGTTCGTTCTTTATTTAAGGGGCTACCGGAGGAGTTTTGAGATCTATAGTCAAAATAGACTTGACCCTCCCTTTGCCAGAAATACGTTTTTCTATGACCCTCCAAAATGATTGTGAAAAAAGGCATGACCCTCCCTGATAATTTATTGATAACTTCTGTACTGGTTTGCGCTTGGCAAAGATGTCAGATAGCCATTGTTTTTTTTACAACCGTGACAAACGACTTACGCCCGTTTCACACATACTCCATTTTCAGTGCATATTCGGTGTGTATTTTTTCAGCACACATGTTAAGAGGTTAGAGCTTTCACACTGCACACGGATGCGGTCCGTCGATCCGTTCCAGGTGCGGTGCGTATACAGCAGTGCAGAGATCGCTTCTGCACAGTGTCTATTTCTGCTGTGCTGACACAGTGACAGTGCATGGGTCGTGGTCAAAATGAACACAGATTGACATGAAAATATAATAATCTCACCATAAATGCATTTAATTAAATAAAATGTAGTAATCTCACCATAAAAGTATTTAATTAAATACCACTATTTTTCAATGTCATCTTTTTACTTTAAGACCGGGGTAAAGCAAGGGAAACGTCTCGGTTACGTATGTAACCCTCGTTCCCTGAGTAGGGAACAGAGACGTTACGTCGGATGACGACGAATGGGGTTTCGCTTAGAAAGCCTATCATCTTCGAGTATATAAAACGAGCCAATGGCAATGAAATGCCATGGGTCTGCGGAATTTGCATAGTGTATCTCCGCCCCACGCAGGGGGTATATAAGGAAGTGCGCGAGCAACATGCAGATATGTCTTCGCTGAGGAGCCGAGACTGAACTCAGGCGTTCCAGCGGTACAGCGGAAGTGGCAGGGAGACGTAACGTCTCCGTTCCCTACTCAGGGAACAAGGGTTACATACGTAACCAAGACGTTCCCTTTCGTTGTCACTCCGAGTTACGTCGGATGACGACGAATGGGGTTCCCAGTGTAATCACGCCACCTCTCGACTGTCTTCCAGTGCCCTGCGTAAGTCTGAGCTCCCTGTCGTGACTGGCACGGACGAAGGACTCCTACTTAACACAGGAATACCAAGGTACACTGGGAAGCATATCTCAGTGGAAATATGCCATCATGCCCAACCCGAAGGGGGGGACTTAAAATACACATATGACCCCGAAGGGCTGCATATGGGGTAACACTGGGGTGTCCAGCCGCAGGTGGAATATTTCAACCCCAGGGGTGGCAAGGTGGCTTGCCAAGGGAAAGACACATGCTCAAAGAGGCTTACAGTGGAATACACATGTGGGGGTCGCCCGGAGGGGGAACCATGCACATGGAGGCACCTAGCCAAGCGCGAAAGCTGCCAGTGGCAACTCTGACGTTGACGTCGTCAGTGCTGGAGGAGACGCAGGGCTTATTAGGCTCACCTGAGGAATATCGCACGTATCCCGTCCGTGGAGGGGAATGGCGAGCAAGCGAAGACACCTGAGCAGAATCTAGTACCGGCTAGTTGAAGCGAGTACATGAGAAGAAACTGGCTCTACTCGGAGATTGTAGAATCTCGCGAATGTGTTGGGTGTCGCCCAGCCTGCAGCTCTGCAGATGTCTGTTAGCGAGGCGCCATGCGCTAGAGCCCAAGAGGATGCCACACTCCGAGTGGAGTGGGCCGTCACACCAAGGGGGCATGGTCGACCCTGCTGCTGGTAAGCCAAAGCAATGGCGTCCACTATTCAGTGAGACAACCTTTGCTTGGAGAGAGCCTTTCCCTCCAGCTTCCCACCATGACAGACAAAGAGCTGGTCTGAGGTCCTGAAACACTGCGTTCTGTCTACGTAAGCACGGAGGGCGCGTACTGGACAGAGCAGTGCCAAGGCTGGGTCTGCCTCCTCCAAGGGCAGCGCTTGCAGGTTCACCACCTGGTCCCGGAAGGGAGTGGTGGGAACCTTGGGCACATGTCCAGGCTGGGGTCTCAGGATCACGTGAGAGTTAGCCGGCCCGAATTCCAGGCACGCTTCGTCAACCGAGAATGCCTGCAGGTCCCCTACCCTCTTGATGGAGGCCAATGCAACCAGGAGCGCTGTCTTCATTGACAGGAACTTAAGCTCCACTGATTGCAGAGGCTCAAAGGGAGCACTCTGCAGGGCAGTTAAAACCAGATTTAGTCTCCTCGCTCCTCTCAGGAACCTGATGATCAGGTCGTGCTTCCCCAGAGACTTACCATCAACTGCGTTGTGATGTGCGGCAATGGCGGCAACATACACTTTCAGGGTGGAGGGAGACAGCCTTCGCTCCAACCCCTCTTGCAGGAAGGAAAGCACGACACTGATCGGGCATTTCGTGGGTTCTTGATGTTTAGAAGAACACCAGTTGACGAAGAGGTTCCACTTCAACACATAGACATGTCTTGTGGACGATGCTCTAGCGGAAGTGATGGTAGCCACCACCGCTGGTGGTAGGGTACTCAAACCTACCTCGTCCCATCCAGGAGCCACACGTGGAGGTTCCAAAGATCGGGACGAGGGTGCCATAAGGTGCCCCGTCCCTGAGAAAGCAGGTCCTTCCTCAGTGGAATTGGCCAGGGAGGTGCTGTCGCGAGGAGTACTAGTTCTGGGAACCAGGTGCGGTTGGGCCAATACGGGGCAACCAAAATCACCTGCTCCTCTTCCTCCCTGATCTTGCTCAAAATCTGCGCAAGAAGGCTCACTGGGGGAAATGCATACTTGCGGAGGCCCCGCGGCCAGCTGTGCGCCAGTGCATCCGTGCCGAGCGTGCCCTCGGTCAGGGAATAGAACAGGTCGCAGTGGGACGAGTCGTGGGAGGCAAACAGATCTACCTGAGCGTCCCCGAACTGATCCCAAATCAGCTGGACCGACTGGGGATGGAGTCGCCATTCTCCAGCGAGAGGCCGAACTCGAGACAGCTCGTCGGCCGCCTGGTTCAGGTGTCCCGGGATATAAATGGCTCGAAGCGACCTCAGATGCTTCTGACTCCATATGAGGAGGTGGCGGGCGAGTTGCGACATACGGTGGGAGCGTAGACCACCTTGGCGGTTGATGTACACTACTGTGGCGGTATTGTCTGATCGGACTAGTACGTGTTGACCCCTGAGCAACGCCCGAAAGCAGTGCAGGGCAAGGCGTACGGCCAGCAACTCAAGGCAATTGACATGCCAAAGGCGCTGGGGTCCTGTCCAGGAGCCCGCGGCAGCATGTCCATTGCACATGGCACCCCAGCCCGTGGTGGAGGCATCTGTTGATACAACAACATGCCTGGAAGCTCGTTCTAAGGGCACTCCGGCCCGTAGAAAATTGAGGTTCGACCACGGGGTGAAGGTCTGACAGCAGGTCGGAGTCACTGGAACTCGGAGCTTGCTGTGTTGCCATGCCCACCTCGGGACTCGATCGCGAAGCCAAAGCTGAAGCGGTCTCATATGAAGCAATCCGAGCGGTGTTACTGCGGCTGCGGATGCCATATGCCCCAGGAGCCTCTGAAAAAGTTTCAGTGGAACCGCACTCTTGCCCTCGAACTGACGAAGGCAAGTCAGCAGTGACTGCGCACGCTCGCTCGTAAGCTGCGCGCACATGGCGACCGAGTCGATCTCCATACCGAGAAAAGAGATCCTCTGCACGGGACAGAGTTTGCTCTTCTCCCAGTTGACCCGAAGGCCCAGACGAGCTAGGTGCCGAAGCACGAGGTCCCTATGTTCGCAAACCTGGTCCTCGAGAGTGAGCTAGGATCAGCCAGTCGTCGAGATAGTTCAGGATGCGAACCCCGTGTTCTTGTAGGGGAACAAGGGCTGCCTCGACGACCTTCGAGAAGACGTGAGGAGACAGGGCTAGCCCGAAAGGGAGAACCGCGTACTGGTTTGCCTGCCCCTCGAAAACAAACTGAAGAAACGGTCTGTGTCGAAGAATGGAGACATGGAAGTAGGCGTCCTACAGGTCGATCGCTGCCTTCGGTACAATGAAGTAGGGGCTGTAGAAGCCGGACTTCATTTCGGCTGGAGGGACAATCTCGATCGCACCCTTCGCCAGTAGGGTGGCGACCTCCACTCTCATGACAGGGGCATTGCCACCGACCATAGTGAAGCGGACTCCCCTGAAGCGGGGAGGAGACTGCGCGAACTGAATCGCGTAGCCGAGCCTGATGGTTCTCGCGACCCAACGGGACAGTCTGGGAAAGCTCCAAAAGCTGTACCAGCGGGGTCAAGGGAACCAGACGTACACTGAAGGAGCAGCGAAGCGGATTGACCGGCCCGGACGTGGGTGGCATAGCGGCCCGGTGTGGGGGCACGGTCATTAGCCGCGCCCTGCCAGAGGAGGCCAGGGGAGGACCAGCGTCCCACGGGGGCGTGCTCTGGCAGGGGTCTGGCGACAGAGGGGGACGAGAGTGGTGAGGCTCGTGAGCGGAGCGCACTGTCATCCACAACCTCTTGGGGCTCGGAGGAAGGGGCATCAGTTCTTGAAACAAGAGATTCTCCCCCGGCCCTCCACCGGGGGACGGAGTGGCCCTGCTACCAACTCCTGAGAAGAACTGAGCCCTAACTCCAAGCTGCCCATCTCAAAAGTGCTGCTTAGCGTTTTGGCCAGCTAAGGGGCGAAGATGGGCAGTGTCACCCTCCTGCATCCCCCTCCAGCCTGGGGCCGGTGAAGGCTCAGTGAGCCGGTGAGCCGCAGGGAGGCAGCCTCGGCGGGAAGTAGGCTAAGGAGACCGCACGGACAGATGACCGTCGGTGCAGAAGGCCTCAGTCCACTTCAGGGGAGGGTCGAAGACTGTTGGGCGCAGTCCTCAACCACACCGCCGAGCAAGCCACCCGTCTCGAGAGTGCTGCTTAGCCTGGCGTTTGGCCGGCTAAGGGGCGGAGACGGGTGGTGCCGCCCTCCTGCAACCCTCTCCTACTCGGGGCCAGTGAAGGCTCGAGGGGAGGGGCCGCAGGGAGGCGGCCTCGGCGGGAAGCAGACTAAGGAGACCGCACGGACGGATGACCGTCGTTGCAGAAGGCCTCAGTCTGCTTCTGGGGGGGTCAAAAGACTGTAGGGTACAGTCCTCAACCACACCGCCGAGGAGCCCAGCCTGGGACATGGGGGAGGTACCGATGTCGCCCGAGAGCGAGGTCAGTAATGTGCGCGGCGGAACGACCAGGCCGGGCATGGGAGGCATAGCGTCCCAGCAAGGGGGCGTGGTCGAGATTCCGCGTTCTGTCAGTGTTGGCCAGGGAAGGACTAGCGTTCCACTGCGGCCGGTCCTGACAGAACTCCCGAGTCAGCACTGCCTCGAAGGTGAAGGCGACACACAGGACCGCATGCCTGTGTCACAATAGTGACAGAGAACATACAGACCAAGATCGCCTCACGATCAAGGGCAGCGAAGGCGGAGGACGGCCGCGAAAAGTCACGTGGACTCCCGCGGACCGGAAGCGTCCTGATGCACATCCGGGAAGCCTACAGCGCTCGGGGGGAGGGCAGCGCCACTCCAACCGATGCTTTCAGCTGCCCGGGAAAGCATGGCCATCAGCTCTGGATCTGACCCGACTAACGCTGACACTCCAGAGGGAGGCAACGCAGTCGAATCCTCATTTCCAGAGGAATCAAGCCCGCCTTGTGATGCTGTGAGTGACATGACACCACCTGCTGGAGCCCCGAATGAAAACACTGGGTCCCCGAGAGGAACCAGGCACACACGGAAGCCCCACGGTTTGCGATGTGGAGGGGGGCGTGGCCCGAGGAATGCTCGTCGGTATTATGCCACACTGTAACCCTCAGATCACCCTGGCCACCAGCCAAAGTATCCCCACTCGTAGGAAGAGATAGATTGGGGTGTGGCAGAGGGGACTCTACCCACACGGAGATCATTGAGTCTCGATCTATAAACATCGCGATGGTCATGTTCCCGCAATGAAAACATGACGCATCCACGAGCGCTGCCGAGCGTGATTAAGCCCAACACGCAAAAACAGCGCTCGCGACCGTTAAACAGATGAGTCACGCGCCCACATCCAGTAATACACGGGCGAGCCGTCTTGAAAAAGACGTGCCGCGTGCAGCTCTTTTCACTGTAAAAAATTTCTAACCCTCCCAAATCAAAAATTTCAAGTGACCGATAACATCTAAATTTTTCAATTGGCCCAAGTGAAATTCTTGTTGCAATAGTCTGTTAACATTGGCTCAATGAGAAATAATACGTCAGACTAATTGAAAAATTTAGATGTTATCGGTCACTTGAAATTTTTGACTTGGGGATGTAATTTTTTTTTACAGTGTAGAGAGAGGAAAAGCTCAGCAGAGTGCTGAAGCACCCAGGGAGAAACACACACACTGTCGGCAGATCACTGCACAGACCAGCAGCAGGCAATGCGATCTCGCTGGAACACGCCGTCACACCAACACACTGAAGAGCCGCTCGTCTCGTAGAGTGAAGATGATACAGAATGGCTTGTAGGAGTGAACAAAACTCTTGGCTCCGAAGCGTAAACATATCTGCATGTTGCTCGCGCACTTCCTTATATACCCCCTGCGTGGGGCGGAGATACGCTATGCAAATTCCGCAGACCCATGGCATTTCATTGCCATTGGCTCGTTTTATATACTCGAAGATGATAGGCTTTCTAAGCGAAATCCCATTCGTCGTCATCCGACGTAACTCGGAGTGACAACGAAAGGGAACTACAATTTACCTCAACAAGGCGACATAATGAACAACACTCGTCTCATTCGTGGAGGTGGAAAAACAAGTTTTGTGAGATACAATATTTATTGCATTACAATTTAAATGCAAAATAAAAGGCATGAGAATCGGCTGTTTTTGTCAATTTTAAGTTTTAATTTAAAATGTTTGTGATTTTAATATAGGTACATGGTTAAATATTTTACCACTTGCTTGAGCAACTTAATATATAAATCTATAAGTAATGCATTGAATAATACGTTGTTTAAATTGTGTTTTAACATGAATACGTCTATTAAAGAGTGTATGTATAGAGAGAATCGCAATGCTGACAACTTTTTAAAAAAATAAAATTTGCTGATAACTTCTGGATTTGAAAGTAAAATAGTGAGTAAGCGTTTGTGGTACAGCCGCGGATCAGTTACGCACTGCAAACGCAGCATATGTGAAAGCACTATAGCATGCTGCTCCTGCACCGCATACACACTGCACACTGAGTATGTGTGAAACAGGCGTTAACCTCTGCTTTCTCATCTTACACATCACACTCCACTGTTATGGTGGCCATTTCAGTAGATTTACTCACTAACATTGTTGTGGAAACATAATAAGCATGGACACTAAAATATGGCAGTATCGCGCTACAGCGCACATCAGCTGCAGTTCTGGCGCCTCAGTCCCAATACTGTACTGGCATGTTAATGCAGCGGTAGAGTTACACTCACAGGACACTGCACTTATTCACAACCACAAAAGTTCATTATTTGCTTGTGCTTTAAAGCTTTGCCGTGTAAGCTCGCGCTCGATCGGCCCAAAACCGGCATCCAACCAGCACAGAAGGTCTTAACGTGTTACTGTCCTTTTCTCGAGGCAAAGTACTTTTTGATTAAATGCAATACATTTGAATATGTATTCTCTCGTTATTTCATCTGACTCCATAAATGAAAAGGTTTTAAATGATATCTCTGCATCATTAAATGTGAGCGAATGTTTAACTATTCTTTTTAACTCTTTAATGAAAATAATGTCAAAGTCAGTTAGAATGATCAATGTAACAATTTATTATGTCAGGTAAATGTATCATGCCAATTTCATAATCAATTCAAAGATAATCGATACAAAACATCAAATGCTCTGGAATAGAGAGAAGATACAAACCCAACATTAAGAAATGCATGAGGCTGAGAGCTCTCACTCTCAGCCTTACGGGCGAATCTGAGATACAGAAAGGCCCCGAATCCTCTGCTGCATTTCATTATATAGTCAGGACCTCTTTCACTTGGAAACATATTTTAACAATGGAAATTTGCATTCAGAGATTACACCTTTGGGTGTAGGGAGACCATTTGTCTAGAGGCCAACCCCTCCTTGTGTGCCAGTTATCCATAAACTCTTATTACCTTTTGTTTTACTTATTTGGAAATGAGACATTTGTACCAGTTGCACTGAGACATTTTAAACGATACCAAACATGAAAAATACTCTGTGATAATCATTCACATTAAACTATACATTTTCTTGGGTGAATTCAGGTGATCTGAGGGGGAGAGAGGGGGAGTGGGGAAGAGGGGGAGAGATGTGTTCTGATGTGTTCTGAGGTGAGACTTTGCCTCTCACATGGTGAGTTCAAATGGCAATTTCCAGAGAGGTCCTTTGTCCTCTCAGGGTCTGGTCGCTCTTCAAACAGACTGTCCGGCATCTCCTAATTTCTCAATTCTTACAGCCGGGTAAACATTTCATTGGCTTCTGTTCTGACATGATGCACTTTTTCTGAGCGGGTACGCCCCGAAACGCGCACACAGTCAAACAGCACCAAACTGAACTTATGTAGCGTCAGACCCATCTGCTAGCGATGGAAAAATATGCACAAAACAAGCCACTTTGAAATGTTGCTGTTTTCATGAATACAAAAGTTGGGTGACCCTCCCCTCAACAAAGAATAAAAAGACATGAACCTCCCCTTTTTTCCTCCGGTGGTCCATTCCATAAATACCGAACGGTCCCTTACTTCAATGAGCTCATTGTTTTTGCCTTAAATTATTACATTGTTTCAATTAATACATTTTAGCTAACTGTGATTTTGTATATGTACATTTCTGAAATGCATAACTTAGACAGTTTCCTCTGATAACAGATCACTCTAAATTGTAATGTGGACTCGTGTATTTTCTCTAAAGCTGCTTTGAAATGATGTGTATTGTGAAAAGCGCTATACAAATAAATGTGAATTGAATTGAATGCTGTATTATAGATATATGTTATGCTGATGTGGGTCAGAATGGCTCCTCCTCTTCCTCTGATCTTCTTTCTGCTCATGATTCACGGTGAGTCTCTCTTACATTCACATTAGAAACACTCTGATGTTTTATTTAAGGCCTCATGAGCGGCTGATCTGCTTTCTTCTGTCCTGTTCTCACATATTTCTCTCTGAAACAGGAAGTTTGTGTCGTCTCTAAACGCTCGTCCCTTTTAGAAATGTCCAATAGTCTGCTACTTGCTAGTCAGTGTCACATGGTTTAGGGCAGGGGTGTCCAAACTCAGTCCTGGAGGGCCACTGTCCTGCAGAGTTTAGCTCCAACCCCAATTAAACACACCTGAACCAGATAATCAGACCTTGATTATCTGGTTCAGGTGTGTTTAATTGGGGTTGGAGCTAAACTCTGCAGGACAGTGGCCCTCCAGGACTGAGTTTGGACACCCCTGGTTTAGGGGGAGGGAATTTCTTAAAGTTCAGAGCTTTTGATTGGACAGAAATCACTGTAGCAGCAGATCATGAGTATGTTTGGCTCAAGTTCTCAGAAGTGAATGTGTACATGTTAAATATTTATCATGTCAAAGGAGTTGACTGGCATAAATGAGCTCTGAGCTGATAGATAAGAACTAAAAGCCACAAAACTAATATTTTGATGTCATTGGGTATTTAATAAATCAACTTTGATTATTTTCTTTATCTAATTTTTCAGATATTTCATTATTTGAGAGTGTGTCATGTTGTTCATGGCTGATTTCTTGGTTCTCTCTTCACTCTGTACATTTACTTCTGCTTTTCTGCAACACCATCCATAAAAGCTCATCAAAAAATCACTGTAGGACAGGGCTGCCAACTTTTGAGTTCCCTTTCAAGGAAACATCACACTTACAAGCGCCAAAACGATATTTATTGTTTTAATTTCATAATAAAATTGACAGAATTTAAAATTAACCAGCTCTGTCTTGGCTGACATGTGGCCAGAGGTGTAAAGTCCAGGTTCAGAAAGTAAAAGTCAATATTTTGTTCACCTGGATTTGTTAATTCAGCAGGAGAGAGAACTAATTAGTGAAATCAGCTGCTGAGTTCATGGGTGGAATAAACATATGGCAGGACTTCTACTTTCTGACCCCTGGACTATACACCTCTGCCCATAGGGAGGCGTTGACCGTTTTTGATGATGCCCTCTGCTTGCAGTTTGCCGAGGTCTGCTGTTCTCACACAATGAATGTTTAGCAATTTTGTTCTGCGTGAGAAAATGTGTGTGTGGCGTGAGAGTGTGGGAAACGTGTCGATTAGAGTCTCAGGCTGAATGTGTGACAGTTCACAGCCCTGCTCTAGCACTAGATCGTGAATATCTTTTGCTCTTGTTCTCGGAAGTGAATGTATATATGTTAAATATTGATTTAGTCATATTCCAGGATTTACAGTTTTTCTGAATTGCTAAAACACTAAACCCACTTCTCTGAACCAAATTCTCAATAGCCTAAACCAATTTGTTGAATAAATCACTCTTACTGTAAAACATTAAACAAGTTCAGGAAGTTAAAACGCTGTTTGCAAATCTCATGCACTCTTTTTGCAAAACACTAAACACATTCTCACTCATTAAAACACATTTCTCACTGTGATGCACTTATGTTTCAAAATGCTAAACACAGGCAGGCTAAAGTTAAACACAACTACAACACAGTTGTCATCGTTTACACACAACGACTCAAAATTGCCCATACACAAAAGAAGTATAGGCTATTTGAAATATATTTTTAGAATATATTTTGAAATATATTTTTGGAATATATGCAAATATTCGAAATTGGCCCAATAAATATATTTTAGTTAAATATATGTAAATACAGTGAGGAAAATAAGTATTTGAACACCCTGCTATTTTGCAAGTTCTCCCACTTGGAAATCATGGAGGGGTCTGAAATTGTCATCGTAGGTGCATGTCCACTGTGAGAGACATAATCTAAAAAAAAAAATCCAGAAATCACAATGTATGATTTTTTAACTACTTATTTGTATGATACAGCTGCAAATAAGTATTTGAACACCTGAGAAAATCAATGTTAATATTTGGTACAGTAGCCTTTATTTGCAATTTCAGAGGTCAAACGTTTCCTGTAGTTTTTCACCAGGTTTGCACACACTGCAGGAGGGAAAAATCTCGCAATACATGGCCCCGGTCATCCTCTCCTTAATACAGTGCAGTCGCCCTGTCCCATGTGCAGAAAAACACCCCCAAAGCATGATGCTACCACCCCCATGCTTCACAGTAGGGATAGTGTTCTTGGGATGGTACTCATCATTCTTCTTCCTCCAAACACGTTTAGTGGAATTATGACCAAAAAGTTCTATTTTGGTCTCATCTGACCACATGACTTTCTCCCATGACTCCTCTGGATCATCCAAATGGTTATTGGCAAACTTAAGACGGGCCTTGACATGTGCTGGTTTAAGCAGGGGAACCTTCCGTTCCATGCATGATTTCAAACCATGACGTCTTAGTGTATTACCAACAGTAACCTTGGAAACGGTGGTCCCAGCTCTTTTCAGGTCATTGACCAGCTCCTCCCGTGTAGTTCTGGGCTGATTTCTCACCTTTCTTAGGATCATTGAGACCCCACGAGGTGAGATCTTGCATGGAGCCCCAGTCCGAGGGAGATTGACAGTCATGTTTAGCTTCTTCCATTTTCTAATGATTGCTCCAACAGTGGACCTTTTTTCACCAAGCTGCTTGGCAATTTCCCCGTAGCCCTTTCCAGCCTTGTGGAGGTGTACAATTTTGTCTCTAGTGTCTTTGGACAGCTCTTTGGTCTTAGCCATGTTAGTAGTTGGATTCTTACTGATTGTATGGGGTGGACAGGTGTCTTTATGCAGCTAACGACCTCAAACAGGTGCATCTAATTTAGGATAATAAATGGAGTGGAGGTGGACATTTTAAAGGCAGACTAACAGGTCTTTGAGGGTCAGAATTCTAGCTGATAGACAGGTGTTCAAATACTTATTTGCAGCTGTATCATACAAATACATAGTTAAAAAATCATACATTGTGATTTCTGGATTTTTTTTTATAGATTATGTCTCTCACAGTGGACATGCACCTACGATGACAATTTCAGACCCCTCCATGATTTCCAAGTGGGAGAACTTGCAAAATAGCAGGCTGTTCAAATACTTATTTTCCTCACGGTATATAATATACCCGTGCGACTTGTGACTGGTTTTGTGATCCAGAGTCACATATTATTGATTCACTTGTTTCTTTTACCCCAAGATGCAGTGCTTTGACTCTGTGTGAAGAGTCATTGTTGAGAATCATAGGCTGATTCTTGATGTCTGTGTGTCCAAATAAGTCTTTTGATCAGAAAAACTTTTTAGAAATCTTTTTGATTATATTGAAAATGCTGAAAATAGTATACTTCACCCATTTGGCCGTGACGCAATCGACCTTCAAATGCGACCTTCAAAGGATGCAGTCTTTGAATTGGGACATCCTTCGTTGCGCCGCTGTGACGCAATCGGCCTTCAAATACGGCCTTCGGAGGAAGCAGCCATCGCATTGGGACACAGCTATTATGCACTTGTTATTGCGGTGCATTGTGGGATTGAATGAGTGCACTCGATAACTTCCTCTATGGTTTCAGACACCACTACAAATGGCTGTTCCCTCAAATAATGCCCTATTTAAGGGTATAGGGGGCAATTTCAGACACAGCCTCAATAAAGGCACATGTGATCCAAGTTAGCCGTTACACTTTTTCCAATGGTAGATCCACAGATCCAGGTATCTCCCTGGTATCTCCCATCTCTGGTATAAAGCAGGCTTTAGGTGATCGTCAGCTCCTAACGTCCGGTCTTGAAGCTGCTGGCCTGAAACTGCATTTAGCAGGTATTGAGAAGAGAATATTATTGTTATGATTGGTTATTTCATTGGTTCATGTAGTTTGTTATGGTGCAGTACCGAAAGACTCCAGCAGGGGGTGGGGCGAGCATGGAGAGTTATTATCAGGCACACGGTTCCCTTCCCCCACTCATAATACAGAGATTGAGGGAAACGCAACAAGTGTCTGTCGTTGTTTTAATATTTCTATGTTCCCCTTTTCAGGGAAGCCCCTTTAAATATCGGAATATTTGATGTTAATATGAGTTTGTGTAAATAGGATGTTCGTATAATTGTAATATACCTGTATTGTGGAAAAAGAGATGAGATTGCTATACATGGCGAACGGGAATAGTTTCCGATGCTATTCTACCATCAGCACGTCTCAATGCACTGTATTGTTAGTACAATATGTTTTATGGGTTTCTAACCATTCGTATAATGAAAATACAGTGTTATTATGCTGTTAAGATAGTTTGGATGTTTATTTGAGTTTGTATCGTACATGAGTGTAAATGGGTCACATGCTGAACTGTCCATGTTCAAGTGTGAAGGCCTGCAGTTATCACATAAAATGGATGACGTGTAAAGTGGTATTATATTGTGACAAGTAAAATGTTTTGAGATTAATATGCACTACATATAGAGTACAGAGAATAATTCACAGTATTACATTAATTCTGATTTATAAGTAATATGATTTGCATTTTTTATATATTTTATTAATTTTCTTTATTGAATAGTTTATTTTGTCACACACAGATGCAAACTATCTTGTTTATTGTTTGTAACAGGATGGATATAGTGTTTTATGCCAATTGATGCTGGTATCTTTGTGTTTTGACAGTAAATACAATATGGGTCATTTGAGAATACAGTATTGTTATATGCAAGTTGTTATGCAATTTTATGGTAATTGTGTGCACTCATAATACAGAGATTGAGGGAAACGCAAGTGTCTGTCGTTGTTTTAATATTTCTATGTTCCCCTTTTCAGTGGGAGACTACACAGTCACGTATATAGTTCTGCAGTCTGACACATCTCGTCTCATACATGCTCGTTCAATCCCTCAAACTGCCACCAGAGGTCACCATCTCCTGCGACTGACATCAACCTTGATGAGCCTCACCTGTAAATCACTATCATTCATCTTCACAATTATCCATCTTCAACTTACAGAAAAAGATCATAATTTCTGTTTAAGTAGGTTTAGTTCAGTAATGTTGTTCTCTTGTTGAGGGAGGGACTGTGATGTTTCTGTCGCTGGGTGTTAATAAACAGTGTTAACCACACAAAGTCCTTCACTGTAAAGCTAAAAGTGCTTGTGTTAAAACAGTCTGTCATTTGGTTGCTGTTGATCTGATGAGCTTCAACACGGTAAGACAAACACACTCTTGCTTAAATGAAACTGATGATTATTGCTCATATAACATGCGTGTCTTTACATGAGAAATGTTAAGAATAGGGTAATTTACTTATACTTGTTTAAATGATGAATATATTAAGGCAAGTATTCATTAGGGACTGTTCGTTCTTTATTTAAGGGGCTACCGGAGGAGTTTTGAGATCTATAATCAAAATAGACTTGACCCTCCCTTCGCCAGCAATACGTTTTTCTATGACCCTCCAAAATGATTGTGAAAAAAGGCATGACCCTCCCTGATAATTTATTGATAACTTCTGTACTGGTTTGCGCTTGGCAAAGATGTCAGATAGCCATTGTTTTTTTACAACCGTGACAAACGACTTACGCCCGTTTCACACATACTCCGTTTTCAGTGCATATTCGGTGCGTATTTTTTCTGCACACATGTTAAGAGGTTAGAGCTTTCACACTGCACACGGATGCGGTCCGTCGATCCGTTCCAGGTGCGGTGCGTATACAGCAGTGCAGAGATCGCTTCTGCACAGTGTCTATTTCTGCTGTGCTGACACAGTGACAGTGCATGGGTCGTGGTCAAAATGAACACAGATTGACATGAAAATAAAATAATCTCACCATAAATGCATTTAATTAAATACCACTATTTTTCAATGTCATCTTTTTACTTTAAGACCGGGGTAAAGCAAGGGAAACTACAATTTACCTCAACAAGGCGACATAATGAACAACACTCGTCTCATTCGTGGAGGTGGAAAAACAAGTTTTGTGAGATACAATATTTATTGCATTACAATTTAAATGCAAAAGAAAAGGCATGAGAATCGGCTGTTTTTGTCAATTTTAAGTTTTAATTTAAAATGTTTGCGATTTTAATATAGGTAGGCTACATGGTTAAATATTTTACCACTTGCTTGAGCAACTTAATATATAAATCTATAAGTAATGCATTGAATAATACGTTGTTTAAATTGTGTTTTAACGTGAATACGTCTATTAAAGAGTGTATGTGTATCAGGGGGGTGGCCCGGTGGCTAGAGCCACTGCCCTTCTGCCCTCATCAGCTGAGGTGCCCCTCTCGCCCCCCTCGCCCCCGTCCCTAACCCTCCAGAGGATTCCCATAAAAACGTTCTGTTATCGCTCCGCTAAAGATCCACTGATTCCGCAAATCCGCTCCATGTTTTCCTGCTCGCTCCGCAGCGTCACTCGTAGACAAGCATGTGCCCGCTCTCCGACGACAGTTTCAGAATAGAATGTCGTCCCATTGACAGGTCGATTACAAATTAAAATCCACATTACAGACAGTGCTTGATCCACGAAATTAGTATTTTGGTAATTTGATTTTGTATTTCTGTCTGTAATGTTTTGCTCCTGGTCTTCAAATAGTGCTAACAACTTGTGCAAAATATCCATGTTCTTGGAAGAAAATTTGAATTCTTGTTCAGTCAAATTATTTTACCTGATCTAATCTAATATAAAAAACACTAATAAATAAATAACATTTTCTGTTGTCGGCAGATTTTGTAGACAAAAAACAATGCCTCCACAAAATTAGAAGACAGAGTGAGAAAGAGCAAAGACAGGTTAAAGCCCATTCAACATTGCAAACATTGATTCAAAGTTCTAGAAAGCCAGTGGGTAAATTATATATAGCCTATAGAATATTTAGCAGACAGTTTTTCACACTTTAACTCCTGCAAATATATTTCTCATTATAATCAATTGCCTTAGTTGATACTAGTATCTATGTATAACATATTTCTAATATTTTAATAAGACCATATTAACATTATGCATAATAAAAAGGTAATATACTATAAATTATCTAAATGAGTTCTAATCTAAACGAATAGTACCTTAGTACAAGGTGGCTAAAGGCACACCCTAAGAAACATTTGCTTTTCACTACTCCCATAGTGTATGATTGCGGAAAAGTATATGTTTGAAAATTGATGAGCAACAGATTTTGTGTGAAAATAAATCATAAAGGTGGTTTGTTAGTTTAAAAATCGTATTAATGTATGAGGTGGCAAGGAGGTACACACGGGGTAAAGCCAGCACGGTATAAAAGACACACAGTATTGATACTTTAGCTAAATTAAAATGCTTTTAATAATGCATAAGTTGATAATTGTTCAAAACAATCACTTTAGCAAAGTTTATACTATTTTTGGGGTTATTTTGATAAATTAAATAAATAATGTTTGTTCAATAAATATACTGTCATCAAAATTTACTTAAAAAATACAGAAACAAAATAATTTTAAAAACTAAAAGATTCTTGAGATCTTTGTATTTAAAACATTTAAAAAAAAATATAAAATATTAGATCAAATTAGTACAGAATCAACTTTGATCAAGTCAAGGATCAGCCAAATTTTCAAGTCCATCATCAAAAGCATTTATGAAAAAAAGTGCTGAGCTGAATTTGTGCCATCGAGTGGTCTAAAAGAGAATTAAGTCAAATGTGCATTTTACCCTGGTGTGACTTTATAACTGTTGTAACCTAATATCATTTCAATTTATACTGTAACTGTATAATATTAAATTAAATGTCTAATTCTTCCATTTAAGATGAGGCAGCTCAGAGAGTGCGGGAGAGCCCACTGAGCATCAGCCAAATCAGACGGTTAAACTGGCTGACAGTAAATACATATCCTAGAGTGTGATAAGAAAGACAGGCATTTAATTATTTAATTGGAAGAGTAATTATAACAACATAAATTGATTTAGCACTAAATCCTAATTGTAATCTAATTGTCCATGATTATAAAAGAGTTGTTATTAATTCTCTATATTAAGATGATACTGCCTCAGAGTCAAACTCCTTATAGTGCCCCCTTTTTTGGTTTAAGCCACTGCCCCTCAAAATGTCTGTGCACGGCCCTGATGTGTATAGAGAGAATCGCAATGCTGACAACTTTTTTTTAAATAAAATTTGCTGATAACTTCTGGATTTGAGAGTAAAATAGTGAGTAAGCGTTTGTGGTACAGCCGCGGATCAGTTACGCACTGCAAACGCAGCATATGTGAAAGCACTATAGCGTGCTGCTCCTGCACCGCATACACACTGCACACAGAATATGTGTGAAACAGGCGTTAACCTCTGCTTTCTCATCTTACACATCACACTCCACTGTTATGGTGGCCATTTCAGTAGATTTACTCACTAACATTGTTGTGGAAACATAATAAGCATGGAAACTAAAATATGGCAGTATCGTGCTACAGCGCACATCAGCTGCAGTTCTGGCGCCTCAGTCCCAATACTGTACCGGCATGTTAATGCAGCGGTAGAGTTACACTCACAGGACACTGCACTTATTCACAATCACAAAGGTTCATTATTTACTTGTGCTTTAAAGCTTTGCTGGGTAAACATTTCATTGGCGTTCTGTGTACGCCTCAAAGTGTGCACGCAGTCAAACAGCGCCAAACTGAACTCATGTAGGGTCAGACCATCTGCTAGCTATGGGAAAAAAATACACAAAACAAGCCACTTTGAAATTAATGTTTTCATGAATACAAAAGTTGGGTGACCCTCCCCTCAACAAAGAATAAAAAGACATGAACCTCCCCTACACTCTCAGAAAAAAAGGTACAAAAGCTGTCACTGTGGCGGTACCTTTTCAAAAGGTACACCTTTGTACCTAAAGAGTGCATATTAGTCCCTCAAAGGTACATATTGGCACCAAAAGTGTACATATTAGTACCTAAATGGTACATATTAGAACCCTTTTGAAGGGTACTGTCCCAGTCACAGCATTTGTACCTTTTTTTCTGAGAGTGTATTTTCCTCCGGTGGTCCATTCCTTAAATACCGAACGGTCCCTTACTTCAATGAGCTCATTGTTTTTGCCTTAAATTATTACATTGTTTCAATTAATACATTTTAGCTAACTGTGATTTTGTATATGTACATTTCTGAAATGCATAACTTAGACAGTTTCCTCTGATAACAGATCACTCTAAACTGTAATGTGGACTCGTGTATTTTCTGTAAAGCTGCTTTGAAATGATGTGTATTGTGAAAAGCGCTACAAATAAATGTGAATTGAATTGAATGCTGTATTATAGATATATGTTATGCTGATGTGGGTCAGAATGGCTCCTCCTCTTCCTCTGATCTTCTTTCTGCTCATGATTCACGGTGAGTCTCTCTTACATTCACATTAGAAACACTCTGATGTTTTATTTAAGGCCTCATGAGCGGCTGATCTGCACTTTCTTCTGTCCTGTTCTCACATATTTCTCTCTGAAACAGGAAGTTTGTGTTGAACTTGTCAAACGCTCGTCCCTTTTAGAAATGTCCAATAGTCTTTTGCTACTTGCTAGTCAGTGTCACATGGTTTAGGGGGAGGGACTTTCTCATTGTTCAGAGCATTTGATTGGACAAAAATCACTGTAGCAGCAGATCATGAATATGTTTGGCTCAAGTTCTCGGAAGTGAATGTGTACATGTTAAATATTTATCATGTCAAAGGAGTTGACTGGCATAAATGAGCTCTGAGCTGATAGATAAGAACTAAAAGCCACAAAACTAATATTCTGATGTCATTGGGTATTTAATAAATCAACTGTGATTATTTTCTTCATCTTATTTTTAGATATTTCATTATTTGAGAGCGCGTCATGTTGTTCATGGCTGATTTCTTGGTTCTCTCTTCACTCTGTCTCTGTACATTTACTTCTGATTTTCTGCAACACCATCCATAAAAGCTCATCAAAAAATCACTGTAGGACAGGGCTGCCAACTTTTGAGTTCCCTTTCGAGGAAACATCACACTTACAAGCGCCAAAACGATATTTATTGTTTTAATTTCATAATAAAATTGACAGAATTTAAAATTAACCAGCTCTGTCTTGGCTGACATGTTGCCAGAGGTGTAAAGTCCAGGTTCAGAAAGTAAAAGTCAATATTTTGTTCACCTGGATTTGTTAATTCAGCAGGAGAGAGAACTAATTAGTGAAATCAGCTGCTGAGTTCATGGGTGGAATAAACATATGGCAGGACTTCTACTTTCTGACCCCTGGACTATACAACTCTGCCCATAGGGAGGCGTTGACCGTTTTGATGATGCCCTGCAGTTTGCCGAGGTCTGCTGTTCTCACGCAATGAATGTTTAGCAATTTTGTTCTGCGTGAGAAAATGTGTGTGTGGCGTGAGAGTGTGGGAAACGTGTCGATTAGAGTCTCAGGCTGAATGTGTGACAGTTCACAGCCCTGCTCTAGCACTAGATCGTGAATATCTTTTGCTCTTGTTCTCGGAAGTGAATGTATATATGTTAAATATTGATTTAGTCATATTCCAGGATGTACAGTTTTTCTGAATTGCTAAAACGTACTCGGTTACTAACGTAACCTCGGTTCTCTCTAGAAGAGGGAACGAGTACTGCGTTTTTATCAAAACGCTACGGGAAAAGTCTCTTTTCACGAAATACTGAAGCAAAAAATTATCCTTAATTTTCATACATGTAAAGCGCGTTGCAGCAGTAGTCAACTATGGCGAGACGGCTTGCTCGCTCATTGGCTGCTCTGCGGCAACTGCATAAGCCTATCGAGCGAGGCCTGAGGTGACGTCAGGCCAATGAGGGCGCTTCGCGCCCTCCTTGCCATTTCCCGCCGAGACGGGTGTGGCTAACCTCTATAAAAGGAGCTCGAAAAGGCTGATTCACTTGATTTTCATAGCCGAAGCGAACCAGAGTGAACCGTACGCACGGCAGAGAACGCAGTACTCGTTCCCTCTTCTAGAGAGAACCGAGGTTACGTTAGTAACCGAGTACGTTCTCTTACGAGAGTCCTCTCGTACTGCGTTTTTATCAAAACGCTACGGGAACCCCTTGTAAAACGCCGTGCGTGCTGGGATAAAAACACCGATCACTGGAAGCTAAGCCAGATGTACAGTGCATAATCACCAGATAGACTCACAAAGAATCCGGGATTAAGGGATGGGGGACCTTAATTCCCTAAACTGTAACGTCCGCAGACGTAAACATGACCTCACAGAGAGAGTCTAGAGACAAGAGGGGATTCCCTCCGTCCTTATATGGTCGCGCCAGCAGACGCGAATATGACATCACATAGACAGGGTGGGGAACCTGAACTGAATGTGGGAAATGTGGGTCTTACACAATTCTGCCCATAAGACAGTCGGTAGCGCGTTGCGCATGCGATTTCAGTGTTCTAGTTAGACAGCTGAATCGACTACACCGATAGTAGCTTAGCCTGCAAGGCGGGAACTTCTAGGTTGTAAAACCTGATAAATGTAGACGGCGAGGCCCAGCCTGCTGCCGTACATATATCCTGTAAGGAAATCCCGCTGGACCAAGCCCACGAGGAGGCAACGCCCCTCGTGGAGTGCGCTCTGACTCCCAATGGGCACTGAATGCCCTTGACAGTATAAGCCAGCGCTATGGCGTCAACTATCCATCTGGATAAGCTCTGTTTCGAAACAGCCATTCCCTTGGAACGTCCACTGAACGAGACAAAAAGCTGCTCAGTCTGTCTGAAGACAGCGGAGCGGGACACGTAAGCTCTTAAAGCCCTAACAGGGCAAAGAAAACTTGAGTCCCCTTCCTCACTTGACCCCGGCAGGGCAGACAGGGAGATAACCTGAGCCCGAAACGGCGTGTTGAGGGACTTTGGCACATAGCCATGCTTAGGTTTGAGTATGACTTTAGAGTCATTAGGTCCAAACTCTAAGCACGCTGGGCTCACGGAGAGCGCGTGCAGGTCGCCTATGCGCTTCACCGAAGCGAGAGCCATCAAAAACACTGTTTTGAAAGACAAATGTTTGAGGCTAATAGATTGGATAGGCTCGAAAGGGGCACCTTTCATGGCCGTCAAGACTGTAGAAAGGTCCCACATAGGAACTGAAGGAGGTCTGGGTGGATTCAGCCTCCTAGCTCCCCTGAGGAAGCGGATGACTAAATCGTTCCTTCCTAGTGACTGACCCAGCTTTGTTCCGGAGAACGCTGTAATAGCCGCCACGTAAACTTTGAGCGTGGAAGGGGATCTGCCCTTATCCAACAGCTCCTGTAGGAAGGAGAGAACCTCCGTCACCTCACAATCGAGAGGTGATAGGCTCCGAGCTGTACACCAGCCGGAGAAAACCGACCACTTTGAGGCATAAAGCCGCCGAGTCGACGGCGCTCTGGCCTGAGTGATGGTATTTATCACTCCCTCTGCGAGGTCAACGGATATCCGTTGAGCGCCCACGCTCGTTAGAGCGCCCAGAAGTCCCCAGGCTTACACCTGATTGGTACCAGCCGTCCGCCAACCAAGGTATCAGGGCTGTCACACAGCTTTGATTGATCTTGAGGCGTAACCGGCCGGACACCCACGCTCCGCGCGGTACTCGCGCTTTCAACCAGAACTGCAGCGGGCGCATGCGGAGCAAGCCCAGCTGGAGAACTGATGATGCTGAGGCCATGAGACCCAGCATCCTTTGAAACTTCCTGAGCGGGGTGAAAGCGCCGCGGTGGAAAGACTTCGCCGCGCGCTGAATGTGCAGCGCGCGCTGTGGCGACAGCCGCGCCGTCATAGACTGCGAGTCCAGAACGATACCCAGAAACGAAATCGTTTGACTGGGGTTCAGTGAACTCTTCGCCCAATTGACCGTGATACCAAGATTCTCGAGGTGATCGAGTAAAATGGTTCTGTGCTCCACGAGCTGAGATCGTGATTGAGCTAGGATCAACCAGTCGTCCAAATAGTTCAGCACTCGCATGCCTCTGAGTCTGAGAGGAGCGAGCGCTGCGTCCATGCATTTCGTAAATGTACGAGGTGCCAGGGACAAGCCGAAAGGCAGGACTGTATACTGGTATGTCTGACCCTCGAAGGCGAATCTCAAGTATCGCCTGTGATGTGACGCTATCTGTATTTGAAAATACGCGTCCTTCAGATCTATCGACATGAACCAGTCTTCTCGGCGAACATGCGCGAGAATTTTGCTGGTCGTGAGCATTTTGAAACTGCGTTTCACTAATACTCTGTTTAGCCGTCTTAGATCCAGAATGGGTCTGATACCGCCGTCCTTTTTGGGGACTAGAAAGTATCTGCTGTATAGTCCCCCTTCGCTTTGAGCTTGGGGAACACGCTCTATCGCCCCTTTGCTTATCAGTTTTGATATTTCGGCGCGAAGTAGGTGTGCTACTTCTGAAACCACCGTAGTCTGGACGCGCGCTGTGAAGCGGGGAGGGCGTCGACAAAACTGTAGCGAGAAGCCTCTCTCTATAATGCCTAGCACCCAGTCCGAAACCCCTGGAAGCGCTGCCCATGCTTCTGCATGGCTGGCTAAGGGCTGGATGCGAAGCGCGCTCTGCTCGCCGTGCGACAGAGGCGCTTCGGGGCGCAATAACGTAGGCATTATGCCTGTGGCATTCGAGGCGGGGGGCGCGCTTATTACAGCGGGCAGAGCGCTCGTCCTCGACCTTACTACAGCGCTTGACTGAGTGAGGGAGGGCTGAGCGGGTCCCGTGGGACTCATGTCTGCGAGTAAATGTGGGCGGGAAGCGGGCACATTCACTGCTTTGGGCGCACTGTCTGACTGAGCAGAGCGAACGCGCACAGGTCTCGTTTTTACAGAGAGCCTGTGGCCTGTGAGACATAGTGTTTGTGCGGGCACTTTCACTATGTTGGAAGCGCAATCGACCTGAGTCGATTTTATGTGCGCGAGCCCTAAGTGTAGGGCTGTGCTTGTGTGTAGAGATGGGCACTGAGGAGTGGGCATCGACACTACACTTATAGCACCATCGGCCGTGGCCGGGACACCAGAAAATACACTCTTTTCGGGATATATCTGGGTAGCCGTAAAAACGGCTTTTGTGTGCAGGCAAGCGGGCGGCTGAGCAGGCTTGCATCTTGCAGAAAACGCTGGAACAGTCGCAAGTCTTGGGACTGAAACAGCGGCGCGCTTGGGTGAGAGACCGGCCGCAGCGGGACTCACACACCTGCGCTTTCCTAGGCGAGCTAGGACTTCTTCGGGGCTTCCGGCTTCACCACAATCCTCGATCGCGGCCCGCGCGGAGCGGGGCGTCGGCTGGTAGAGCGAGAGCGGGGCCCGGAGCTGCGCTGCTGTCGCTGCTGTGAGGATGTGGCCGAAGGCGGGGGCTGAGGCTGAGAGCTCCGCGGAGTCTGTTTTTCACGACCCGCTGCAGAACCAGAGCGCTTCGGGAGGAAGTGCTTGAAGGCTTGAGACGCTTTCTGGGCTTCAGTAAATCTCTCCACGAACTCGGAGAGAGAAGAACCGAAAAGGCCAGCGGAAGACAGCGGGGCGTCGAGAAACGCGTTGCGCTCGGAATCAGCCATCTCCGTGAGCGTCAGCCATAGATGCCTCTCAGCAACAGTGGCGGAAGCCATACACTTTCCCATGGCTTGTGCAGCAGACTTGGTAGCGCGGAGTGTTAGATCTGAAGCGCTCCTCAAATCCGCGATGCAGATAGCCTCAGGTCCCATCTCGTCCAACTTACGGAGGAGATCACCCTGAAATATCTGCAGTGTAGCCATGGTGTGTAGCGCTGACGCGGCCTGCCCAGCGGCGGAGAAAATTCGCGCGAGCAGTGTCGACGTCATGCGGCAGGCTTTTGAAGGCAACACCGGTTTAGTCCGCCGTCCAGCAGAGGGCGGGCAAAGGTGGGTTGCTATCGCCTGTTCCACCGGCGGAAGTGAAAGGTAGCCTCGGTCTTTCGCATTATCCAGGGAGGAAAATGCTGGTGACACAGACGAGCGCGTTCGCGCAGAGAAGGGCGCGTTCCAGGCCTTCGCAACTTCTTCATGCAGCTCAGGAAGAAAAGGAGCGGGCTTTGAATCCGGAGAAGTGCGCTCACCAGGGAGGAAGCTACCATCCAGCCGGGTGCGAGAGGGGAGCTCCGGAGCAGACCACTCGAGGCCGAGGCTCGCCGCGGCCAGCGCGAGTACTCGCATGAGCTCTCTCTCAATGTTGGCTCTCGTAGTGGGCTTGCGGGCAGCAGGCGCGAGATCCTCGGAGCTCGCCCAGTCCTCGCTGCCTGAAGCTAGCAGAGAGCAGGAATCCTTTTCCCCCGACGCGGCCTCGGAACCGACTTCCTGTGATGAAGCGGCGGCAGACTGCGGGCGCTGAGCATCAGGAAGTGATTCGGGAGAAGCCGGTGAAGCAGGCGGGCGAACCGGCGAGCTTAGTCGGGCTGGAGCGGGTTCCGGGACCCGCTGCGAGCGGCGCTTCTTACGGCGCGGCAGCGCGGCGGGGAATGCAGGCTCTGAGAAGAATGCCAGGCGAGTCCGCAGAGTCACCATAGGCAAAAGCTCGCAGTGAGGGCAGCCGCCGTCAGCGAGCGCGAGCGCTGCATGGTCCTCACCCAAACAGGAGACGCAGATGACATGGCGGTCTCCCTCGGTGAGTGGGGCTCGGCACGAGCCGCATGAAGGCATCTTTAAAAAGACGCAGCTCTTTTAGGGGGTGAGTATCGCAAGGCGAACACACACACACACACACAAGAATAGTAAAAGGATAATGAAAGGATATGCGTCGGAAAGCGCAGCAGGTACGGCTGTAGAAGGCGGCGTAGGCCAGCGGCTTCAAGTGGCTCGTCCCGCTGAAGTGCTTGCCTCAGACGACGCTTGCTTCCTCGTGATCCAGCGATGCGTGCGCTTCGCTGAAGAGATGAAAATCAAGTGAATCAGCCTTTTCGAGCTCCTTTTATAGAGGTTAGCCACACCCGTCTCGGCGGGAAATGGCAAGGAGGGCGCGAAGCGCCCTCATTGGCCTGACGTCACCTCAGGCCTCGCTCGATAGGCTTATGCAGTTGCCGCAGAGCAGCCAATGAGCGAGCAAGCCGTCTCGCCATAGTTGACTACTGCTGCAACGCGCTTTACATGTATGAAAATTAAGGATAATTTTTTGCTTCAGTATTTCGTGAAAAGAGACTTTTCCCGTAGCGTTTTGATAAAAACGCAGTACGAGAGGACTCTCGTAAGAGAACACTAAACCCACTTCTCTGAACCAAATTCTCAATAGCCTCAACCAATTTGTTGAATAAATCACTCTTACTGTAAAACATTAAACAAGTTCAGGAAGTTAAAACACTGTTTGCAAATCTCATGCACTCTTTTTGCAAAACACTAAACACATTCTCACTCATTAAAACACATTTCTCACTGTGATGCACTTATGTTTCAAAACGCTAAACACAGGCAGGCTAAAGTTAAACACAACTACAACACAGTTGTCATCGTTTACACACAACGACTCAAAATTGCCCATACACAAAAGAAATATATTTGAAATATATTTTTAGAATATATTTTGAAATATATTTTTGGAATATATGCAAATATTCGAAATTGGCCCAATAAATATATTTTAGTTAAATATATGTTAATACAGTGAGGAAAATAAGTATTTGAACACCCTGCTATTTTGCAAGTTCTCCCACTTGGAAATCATGGAGGGGTCTGAAATTGTCATCGTAGGTGCATGTCCACTGTGAGAGACATAATCTAAAAAAAAAAAATCCAGAAATCACAATGTATGATTTTTTTAACTACTTATTTGTATGATACAGCTGCAAATAAGTATTTGAACACCTGAGAAAATCAATGTTAATATTTGGTACAGTAGCCTTTGTTTGCAATTACAGAGGTCAAACGTTTCCTGTAGTTTTTCACCAGGTTTGCACACACTGCAGGAGGGATTTTGGCCCACTCCTCCACACAGATCTTCTCTAGATCAGTCAGGTTTCTGGGCTGTCGCTGAGAAACACGGAGTTTGAGCTCCCTCCAAAGATTCTCTATTGGGTTTAGGTCTGGAGACTGGCTAGGCCACGCCAGAACCTTGATATGCTTCTTACAGAGCCACTCCTTGGTTATCCTGGCTGTGTGCTTCGGGTCATTGTCATGTTGGAAGACCCAGCCTCGACCCATCTTCAATGCTCTAACTGAGGGAAGGAGGTTGTTCCCCAAAATCTCGCAATACATGGCCCCGGTCATCCTCTCCTTAATACAGTGCAGTCGCCCTGTCCCATGTGCAGAAAAACACCCCCAAAGCATGATGCTACCACCCCCATGCTTCACAGTAGGGATGGTGTTCTTGGGATGGTACTCATCATTCTTCTTCCTCCAAACACGTTTAGTGGAATTATGACCAAAAAGTTCTATTTTGGTCTCATCTGACCACATGACTTTCTCCCATGACTCCTCTGGATCATCCAAATGGTCATTGGCAAACTTAAGACGGGCCTTGACATGTGCTGGTTTAAGCAGGGGAACCTTCCGTTCCATGCATGATTTCAAACCATGACGTCTTAGTGTATTACCAGCAGTAACCTTGGAAACGGTGGTCCCAGCTCTTTTCAGGTCATTGACCAGCTCCTCCCGTGTAGTTCTGGGCTGATTTCTCACCTTTCTTAGGATCATTGAGACCCCACGAGGTGAGATCTTGCATGGAGCCCCAGTCCGAGGGAGATTGACAGTCATGTTTAGCTTCTTCCATTTTCTAATGATTGCTCCAACAGTGGGCCTTTTTTCACCAAGCTGCTTGGCAATTTCCCCGTAGCCCTTTCCAGCCTTGTGGAGGTGTACAATTTTGTCTCTAGTGTCTTTGGACAGCTCTTTGGTCTTGGCCATGTTAGTAGTTGGATTCTTACTGATTGTATGGGGTGGACAGGTGTCTTTATGCAGCTAACGACCTCAAACAGGTGCATCTAATTTAGGATAATAAATGGATTGGAGGTGGACATTTTAAAGGCAGACTAACAGGTCTTTGAGGGTCAGAATTCTAGCTGATAGACAGGTGTTCAAATACTTATTTGCAGCTGTATCATACAAATAAATAGTTAAAAAAAGCATATATTGTGATTTCTGGATTTTTTTTTTAGATTATGTCTCTCACAGTGGACATGCACCTACGATGACAATTTCAGACCCCTCCATGATTTCCAAGTGGGAGAACTTGCAAAATAACAGGGTGTTCAAATACTTATTTTCCTCACTGTATAAGAGGAGGAAGAGTGTGTGTATAAGAGGAGGAAGAGTGTGAGTATAAGAGGAGGAAGAGTGTGTGTATAAGAGGATGAAGAGTGTGTTAGAGGAGGAAGAGTATGAGTTAGAGGAAGAGTGTGTGTATAAGAGGAGGAAGAGTGTGAGTTAGAGGAGGAAGAGTGTGAGTTAGAGGAGGAAGAGTGTGTATAAGAGGAGGAAGAGTATGAGTATAAGAGGAGGAAGAGTGTGAGTACAAGAGGAGGAAGAGTGTGTGTATTAGAGGAGGAAGAGTGAGTATAAGAGGAAGAGTGTGAATATAAGAGGATGAAGAGTGTGAGTTAGAGGAGGAAGAGTATGAGTATAAGAGGAGGAAAAGTGTGTATTAGAGGAGGAAGAGTGTGAGTATAAGAGGAAGAGTGTGAGTATAAGAGGAGGAAGAGTGTGTGTTAGAGGAGGAAGAGTGTGAGTACAAGAGGAGGAAGAGTGTGTGTATTAGAGGAGGAAGAGTGAGTATAAGAGGAAGAGTGTGAGTATAAGAGGAAGAGTGTGAGTATAAGAGGAAGAGTGTGAGTATAAGAGGAGGAAAAGTGTGTATTAGAGGAGGAAGAGTGTGAGTATAAGAGGAAGAGTATGAGTATAAGAGGAGGAAAAGTGTGTATTAGAGGAGGAAGAGTGTGAGTATAAGAGGAAGATTGTGAGTATAAGAGGAGGAAGAGTGTGAGTATAAGAGGACGAGTGTGAGTATAAGAGGAGGAAGAGTGTGAGTTAGAGGAGGAAGAGTATGTGTTAGAGGAGGAAGAGTGTGTGTATTAGAGGAGGAAGAGTGTGAGTTAGAGGAGGAGGAGTGTGAGTAAGAGGAGGAAGAGTGTGTGATAGAGGAGGAAGAGTATGTGTTAGAGGAGGAAGAGTGTGTATAAGAGGAGGAAGAGTGTGTGTGTAAGAGGAGGAAGAGTGTGAGTTAGAGGAGGAAGAGTATGAGTTAGAGGAGGAAGAGTGTGAGTAAGAGGAGGAAGAGTGTGAATATAAGAGGAGGAAGAGTGTGTGTTAGAGGAGGAAGAGTATGAGTTAGAGGAGGAAGAGTGTGTATAAGAGTAGGAAGACTGTGTGTGTAAGAGGAGGAAGAGTGTTGGATAGAGGAGGAAGAGTATGAGTTAGAGGAGGAAGAGTGTGTGTATTAGAGGAGGAAGAGTGAGTTAGAGGAGGAAGAGTGTGAGTAAGAGGAGGAAGAGTGTGTGTGTGTAAGAGGAGGAAGAGTGTGAGTAAGAGGAGGAAGAGTGTGAGTATAAAAGGACGAGTGTGAGTGCAAGAGGAGGAAGAGTATGAGGATGAGAGGAGGAAGAGTGTGAGTATAAAAGGAGGAAGAGTATGAGGATGAGAGGAGGAAGAGTATGTGTATAAGAGGAGGAAGAGTGTGTGTATAAGAGGAGGAAGAATGTGAGTATAAGAGGAGGAAGAGTGTGTGTAAGATGAGGAAGAGTGTGTGTATAAGAGGAAGAGTATGAGTATAGAGGAGGAAGAGTGTGTAAGAGGAGGAAGAGTATGTGTATAAGAGGAGGAAGAGTGTGTATAAGAGGAGGAAGAGTGAGTAAGAGGAGGAAGAGTATGAGTATAAGAGGAGGAAGAGTGTATATAAGAGGAAGAGTGTGAGTATAAGAGGAGGAAGAGTGTGAGTAAGAGGAGGAAGAGTATGTGTATAAGAGGAGGAAGAGTGTGTATAAGAGGAGGAAGAGTGTGAGTAAGAGGAGGAAGAGTGTGTATAAGAGGAGGAAGAGTGTGAGTAAGAGGAGAAAGAGTATGAGTATAAGAGGAGGAAGAGTGTGTATAAGAGGAGGAAGAGTGTGAGTAAGAGGAGGAAGAGTGTGTGTATAAGAGGAGGAAGAGTGTGAGTATAAGAGGAGGAAGAGTGTGTGTAAGATGAGGAAGAGTGTGTGTATAAGAGGAGGAAGAGTATGAGTATAAGAGGAGGAAGAGTGTGTATAAGAGGAGGAAGAGTGTGAGTAAGAGGAGGAAGAATATGTGTATAAGAGGAGGAAGAGTGTGAGTAAGAGGAGGAAGAGTGTGTGTATAAGGGGAGGAAGAGTGTATGTATAAGAAGAGGAAGAGTGTGAGTATAAGAGGAGGAAGAGTGTGTATAAGAGGAGGAAGAGTGTGAGTAAGAGGAGGAAGAATATGTGTATAAGAGGAGGAAGAGTGTGAGTTAGAGGAGGAAGAGTGTGAGTATAAGAGGAGGAAGAGTGTGAGTTAGAGGAGGAAGAGTGTGTGTATAAGGGGAGGAAGAGTGTATGTATAAGAAGAGGAAGAGTGTGAGTATAAGAGGAGGATGAGTGTGAGTTAGAGGAGGAATAGTGTGAGTATAAGAGGAGGAAGAGGAAGAGTGTGAGTTAGAGGAGGAAGAGTGTGAGTATAAGAGGAGGAAGAGGAAGAGTGTGTGAAAGAGGTGATGAACGAGGAGGAAGAGGAAGAGGAAGGTGTGGAGAATGTTGTCAAGGCTGGATCTGCTTCAGGGTTTTTCTCTTCTCCTGCAGAGATGATATTCTCCGGCCGGACCGACATGAAGACGTGAAGCTGAAGCAGAATAAATCTCTCTCACTGACCTTGATTCTGCAGTTGCTCAACTCTTCTGACTGTACTTTACAGTAACATGCTTTTCATTTACAGTGTTTTACTGTAACCTTTTGGGCTTCTGCAGTTGGTCACTGTATTTCACAGTATGCAAATGCTGAATATACAGACATTCCATACTATACAATATTCAGTACAATACTATACAGTACTTGCAGTGCATACAGTATTTATTCACTCACCACTGTCAGGTGTCAGTACTACTTTATTACAGAATTGCAAAATTTGTTTACTTTGTTACAATATATAAATAAATATTTCTCCTGTAACTGCTCTGGATTCTGTGTTCTCCATTCTTCATGTAGTGTCTAACGAATGATCTGTAGTGTTTCTAATATTGACTGATGTGTGTAAGATCTGAAAGCATTGTTTGATTTTGCCAGAAGAGTCAGAGATTCTCTGAATGAGTTTTGAACATTTGCTTTTGTGTTTAAGGTTTTGAGAAAGTGAGTGATGGTTTCAAGAAATGTGTTTTAGCAATTCAGAAAAACTGTAATTGTGCAGCTTGTTGTTTTTGGCTGATTTCTTGGTTCTCTCTTCACTCCTCTGTCTTAAAGTAATTCACACTGAGATTATTTATTCACATTTATCTTATATTTCCTGTAATGAGTCGCTGTTTTCAAATAGTAATAAAGTATTGCCATGTTTTCATGGCCCAATATAACAGATAAAACAACATTTACAGTTTGATGAATTCTGTGTTTCAGGGGTTTCTAGTGATGATAAAGGTTGGGGTGTGAGTTACAGTCCTTCACACATCTGTGCACTAAAGGACTCAACAGTGATAATGAGATGCACTTATACATACCCTACTGGACATCAGGTCATGAAAGTGTTCTGGACCAAAAACCCTGTGCCTCCAGATCTGTCTGAGGACCCTGAATACAGTCAGAGGCTTCAGTATCTGGGAGATAAACAGCAGAACTGCACCGTCAGACTGAGTCATGTGACACTGAAGGATTCACACATGTACTGTTTCAGATTCATCACTGATATAGACAAATGGACTGGTGATCCTGGAGTGACTCTTACTGTCACAGGTGACTTTGATGAGGTTCATCTCTTCTTCTGTGCATTATGTTGAATAATAATCAGTGTATGACAGCAGCACTAGATATAATGTGTGTGTTGTGTTCAGATCTTCAGGTGGAGTCTCCTGAGAGAGTGACAGAGGGAGATTCAGTCACTCTGAGATGTAAAAGCAGCTGCGCTCTGACTGACAGAGCAACATTCATCTGGTCCAGAAACTCACAGCCATTAACTGAGAGAAGAGACAGAAACAATGAACTCCTGCTGCAGTCAGTCAGAAGAGAGGATTCAGGCAGATATAGCTGTGCTGTAGTCGGACACACTCACATCTCTCCTGAGGTTCAGCTCAATGTCATGTGTGAGTACAGATTGACTTTCTCTCTTTAACCCTCATGCACTTTAGATTTCTGGTCCAGGTCAAACTGACCGTAATTGTAAATTCCCCAAAAATCACACTATGAAAAAAAAATAAAAAATAAAAAAATCAGGTAGCCTACAAATAATGAACTTTTAATATCAATACTTTTCACACATTACAAAGACTAAATATCTGCATTTATGGTTTATAAAAAAGTTTTTAACCACTAAGACTGCCCCTCCCCAACACCCGTGGGACACTTGCCATTATACATTTATAACAATAATATCTTAGTCTAACTGAAGTAATCTTGACAAACTATATAGCATTTGAAAGTGTTCAGACTGTAGTTTTCATATTTGGCGACTGATTTTCAAAAGATGTAGTGTCGAATTATAACACATGCTCTCATTCTTTATGTATCTTTTTATATGTTTTAGAGATTGAATTCAAATCAAATATTAACATTACTTCCCAAACAAGATCACTCAATCCATATATGGAAATCGAGTCCTTATATGGTCACCAGAGGAGTGTGGATTCATCTAGTGGAAAAGTTTGTTTTTCAAATATAAAACTTGTTGAAATGTTTTCAGTGTGAGCATCAGTTATTTTTGAACACTTTCATCTCGTTTTAACAAAACCGTGATAATATTGATAATCACGATAATTTTGGTCACTATTATTGTGATATGAACTTGCAAAGATCGGGCCTTAAAGAAAATCCCGAGCTTTCCAATCGTTCGGGATACGAAAATACAATCTTTACGAGATGACTTGAACGCACAACAACGAGTAGGCACACTTTCCCAGTGTTATCCAATATCCTTCCTCACTATGTGGGAACAAGTAGGAACAGCAGTGATTGACTTCTCTGTGTAAAGCCCTCTCCTTCTCCAAGGGTGGGGGGGATCAGGCGGTTTACACGAGGCGCTGGAAGACAGTGTTTGTGGCGTTTTTCTTAGGGATCCCAATTCATCAATCACTGACGTAACTGTTACGATCAGCTCGTTTCAAGCCAAAACACAAAAGAGGGATCAAGCAGAAACGAAAAGTAATAATAATAATAAACAGAAGTCTAGGGATAAGGGAAAACAAAGAAATGACAAACAACTATGACAAAATCTTGAGGCTACATGTGTAAGAAAACATAAGAAAGAGTCACTCATGAGGAGAGCTTCCCTACAGAGTGCCTGCCCTAAATAAGGCACAACACTCTTATATACTCGAACTAATTAGCAATTAGCATGAGGAAAGCCAATCAGGAACTCCCACGACCTGCACCAATAGAATCAGGAGACTCAGGGTTGTCACACCTCCCACTCAAAAAGAGGTTCTCAAAAAAAAAAAAAAAGACAAAAGAGAGAGAGAAAAAAAATGGTACAAATGCAAAACAACCATTTAAATGTGACTGTACAATAACTTTAATACTCATCTCCATAAATCCCGCTCCATTTCGCTCCCGGAATCCTGGGCCCTAGGACATCAGAGAGAGAAAAAGGAGAAAGAAGAGAGAGAGAGAAGAAAAGATACCAGACACTACTGGGACAGCTTACATCCTTGAGAGAGCATCAGCAATTATGTTATCCTTGCCACGTATGTGTTTTAATCTGTAAGTGGAAAGGTTGTAGAATAAGGCTCCATCTCATAATTCTCTGATTCTTACCGCGCATTCGATCTAAGAAAGTCAACAGATTATGGTCAGTGTATACCGTAATAGGACCACAGACCGAGCTCAGATAGACCGAGCAGAGGCGGACAGAGTACACAGCTACATTACTTGAGTAAAAGTACAGATACCCCTTGCTAAATTTTACTCAAGTACAAGTAAAAGTACTACAGTCAGATGTCTACTTAAGTAAAAGTACTAAAGTACTTGTTTTTAAAAGTACTTGAGTATCAAGAGTACAAGAGTACATTTTCTAAATATTGCATTACTACTGCCACAGTGCTTACATTGGTAAACACAGCAAACACTTGAAGCGAAAACTATCATTAACTTGTTCAGAAAATTGAAATAGTCTGGCGAGGTGGGGGCACGGTTTGGCACATTCCCGGGATGCGATCTTTTTTTCCCCAGGATGGTAGGGGAAGACTCATGAATATTCATTAGGGAAGTCATCCCTGATTGGTCTGATGACCTACCCCTAACCCCACCCCTAAACCTACCCGTCACTTGGGTTAAGACCAATCAGGGGTGACTTCCCTAATGGATATTCATGAGTCTTCCCCTACCATCCTGGGAAAAAAAATATTGCTCCCGGGATGGACCTGCTGCGTCTCCATCCATTGTTTCGTCCATGGTTTCGTCTCTTATCTAAATATGACCATGGAGTTGACTTTGGCGGAAAGCGGATTGCTGATAGGCTGTCCCAATCAGTGGCGCCTGCACAATCCAATCACATTTGAGAGGGTTTCCGAGATGTTTATTTTTTCCTTTATTTATTTTTTTTTTTTTAGAAGAAGTAACGGGTACTCACAGTTATGGATAGAAATGTAGTGGAGTAAAGAGTACAATATTTGCCTCTCAAATGTACTTGAGTAAAGTCATGAGTACTCCCCAAAAATCATACTCGAGTAAAGTACAGATCCCTCAAAATTGTACTTAAGTACTGTACTCAAGTAAATGTACTCAGTTACTGTCCGGCTCTGAGACTGAGCTCAGATAGACCTCGAAATTTCGAACGGCTAAAATAAGGGCTAATGCCTCTTTTTCCACCGTAGAATACACTTGATGGTGACGATTTAATTTTTTGGAAAAATAACCGACTGGATGTTCAATTCCATTAGAATCCTCTTGTAAAAGAACAGCGCCAGCACCATAAGCGCTAGCATCAACTGCAAGTAGAAAATGCTTCTCAAAATTAGGAGTAGCCAACATAGGAGCATTGGCCAATAAAGATTTGGCATTCTCAAAGTAACACTGACATTGCTCTGATTAGGGTTGTTCCGATTCCGATACTAGTATCGGAAATGCCGCCGATACCAATAAAAATTCTAGCATCGGTATCGGCGAGTACATCTACCCATGTACCGATCTGATACCATTTTATTAGGGATACTTCACTTTAAAATGAAAATTCTGTCATCATTTACTCACCCTCAAGTTGTTTCAAACCTGTATGAATTTCTTTCTTCTGCTGCACAGAAAGATAGATATTTTGAAGAATGTCAGTAACCAAACAGTTAACTGGAACCATTGACTTCCATAGTAGGAAAAAAAAGTACTAGTCAATGGTTCCAGTTAACTGTTTGGTTACTGACAATCTTCAAAATATCATCTTTTGTGTTCAGCAGAAGAAAGAAATTCATACAGGTTTGAAACAATTTGAGGGTGAGTAAATGATGACAGAATTTTCATTTTAAAGTGAAGTATCCCTTTAAACAATACCTAGTTATGCACGCTAGCTTTGCTTTACGCTGCAAATCAGAGACCAATTCTTCTTCACTGCTCTAAACAGTGGTTGCTTGTGGCAACACAGGAAGTTGTGCTGTTGGCACAAGCAACCACTGTTTAGAGCAGCGAAGAAGAAATGAAAACACAAATTATCAAATGCAGGCGCGCGGCAAGCGCATAATAATGTAAGAGACGCTGGCGCCCAACATCAAATGGCAAACGTAATGAAAACGGAACAAAACTGCGCTACTCGTTATTTTGTGCTTCACGGACCATTAAACAGTTTGGAACAATGCAGCGTGAGCCGATCTTGATCAAGCTACACTGTTGCTACACAGCGCTAAGAGATCCAGTAAAGAAAGCATTTGAATTCGCCACTGAAGTAACTTAATAACATCGCTGTGAGATCTAGTGAGAAACATTCACATTTCTCCGCTATTAACGGATCAAACAGCGCTGACGTGGAAACCAGGAACATTGTGCTTTCAAGTAACGTTACGTTGGTTTTATTTTGACATTGGTTTTATTTTGACATTATGAATAAAATTGCTGCCCTCAAATGTTAATCTGAAATAAAATAAACCTTTGTTTATAACTAGCCTACTACAATATTACATTTCATTTTTTTTATAAGGAGCTGTTTTGTTTTATATGTCAATTATAGCTCCATCATTGCTCAAAGTAAAAAATGATCATACTTTATGATGTTAGTTTTAATAAAAAAAATAAAAAATGTAAATCAAGGAAATTTCTCTGGCATTTCTTTCTTTTTGCTGTATTGAAAACGTACCGAACCGTACCACCAGTGTATAGTATCGAACCGAACCGTGAATTTTGTGGACTGTTACACCCCTATTATTCATATATAATTTTTTAGATTCCTAGATTTATTTGTTGCACTTTTTTTATACAGTTATATTGTAAAACTAAAATACCTTTTATAAAATAATTCTATCAATTCATACAGGGCTAGTATGAATTGCAGCTGTATAGATACACACCCAGGTATCGGATTAGTACTCGGTATCGGCCGATACCCTGAGTCCAGGTATTGGAATCGGTATCGGGAAGGAAAAAAGGGTATCGGAACATCTCTAGCTCTGACCATTGAAAGGGTCTCTTAGGGCTTAATAAATCAGTCAGAGGGGCAACTACATTTGCAAAATTATGACAAAAACCTCTGTAGTAACCCATCCAGAGAAAGCTGGAAGACAGTGTTTGTGGCGTTTTTCTTAGGGATCCCAATTCATCAGTCACTGACGTAACTCATAGTGACGACTGAATGGGAACGTCTAGGTTACTAATGTAACTCCTGTTCCCTGAAGGAGGGAAGGGAGAAGTTACGTCCCTTTGCCACAATGCCTGTGTTCACCGTTGAGTAATCGAGCACCACTACAGGGGGTGGAACTGAGACACGAGGAAAGGAAACGAGGATACACAAATAAGAAATGAGAAGCGCTATATTTGTATATTGGAATATTCTTGATCACTGGAGCGTCACTTCAAACCGTCAACAGCTGCGATCAAGTTGTTAAAGTTTGGTTATTTAAGAAATTCATACATAATAAAGATAAAGCAAGATGTCCTGTTGATATACGTTTGATATATAATTTATATAAACTGCAAAGGTAAAGCATAAATAAAAATGATTGTGCATGTGAAGGGAATTGAGAGAATTGAGATGCTGAGTTTGATCGGTTTCTGGGTCACAGGCTGGAGGACGGAGGAGCGAGGAAATGAGGAAGCATCAATTTGAATATTGAGAAGCACCCATAAACTTTCCCGCGATTCCAACGTCTTCATTTTCTTTCCTTGCAACCTTCCCTCACATCCTACAGGGGGATGTGTTTTAGCCTTAAACAGTGAAAAATTAAACTGGGATGTTTGCTGAAATTGTCCAATAATAACCAACTGCAGCCTTTCTTAGAACATTTTCCACCAGCCGTCTCTGATAAATACTTTTACCTGACATCTGTATATCCTCCAGTGAAACCTGTGATCTCCATCAGTCCATCTGGTGTAATAGTGGAGGGAGATTCAGTGACTCTGAACTGCATCAGTGACTCAAACCCTCCTGCAGAAATCAGCTGGATTAAAGGAGGAACGATTGTAGGATCTGGAAGAATCTACAGCATCTCAAAGATCAGCTCTAATGACAGTGGAGAATACAAGTGCAAGTCCATCAATGAACATGGAGAGAAATACTCTGATGCTGTGACTTTAAACATCATGTGTGAGTTAATGATGGTTCAGTAACTATGACATTAAATCCTCGAAACATCTGTGATGTTAAGTTTAAAATGATTGTTAATGATATCAATATTTATCTGTGTTAGATCCTCCCAGGAACGTCTCAGTGTCCATCAGTCCATCTGGTGTAATAATGGAGGGAGATTCAGTGACTCTGAACTGCATCAGTGACTCAAACCCTCCTGCAGAAATCAGCTGGTTTAAAGGAGGAACGATTGTAAGATCTGGAAGAATCTACAGCATCTCAAAGATCAGCTCTGATGACAGTGGAGAATACAAGTGCAAGTCCATCAATGAACATGGAGAGAAATACTCTGATGCTGTGACTTTAAACATCATGTGTGAGTTTTATGAATCAAATTTTCATTTTTCATACCTTCTACTTGACACAGATCCTCCAATAAATCCTGTGATTGCATCAGTCCATCTGGGGAAATAATGGAGGGTAATTCATAAGTCTGATGTCAAATTTAATTTGATTGTTAATGTTTTTGTTTTTTTTCTGTATTAGATCCTCCCAGGAGCGTCTCAGTGTCCATCAGTCCATCTGGTGTAATAGTGGAGGGAGATTCAGTGACTCTGAACTGCATCAGTGACTCAAACCCTCCTGCTCTGAACTTCAGCTGGATTAAAGGAGGAACGATTGTAGGATCTGGAAGAATCTACAACATCGCAAATATCAGCTCTGATGACAGTGGAGAATACAAGTGCAAGTCCTTCAATGAATATGGAGAGAAATACTCTGATACTGTGACTTTAAACATCATGTGTGAGTAAATGATCGTTTACACATTGTTCAAAAACTTCAAATTCATAATTTTCTAATATTTATAGTGAGTCTCAGAGATCAGACTAACTGTAACTGTCACAGGTGAAGCTTTTATTAACACACTCCTGTATCTTCACATCATTCATCAGTTTGGAAAGTTAATTATGATGATCTTCCTCTTTCAGTTCATCATGTTGCTGGTGGGAATGTGATTATGATCACAGCGGCATCTGGAGGATTATTCATCATCATCATCTTCATCATCATCTTCATACTGTTTATAATGTGAGCTCAATAAAAAACGGCAGTGATTGTATAAGTTCACTTTTGTTCTAATGTAAAAGAAAATGGCTAATTTGTTTGATTATTAGTAATCATTAAAAACAATGTTTTATTTACATATTTTCTCTTAATTTAATACATTCCGTCCATATGCTGTTAATGTCTGTGATTATAACAGGAAGAAACAAAGGAGTGTTAAAGCTGAAGATCAAACAGTGAAAGAGGTAAATCATCCAAACACAAGACGACTTTACAGAAGCAGAAAATCAGTTGATCAGCCGTTATCTGTGTCTCAGACTGTGACTGTACGAACTGATAGGAAACTAACATTATCAAAGACTTTATCAACACAATCCAGAAAAGAAAAAAAAATCATTAAATAAAACTGAAGAAAACATTTAACTAATTTTTCCATGGTTTAATGGAATACTTTTAAATTTAGTGTTTCAATATAGGTTGGTCTAATTGCATAATCATTTACATATACTGTGATGAATGAACATGTCACTTCATTTACTCATTCTGCCCTACTCTTTCCCACTCCGTGTGTGAATCAATGAAATATACATGTATTTTACATCACTACATTGATTTGATCTAACCTGATACTTGATCTGAAAAGTCTGAGGAAAACTCCTTTAGACTGAGAATCTTCAGATCAAACTGATTTACATGTCTTAATAATAATTACAAATTTTCTTGCATTTCAGAATGATCTCAATTCTGATGCCTCACAGAGTGTTTCAGTCCATGATAAGCCTCTTTCTGAACAAAATTCAGCCAATGATTCTCTGTATGCCAGTGTGAAACCCAAAAGGATCAGAGGAAAAACTCCTGAATCCAGAGATACTGAGGATATTCTGTACACAACTGTCCGACATCACAGAAAACCAGAGACGAAGAGAGCAGAGGAGAATGAATGTCAATATGATGATATAAGAGTTCATCAGCCTGATGCTGCAGTGAGGTGAGAAAAAAACAACTTAACCAGCTTAACCAATACCAATTTAACCAGTACTAACTTAACTAGTACCAACTGAACCAGCACCAACTGAACCAGTACCAACTTAACCAGCACCAACCTAACCAGTACTAACTTAACCAGCACCAACTTAACCAGCACTAACTTAACCAGTGCAACTTAACCAGTACCAACTTAACCAGTGCCAACTTAACCAGTACTAATTTAACCAGTGCATCTTAACCAGTACCAACTTAACCAGAACCAACTTAACCAGTACTAACTTAACCAGTACCAACTTAACCAGTACCAACTTAACCAGTGCCAACTTAACCAGTGCCAACTTAACCAGCACCAACTTAACCAGTACTAATTTAACCAGTGCAACTTAACCAGTACCAATTTAATCAGTACTAACTTAACCAGTGCAGTTTAACCAGTGCAACTTAACCAGTGCAACTTAACCAGCACCAACCTAACCAGTACTGACTTAACCTTTACCAACTTAACCAGTACCAACTTAACCAGAACCAACTTAACCAGCACCAACTTATCCTTTACCAACTTAACCAGTACCAACTTAACCAGAACCAACTTAACCAGTGCCAACTTAACCAGTACTAATTTAACCAGTGCAACTTAAACAGTACCAATTTAATCAGTACTAACTTAACCAGTGCAACTAACCAGTACCAACTTAACCAGAACCAACTTAACCAGCACCAACTTAACCTTTACCAACTTAACCAGTACCAACTTAACCAGTACCAACTTAGCCAGCAACAACTTAACCAGTACTAATTTAACCATTGCAACTTAACCAGAACCAACTTAACCAGTACTAACTTAACCAGCACCAACGTAACCTGTACTGACTTAACCAGTGCAACTTAACCAGTACCAACTTAACCAGCACAAACCAAACCAGCTTAACCAGCACCAACTTAACCAGTATCAACATAACCAGTACCAGCTTATCCAGCACCATATTAACCTGTACCAACTTAACCAGCTTAACCATTACCAACTTAACAGCACCAACTTAACCAACTTAACCAGCACCAACCTAACCAGCTTAACCAGCATCAACATAACCAGTACCAGCTTTACCACCACCAACTTAACCAGTACCAGCTTAACCAGTACCAACTTAACCAGCACCAATTTAACCAGTACCAGCTTAACCACCACCAACTTAACCAGTACCAGCTTAACCAGTACCAACTTAACCAGCACCAATTTAACCAGTACCAGCTTAACCAGTACCAACATAACCAGTGCCAACCTGACCAGTACCAACTTAACCAGTTTAACCAGCACTAATTTAACCAGTACCAACTTAACCAGTACCAGCTTAAACCAGTTCCAACTTAACCAGCACCATCTTAACCAGCACCAACTTAACCAGTACCAGCTTAACCAGCACCATCTAAATAACCACAGATCATTTAATATGATATAATATGACTATAATCATTTAATGGGCTATAATATTGTTGTGCTCCTGTTTGTTTTGATTTTTTAGGCAATCAACTGTTCAGATTGTGGAAGATGCATCAGTGATCTACAGCAGCGTCAAATGAGTGATAGAGACCAGCGAACACAAAGCCTGTGTTCAATCATTTAATGAACGATTGTTGGAATGTTGGACCAACTTAACCAGTACCAGCTTAACTAGCACCAATTTAAGCATCTATCTTAACAACCACAGATCATATAATCTGGGCTATAATATTGTTGTGCTCCTGTTTGTTTAGATTTTTTAGGCGATCAACTGTTCAGATTGTGGAAGATGCATCAGTGATCTAGAGCAGCGTCAAATGAGTGATAGAGGCCAGCAAACACACAGCCTTTGTTTAATCATTTAATGAACGATTGTTAGATGATTGTTTAGTTGTGGAATAAGTTACCTATCTGTTCAGATCACAACCAATATAAACATGTTCATCACCCACATTAAAGGGGGTCGCACACTAGACGAGAAGCACAGCGCCACGTCTTTAAAATTCGAACACATTATTCTCTGTGAGTGTACACACACCAACGGCACCATTCGGCATCTGTCCGCGGCGCTCAGTTACGGCTCAGGACCTGGTTCACAATCCTGCCGCGCCACAGAGCACCATTTACATAGTTTTATATTAAATGTACATTTATTTGTCTTAAATCGTCGTTAATGTATATACTGACTTCACCCTGTGCTAGCTACAATATAGATTTAGTTTTACATTAATTTACAGAAATCAGCTGCATGGATGAAAACTGCTGATGTTATCAGATTTTTAGGTGATATCCTCAATTCATTCAGTTAACGGACACTCTGAGGTAAAGTGTTCAGACTGCAGACTTAACAACGATTGTATTTAATTGTACAGTACAATCATAACATAGTACAGACATTATCTTAATTCCATAATGTCCTTAAACATAACAATATTGCTGGCCATAAATTGAGAAAGTGTGTGTCCGGTGTGCGACCCCCTTAAGACTCATTAGTTCTCTTTGACCCTTTGTGAGATAACGACAGTAATTGTGTGCTGGACTGATGTAAAGTGTGTTCCCTTTCGAGAACGGTCACTTCATATTGCGTAGCTAATATGCAGTGGGGGAAACTCCTTTCCTCGAGAAATATTGACGCCTATATTTAAAACTCCTCTGAAGCCTTCGCCGTAGAAATAAGCCTTTTACAGCCAGAACGAGCCTTGCATACAGCGGACAGCACCTTCTTCACTCACCTAGAAGCCACTTCTCTTCTGTCACCGTTATCCTATGGCCATCCGGTGAACACGCTATATCCTTTATTTGCTAACTGTGTGCTCGCCGCTGCGACACTCAGTTTTCTAAAAGAGCAAATTCGCGAGCGTTGTTTAAAATGCCTCGCTCTTCATGCACCTCGTGCGGATCCCTTCTGCACGAGGTGGAAGGACACACGGAGTGCGCCACGTGCCTGGGAGCCGCCCATGCTGAAGCTGCACTCTCTGCCAGGAACTTCTGTCATTGCGAGAGTCTGCCTATTTCAATGCTGCGGGTTAGCTCTATTCAAAGACGGTGACACCGCTTTCCTGCTCTTCCTTTTCCCGCACTACTTCAGCCTCGGAAGAAGAAGCGCCTCAGCCAACGGCAGCCTGAACATATGGAAGTAAGCGAGCCCACGCCGGCCATGTCCCCACGTGCCTCGCTTTCCCCATCACAGTCTCCTTCGCCGGTCCTGTTCACTCAGGCAGACCAGGGCCCCTCTCTTCGAGCGGCGGGTCTCATCTCCTTCGGTGGATCGGTCGAAGAGCACGACGACAGCCTCTCCATTGCTGCGTCTGAGGAAGAGTGGTCGGGCTTAGTTGATCCGCCCTCCTCTCACAGTCAGGTGCCAGCCAGTGCTACTGCTACCAGGACTAATTCAGATGCTGAGATGCTGTGCATTCTCACCGCGGCCATTTTGGAGCCTGCCAGGAGCCGACTGGATGGATGGTTTCTGCCGGGGCGCCAGCAGGCCTCCCGTCACAGGCCAGCGCCCTTCTTCCCTGAAGTTCACAACAAACTCACGAAGTCATGGCGCGCCTTTGCCTTCGAGGGGCAGGCTTATTAATACACTGTCCTACCGTTCGGTATGTCACTGGCACCCCGTACATTTATGAAGTGCATGTGGCGGACAGGGAGTGCGCGTGTGCTGAACTATCTCGACGATTGGTTCATTATGGCTCAGTCGAAGACCAAATTATTGACACACAAATCCTTGCTCCTCAGCCTTTTGGAATGTCTGGGGCTCAGGATAAATTTTGTGCAAACTGTTACCCAGCCAGAATGTAACCTTTCTGGGCACACTTATCACTCTACACTAATGAGAGTGCAGCTCACATCAGAGCGCGTTCTCTCTATCCAACAGCTGATAGCCTCCTTCAGGGTAGGTGCGCACATGCCCCTCAGGAAGTTTCAGAGGCTTCTTGGTCTCATGGCTGCAGCATCGTCAGTACTCCACCTAGGATTACTGCATATGCGCCCCCTTCAGCACTGGCTCAAGCGCCGTGTGCCAGCCCATGCGTGGCGGTCAGGCCGCCTGCACGTTACGGTGAACCACGGCTGCTTCAGAGTTCTGGTTCCCTGGAAAGCCCAAAACTGGGACCAGTCGGGCGTGTCCATGGGTGTGGCCTCCAGCAGGAAGGTGATTTTCACAGACGCCTCCAACCAAGGTTGGGGGGCGCTGCAGGAGGGCAAAGAGGGCTGTCTCCAGCTTGGAACTGCCTGGAAATGAGAGCAGTTTGTTTAGCCCTGAAAGTGTTTCTGCCAGACCTCAGAGGACACCACGTCTTGGTCCGCACGGACAATATGTCAGTGGTGTCCTATATAAATCGCCAGGGCGGCCTCAGATCAGGCAACCTGTATGTCATGGCCAGAAACCTCCTCCTTTGGGCACAAGCCAACCTGCACTCTCTGAGAGCTGCTCACGTCCCGGGGATCAAAAATTTGGGTGCGGACGTGATATCTCGAGACAACACTTCTCCAGGTGAGTGGTCTCTCAACCCACAGATGGTTTGTCTGATATTGAGTGTATTCGGCAAGGCAGAGGTTGACCTCTTTGCCTTGGAAAGCAACACTCACTGTGCAATGTTCTTTTCAAAGTAAAGGGACGCACTGGCCCATCCCTGGCCCAGACGGCCTCTATATGCGTTCCCTCCTGTCTCTATGATCCCTCAGGTCATCAAACGGATCAGAGAAAGCGGATGCTCAGTCCTCCTAGTAGCCCCCCTCTGGAAAACCCAGGTGTGGTTTCCAGAGCTGGCTCAGTTGATGGACAAAGTCCCTTGCCCTGTGCCAGTGAGGAAGGATCTCCTCACGCAGGCAAACGGGACGATTTGGCACCCTTGCCCCGACTTGTGGGCCCTCCATGTGTGGCCCCTCAACGGGTCTCCTGGAGCCTCCCAGAAAAAGTCTTGAAAACTATAACTGAAGCTAGAGCACCGTCTATCAGGCGCCTCTATGCCCTGAAATGGTCAGTGTTCACCAGCTTGTGCACAGCTAGGGACTTCGAACCCCAGTCATGCGAGGTATCAGTGGTACTCTCCTTCCTACAAGAGCTGTTGGATGCAGGGTCGCTCCCCATCCACACTCAAAGTGTATGTGGCAGCCATAGCAGCCTACCATGCTCCTGTGACTGGCCAATCACTGGGGAAAAACGACCTCATTGTTCGTTTCCTCAAAGGAGCCAGGAGGATAAACCCCCCCAGACCCCCTTCTATACCAGCTTGGGACCTCTCCACGGTCCTTGGGGCCCTGAAGGGTCCCCGGTTTGAGCCGCTGCAGTCGGCTGATCTTAAGCCACTTTCGCTGAAAACTGCTCTACTGCTGGCTCTGGCATCAGTTAAGCAAGTGGAAGATCTGCAAGCGCTCTCTGTGAGCCTTTCCTGCTTGGAGTTTGGGGTAGGTGACTCCAGAGTCACACTCAAGCCAAGGCATGGATATGTACCTAAAGTGCTCTCAACTCCGTTTAGAGTGCAGATTATTATATTATCAGCACTTCCACCCTCTGAGAACGATGGGGAGGCTAATTTGCTCTGTCCTGTCAGAGCTCTACAAATTTACCTGGAGTGTTCTGCGCTGTTCAGGCAATCAGAACAGCTCTTTGTTTGCTTCGGTGGCCGCACCAAAGGGTTTCCGGTCACAAAGCAGAGACTATCTAGATGGATAGTGGACGCCATCACTCTAGCATACGCCTCGGTGGGCCAGGTTTGTCTAATAGGCGCTAGAACCCACTCTACAAGAGGCATGGCCTCTTCGTGGGCCTGGTCGAGTGGTGTACCAATTCAAGACATATAGACATAAGCCCCGCCCATTCTGGCGGGCTCTGACACACTCTGGCGCGGGGTCGCCTGATTAGTTTGCGCATCAGAGGCGTTTCACCATAGGGTGTGCAGTTGCCGCAGCACAGCCAATGGGCGTGCTAGACGCTCTGCTGTGTTCGCTGTGCAGCTGCACTGTTTAAATTTAGGCTTCAATATTTCTTGAGGAAAGGAGTTTCCCCCACTGCGTATTAGCTACGCAATACTCGTTCCCTACTCTGTTTCTTAATTGTTTCATTTTTTTTGTTTCATTTTTTTTGTGTGTAATTGTTTGTTATATATATATATATATATATATATATATATATATATATATATATATATATATATATATATAAGTATATGTGTGTGTGTTATAATTTGACTTTCTGAAGTTTGTTTGAGTTTAATCTGTTAGTATAGAGTTTGTTGTTATTCAGTATTTTTTGCTCTTCAGATTGGGCGTAAGATTAGAAATCAGACAAGTGAACTTATTAATGTTCAAATGCAAAAGTATTTAATTTTATGTATTAAGGTATTTTATAAGAGTTTCCTCTGCCAGTTTTACTTTACTGAAGGACCAGTGCTTCAATAAACCTGATTAACCTTCAAAATATTCAAGTCTGTAATGTATTTACTGGATTCACAGCACTGGTAGGACCTCTAGTGGTTGACTTGTGAATTATTGTTCTTTGACATAAACAATGTCTCAGATTACATTGGCATCCAACTACTTTACCCTCCTCCTTTCTTCTCTCTAGTTAGGATCGACAGAGTCTCTTTCAGTCTGTTTCAGATCTCAAGCAGACAGCGAAGAAAAAAGTAAAATGTTTATATTTGTGCTTTGTGGGTAATGGTAATAAAATGTAAATAAGGTTTCAGAGACCAAATACCCCAGATGGAGGGAAATATTTATTTCAAATTAACATAAAAACAACAGAGCCCCTTGAGATTCAAAAAAACATAAATTAATTATTATATTACTGTTGTAGAAACTAGAAAGGTATAGTGTTTGAAACGGGGTTGCCATGACATAATCATATTGAAATTCATACTTTTTTTTTAAAGATTATGATAAATAAAATATTTGGCATCAAATATTACTTCTTGTGTCATAAATTCAATCTTATTTCAGTTTATGCATTGTTTCTTTGTGTGGTGTGTGGAAAAAGACACATTTATAATGAACATTTCCCATTTTGTTTAAATAGGTGTAATGTCAGTAAATTACCTCAGTTTTCAAAATTAATCCTGTATCACGTGATCATAAACGGACGGCAAAAGCGCTTCCTCAAAGTTACCATCACATATAGGCTACACTTGGCTAATTCATGGAGACCCTTCTAGAAAAGATATGATTGTGTTCGCTTGTTTTCGACGGGCCGTCGACGTTGAGTAGCGTAACGCGTCACCGTTTCGCAGAATGAGTGAAAACCAATCAGATTTTACTGTGGGTGGGACTAGTCAATATTACGCTATGACGCATTACAAATAATCTGTCTTGACAGGCTAAAGAACGAGCTTCTGTGTTTATAATGATGAAATAAATAAAATAAAATAAACAATACAGTAAAGCTGTTTTATTGAGGATATTATTAATTCACTTGTTTCTTTTACCACAAGATGCAGCCCAGTCAGCAAATTTCCTTTGGCAAAGATGTGGGCCAGATAAACAGCTGAGCTGTGGGCCAGATAAACAGCTGAGCTGTGGGCCAGATTAGTTTGTGTTTGCCGGCCCAGATATGGCCCACATCTCCTTTGCCAGAACTGAACCAAAGGACTGCCATAACTCCACCAAGCATGAGCCAAATACTACAATTTCATGTGGCCCATATGTGGCCCACATCTCCTTTGCCAGAACTGAACCAAAGGACTGCCATAACTCCACCAAGCATGAGCCAAATACTACAATTTCATGTGGCCCATATGTGAGCCTGGTATGCAACTTTAGTATGGTTGAGTTCTGTTAAAATCTAACGGCCCTTATGTGGCCCACATGCAGCTGACAGTATTTAAAGTCTTATTAACTCACAGGTAAATTAAACACTCAACAACAAATGTACTCAAAACTATTTATTTTGACAAGCATTTAAATAATTACAGCTAAAGTGTTGTACTTAATTACAGTAGTATTCAGTTGAAAACATTTCATAAAAATAAATATAATTACAGCAACAGAGTTGAATTTAATAATTACAGTAGTATTCAGTTGAAAACATTTAAGAATACATAGAATTACAGCTACTCAGTTGTACTTATTAAGTAGAATTCAGTTGAAAACATTTAAGAATACAAATTAATATAAATAGCATTCAAAGTTAATTTTTTACACCAAAGTTCAAAACACGATCAAAGCGTGTATTAATGTTATGTTCAATTAGTCTAATGAGAGCAATACAAACAAATCACAGTAACTTGGTAAAGAGAACTTTAAAGAGAAATTGAGAAAGTTAAAGCAAACTTGAAAGGTAAAGAGTTGAGAAGTGTGTTGATGTGCAGAGAAGTCTCCAATGAGGGTCGGCAATGTGTTGACCTTTTCCAGTAAGGGGATTCTGCCTGACTGCACCTGCAATAAAGAAGAATTTAAATAATGTTAGCAGCAATACAACCTGGAAGCTAGAGCTGCAGGAGAATGAAAAAAAAATCATTAATGTAAATATCCTTTAATATTTTAATTGCAATTAGTAACAAATTAAACACCTCTGAATTACCACTGTATGAAAGTTTTTTTCCAGTAAATTTTCAAAAGGAATTGCAAATTGTATTTTTCAATATGTGGGCCAGAATTATACCATAATTCCTTATGACAAATTATTTAGGTTTTTAGAATACTTTTGCACCAACAACCGGTTAAAATTTACAGCACTGCTTTCTGCTTTTTTTTTTTAAAAAGACATGCACACTCTAATGTAAAAACACACCAACACAGATAGCATTAATGTCATGTTTTAGTCCAAAGACAGAGTCTACAAAAAGAAGTGTTTTTACTAACACAAAATAAACTCAAGATAATCCGCAATGATGCGAGACAATTTGGAAGCAGAAAAACACAAACAATAATGGGCCAAGAACTGAATGCAAGGAGGAACATAAAGGGTTAGTTCGCCCAAAAATGAAAATTCTGTCTGTAATTACCCTCAAGTTTTTCCAACTTCTGTGTTGTACTTTAGAGCGTAGACTCACTATTGGCCGACGCTGGTCATGTGTGGGATGCTGGCCAATCGTGAGCCTACGTTCTGATGTACAACACAGAAGCGCTGCGCTGTTACACTACGTGAACTCACTTAGAGGAAAATGAAGAGTTGAATGAAATGAAGAGTTGAATAAAGTCGTTATTTTTGCTTGTTTTGCGCACAAAAAGTATTCTCGACACTTGATAAACTTAAGGTTCAGCCACTGTATTCTTGGACTATTTTAACAATGTCTTTACTAACTTTCTGGGCTGGCAAGTTTCAATAACAGAGAAGCCTATGGAGGAGTGAGACAGCTCTCATATTTCATCATAAATATCTTAATTTGTGTTCTGAAGATGAACGAAGGTCTTACGGGGGTGGAACAACATGGGTGAGTAATTACTGACAGAATTTTCATTTTTGGGTGAACTAACCCTTTAAATACACAGTGATAATGAACTAAATACAGCTAGTTGTAGGCATGCGCTGGTGTTTGGCTCAATCTCATGGTGCAAATGACCCTATAGGTTGATTTTACTCCGAACCATCCCTTTACATCTTAATTTAAACCATGAATTTGTGACTATTACTATTACTGAGATAACAGAAATAAAAATACAATGTTCTGTAAAGCGGTTTTGAAAAGTTGTGTATTGTGCAAAGTGCTACAAATAAAAGTGACTCCTAAAAACGGTCTCACCAATGACAACTTCCTTTACGACCAGGCGTTGGACACCAATCTTCCCATTGACTTCTCTCCAATTCATAACGTGCCACAGCAGTTGTAAAAGTGGCTTTCAGCACTCTCCACACGGTGTTATCCAGGTCAGAGCCACCAACCAGACCCAGATAGGAAATCTGATAGGAAAAAAAAAAACATTGTGTAAGTGGTTGAAATATGCATTTAAATAGACCACCCTAAAATGAAAGTGCTTTTATATTCAAAAATTAACTATAAACTATTACTTACTCCATCTGAAACCATATTTTCTAGGTTTTTAATATGGAAATTATTGTCATTGCCCCACCCATACTGCACATTAGGGCTGGGCGGTATGACAGTATACCATAGCAATCTCGATCGTTAGAAATCAGAGTAATTATAAAAATGTCCTGCCTCTTCCAAGCTTTATAATGGCAGTGAATGGCCATTCCATTAATTGATAGTTAACAGAAATACAGCAATTCATTGTTTGTTCATGTTAGTTCACAGTGCATACTAAAGTTAACAAGTACAATTTTTTATTTGAATGTGTTAGTAAATGTTGAAATTAACATTAACACATATTAATATATGCTGTAGAAGTGCAGTTCATTATTAGTTCATGTTAACTAGGTATTTTAATCGGGTATTGTATCGAAAGTCATAATTTTGGTATTGTGACTTGACACTAATAGCCTAACGTTACAACTTTAATTTTAAAGAGGGAAAAGTCATGAGAAAAAGTCTTGGTTGAATATCATTTCAGAGTTAAATAAAAAGATACATACAATAATGCACACGCATTAATGTGTTTATTCTTGGCATTTTTATATTATTATTAGTTGAATGATTGTGAACACAAATTAAGATTTAGGTTTTTTGACAAACAGTAACACCGACATTGGACCGCGTCGCCTTAATTCACAAATAGGCTACTACACATGACAAACTATACTATTTTATATACGACAGTGTGCTGTTGATTTATAAACAAAAACATCTTAATTTAAAACGGCAAACCAGCGAACTGCTATAGCCTACATTGAACTTTATTGTAAGTTATAGCAGTAAAGTGAGGAAAATATTAACTAGTTCAACCCCTTCCTCGATGAAACGAATATCTAAACGCATAATAACATGCAATATTGACACATAATGCTGCATATTTCAATTATATGACTTTAAAATGCCAAAACATCACTTACCTGAATGTACACAGTCGTGAGGGAAGCGGCGTAAATGGCATCAGCTGCCCAGCGTCGCAGTCAAACTCGCGCCGTAGTCTCTCCACCAATAGGAGGGAAGATGCAGAGCAACCTGAGGTGTGGAACGGCGGATGTTTGCCGCACTTGATTTCAGGATTCCTGTGTTTTTCCACGTATAAGCCAAATGTTTACCACAAGTCGGTGTTTCTCACTGTGTGCCATAGCTCAACCACATATGGTTCTCATGTGTTCGTTGTTATCTGGGCCATATACCTCAAAATCAGTTGTGAACCAAGAGAGCATTTCCCGCAGATTTTATGGCAAAACAAATATGGCTACAATTTGGCCCATATCTGTTCAGCCATGCCACATCTAGGCCATATGTGCCACATAATACCCACATGTGGCCCAAATGTAATTGCTATCTATCTGGGAGTGCTTTGACTCTGTGTGAAGAGAGGTAAGTTGCACTACACTTTATTTAACATGTTATCATCAGAAGACTCTAAAATAATGTGTGGATGCACAACACACTTTCAGAAATATACATTTTAATTGTCTGATTTTTAAAGGTTTACACTGAACATTTACATCAAATAATGCACTTCATAGCCACACATTATACACTATGTACAGAGCTGAAGCAAGACTTGGGCTGCGTTCAGCCCCGACAAAACGTTGCACAACGTTTTTTAAACAGAAACGGTGATGCGTTGAACACACTGTTCTGATGACGCAAGAGTTGCAACTATGGCAGCTGAGAAGGCCATTCTTTGTGTTCTTTGTGAAGAATTTTCGGAGCCTGATGAAGGTATAAATATGTGTTTAATACTACAAAATATGCCCGATGTTACAGTTACTGCACTTGCCGCCCAGAACAAAAGAGAACATCCCAATCGAGTGAAGGGATTGCTGAAACTGAGGCCCCGTTTACACGTACATGGTTATTTTGAAAAACGGAGACATTTCTCTTCGTTTGCGCCCTTCGTTTACACGCAAACGGAGGATTCGCCAATGAAACCGATTCTTTCTAAAAACTCCGGCCAGAGTGGAGATTTTGAAAATCTTCGTTTGCCCGTTTGCATGTAAACTGAGAAAAACGGAGTTTTAGGCAGCGACGTCACAGAATGTGACTATTTTCGGGATTCTGATTGGCTAAGGTGGGCTTGAGATTCTCGTTACACTGCCACCTACAGGTTTGGCATGCTCTTGACAGCACATACATGGGTTCGTGTGCACGATGTTATTTTTGAAAACGAAGAGGGGTGAAATGTCCGTTTATGAAAATAGCCATCCACGTGTAAACGTAGCCTGAAGCACACAACTTACCTAATTCAGACTAAAACACATCTATTTAGCCTCACATACTGACTTTATTTGTAGTTCATATTAATACCCTGTATTTTCTTTCTCATTTTTAGGAAAAGCACTTAATTACCATTGTTTATTTCTATACCAAATGTCATACACTTGCAATGAAGCTAAACATATAAACAACTACATCATTATGTTGATATCCTATATTTTTACAATAAAACTTACGACAAACATGTCTAATATCCTCAGTTGTTGTGTATACCGAGCTGCATCGAACCCATTGTGCGAGTTCACTTTAATACCGCGTGCTTTATATACATGTTGCTGCTGATTGGACTGCAGTTCTGACACACCCACCAAACAAGAGAAAACGTATCTCAAACCCCGTTACACACCGGTGCACGCCGTTTCCAGGAAACATGACGTTCAACCTGGAAACCGTAGCAAAACGTTTCGCACCGTTTTGAACTTGAACGTGCCCTTGATGACAATCAAATGTGTTATTCTAGGAGCTCTCTTAATTATATATGAAAATATGTAATAAACAATTACAAACTATATAAAATTCAAATATTCAAGGAAACATAGAATGATAAATTAGTAAATACCTTATGAGAAAGTTAACATTATATTGAAATATAATAGCACTATTTTGTTAGTCATCTAAAACTTTTTTTTAATATCAGCTGCAATGCTCCGCACAATTTTTCTTGTTGTCTTGAACTTCTTCTTGGTTCCTCCAGACATGGTTTTGTTCAGTTTGTCACTTGCATCTTTCATGCCGTCAGCAGCTTCATTCATCAGCTCAGGAACATCCGCCACTTTTTTATGAAATGTCTCCCTGCGTTTATATGTGATTTAAATCGTCCTTATGCGCGCGATTCCTGTGTGCAAACTATGTGGAATGATGAATGACACTGTGTGAATAATCAACTTTGTCTCCTAAAGAGGGGCATCGCCAGAGAATTTTTAACGCATGTGCTGAGGGGGTGCTAGATCATTGACAGGGGGAGCTGCGCAATTATAGGCAATATATAGATTAGAATGTCCCCTTATTATGTCGAAATAACGAGTTATTATGTCGAAATAATGAGATATATGCGTTGTATATTATGTCAAAATAACGACTTAATATCTCGAAATAACAAGATAAGTTTTCTTTTTCTTTTTTTTTTTTTTCTTCAAAATGCGGTTCACGGCTTCCATAGAATACAGCCTGAATATAATTGCTTCCAGAAATTATTTTTGGGGGTGCTATCAGGGTGCTTTGGTCTTTCTTGGGGGTGCTGAAGCACCTGCTAGCCCCTCCCTAGCGCCACCCATGCTCCTAAATTATTTTAGAAATGTAAAAATAGTCATAAATAATTCAAGAGTATCGAGCCTTAAAAAATGAATAGCAGCTCAGATCATTTGCTCTTTGATGAGAAATGTTCTGTTGTGTTCACAGACTTTAGTATTTTGTCAAATTGCTTCTAAAACTCTAGAAGAGATACGCGTGAGATTACTGAAATTTGTTTTGTAAAAAGAAATAATAATCACTCTTGAACACTTGAAGTTTTAAAGATTTATTTATAAAATATTATCAAAAAAGATTTGACCTCAAAGATAGTCAGATTAATAAGTGGATTTGACGTTGTTCTCATCTGAAGATGCTGATGTTGGTGTTTGTCAGATGAGATGTATGTAATGCCTGTATGTAAATATGTAATTTGTGTGAATTATTTCTTCAAATGTATATTTTACAGTCAAAACAATAAAACAAACCTAATTTTTTAGTAAAACTTTTATGTAAAATTAATTTCTAAAACCGAGAGAGACAGAGAGAGAGAGAGAGTGTGAGAGTGTGTGTGCATGCGTGCATGCATGCATGCGTGCGTGTGTGAGAGAGAGAGAGTGTGTGTGTGTGTGTGTGTGTGTGAATCTAAAAATGGCTTTGAATGTTTTGCTGATATCTTTGTGATCTGTTGATATCTTTAAGTTAAATCAGGATCAGGTCAAAAGGAGTCTGTTCCAGGGAAACACACACCTGTAATCTTGTCTGATCTCCACAGAACATCATGCGTGTCTGCAGGGAGGGGAGATGGAAAAATAAATGCAATAATAGTCCACGACTTCATATGGGAAATCTAAACTGATATAATGTACTTTTAAATTGCAATTAAGCTATCAGTAATGTTAACTGAATCCACAATCAATGCTGACATTCTTCTCTTTTTTAGCTCAGGATTTAACACAGTTTGTAATTGAGATGAAAGAAGAGTTACAGGTTCAGTTACTGCATGAGAAATTCCTCTACAGTCACGTGGAAGATAAACTGGCATTTTGTTGTGGTTATTTTCAATTATTGTCCAACAGTTAAATCTGGAGTAATGATGCTGAAAATGTACTCATGGATTTGTGGCCTGTCCCGTAACAAACACATTTACAGCAGCCAGAGAAAACCCAATGTTGAAATATTAAGGGCCAACTGCCCAACTAAAGTAAACACTGATCACCATAATGGTGACAATTATAACTTTCAATAACACAACAACATCTAAATCTCTGTCAAACATATCAGGGCCCCGTGTATATAGTCCAGGTTCAACACGTGTCTGTTAGTTGGGCCCGGATGTGTAATAGAAACCTCTGGCTCCATCTAGTGGCAAATATTAGTTAATGTCTATTGAAAGGGCCCATATTCGGCACAGTGGCTCATTAGGAAACACTGTCGACTAACACCAAGAAGTTCTCCGGTTCGAGCCAGGAATCCTTTCAGTGTGGAGTTTGCATGTTCTCCCAGTGTTAACGTGGGTTTCCTCCGGGTGCTCCGGTTTCCCACACAGTCCAAAGACATGCAGGTTTTGTGGATTGATGAGTGCTGGGTTGCATCAGGAAGAGTATCCAGTGTAAAATGTGTGGCAAACCCAATGTGTTTATGGGGAAGTGGACACTGCAAATGAGTGGGACTAACGCTAGGAAAATATATATTGAAAGGGCCCCAATTATGCTTTTCTTCAATATGTTCCTTCATGTTCACTTATAATGTTGGTAAAGTTTTTTTTCACCAAAAAATGTCATATATTCATCAAAAATTATTATTTTCTAACATCATTTGACACTTTCTCTTTCAGAAACACTTTGTGGCTCATATATCATCAATGCACAGGAACAAGTATCAACACATTAAGTTGCTGGACATTCAGTAAAGTCAACTAGGAAGTGTAAGTGAGGACTTTTTTTTTTTTTTTTTTTGAGTGCACACAATACAATCTCTCAAAGCATTGTATACCCAATTAACTCTCCAGCAAACCAATGTATCCTCACCAGTACATATTTGAACATATTTGCATTTTACAAACCAATATACTTAAAGAGGCTATATGCGTTTTTCTGAAATTTAAACTCGCGACTGACACCTGTGGCCAAAAAACAGAACTGCTCTTCCTTTCTGCTCGCTCTCGTACGTGCACACTTCACAAGTCATCTGCTGCAAGGAGGTCAACATTATGTTTACAGAGGTAAGAACAGTCAAATACATATATTGTTTGAGATAAGTGTTCTCTTACACTGATAAGAGTAAGTTTCTCCATTGCACTGCTTGCGAGTGTAGGCTACTTGCTGACTAGCGGTGGTGGCAGAGTGATCTGAAACGTTTAACATGAACGCGCTTGACGTCACATCCGCAGACAGCGCGGGAAAAATCCGACCCGACAGAAAATAGGAAAAATAGGATACAGGCTTATAGGTGCACCCACTGTGAGCGGACAAGGTGTCAGTATGCTCATCAGGAGATGTTTGAGTCATAAATGGTAAAATAAAAAGGCTATTGTTACGTTTATTTTGGGGAAAAAGTTGCATATAGCCCCTTTAATAAAAGTATAAAAGTATCCAATGTGTATTTGATCAAATTAATGTAACCAATGGGTTTGTCATTCAAGCACATATTCAACCTGTAAACCAGTACATACAGTATGTTTTATTTCCTGAACAGCCTTTCATAGTTTCTTCTTCAGGTGAGCTCAGATTACAGCTGGTGTGTGTTCAGTCAGTTCAGAGGATTAAACACTTTTTCTTTCTTCTTTTCACTGGGGGCCGATGTAGAACCGCATGTATGACTTCATTAAACACCGTCTTAAGGCCTCGCTGTGTTAATGCTGAGCACTCCAGGTACTTCACAGCTCCTGTTTCTGTAGCCATAGCCAGACCTTCAGTGAAAGTGATGGGGGTCATTTTCATCTTTTCCAGCCTTTCAGTGATGTCCTTGTCATCTCTCAGATCAAGTTTAGTCCCAACGAGAATTATCGGAGTGTTGGGGCAAAAATGTCGGACCTCTGGAAACCATTTTTCACGTACCTTCTCAAACGAGTCTGGATCCACAAGAGAGAAGCAGATCAAAACCACATCAGTCTGAGAGTAAGAAAGTGGTCGAAGCCTGTCGTATTCCTCCACTCCTGATGTATCCCACAGTGCCAGTTTCACTGGATTCCCATCGACAGTCTCATCGGCAGAATAATTATCAAACACAGTGGGGGTGTGCTCCTTTGGAAAAGCACTGGTGATGTAGGTGATCAGAAGGCATGTTTTTCCCACATCCCCGTCCCCGACAATCACACACTTTATGGACTGCATCTGTGTTCACGTATCATGCTATCCTGTTAGCTGTATCTGTCAATTAATCAATAAAAGCTGATTTCCCAATTCAACACACAGCGATTCTACAGAGAAAAGAAGTAGAGAGTTGATGAAAGTTGAAGGAAAATATGAAGTTTCGATTTGAAGTTAACCCACCTGATCGACTGCATTCCAACATATTTGTTGCCGTTCCAGTTAAAGGTGCAGTAAGCGCTTTCTGAGAAACACTGTTGAAAGTTCACCGAGCACCAAAAGACACTTGCAGCCAATCAGCAGTAAGGGGTGTGTCCACTCATGAGGGGGGAGGGGCCTGTGCTGCATACTGTGTTTGTGAATTTGGTGGGCGGAGCTATCAAGATAGGGATGTGGTTCTTTTAGGTAGGTGTTTGTTTTGGTGATTTCAAATATAAACAGTGTTTCTCAGAAATTACTCACTGCACCTTTAAGTAAACGGCCACTCCCCCAAACTCTCAGATGCTAAATGAAGTCAGAAGAAGGTCAGGTTGGCAAACTCTCTTTATTATGTATTAATAATTCTGACATGGTGTGAACACAGCATAAGCTCGTTGTTTTAGTTCAGGAGGAACTATAAAAGACGGCTGCTGTTTGTTTGTGGTGCTCGCTGACTGACATCTGTCTACACGTGCTGATGATGCGTGATGCACGGAGGTATGAGACTATTGATGATTACGTCTTTATCATCAATATGTATCCAACAACATCTTATCATATTTTCTCTGGCTTTTCTTTCCATGAAAAACACAATTGCAGAAGCCAGAGTAAAACGAACATTAAAATATCAAGAGTCAAACAGCACAACTAAAGATCACAGAAACACTGATCACTGTAATGGTGACGCCAAACGTAACTATTATTTTAAATAAAACATCTACAGCTAAACAAACAAAAAAATATTTAAAGATGCAAAAAAATGTCACAGTACAAGACAATTTAATGTTTGTAAATATGTAAGTTGTGTGAATAAGTTCTTCAAAGGGATATTTTGCAGCCAAAATAATACAAAACACTTAAAGCTGCAGTCCGTAACTTTTGGCGCTCTAGAGGTTAATAAACCGAACTGCTGCGTCTTGCTGAAGAACATTGTAGCCGGAGCTCCTTCTCTCTGTTTGTGTCTATAGAGTCACGCAGGCACTGGATTAATCCTCAGTGGTGTGACCCGACCGGTCTAAAGTAGTCCCAGTATAAGCACTTATTAGGTATTATACCGTAGTGAATCAGGAGAAGACAAAAACACGCTTTGGAAAATGGATTCATGATGTACTCGCTCATTTTATAATTTTTGTCCCTGAGTTTCAATATGTGCAACCCCCATTTTCCTGAGCATGTTGGCCAAGACTTTCCGTCCCTGGAACAAGTTTCTATTCTATTACAATCCTCTATAATAAACAGAAGATGGCATCATAAAGCCTGTTTGTTTTTTCTCACAGATGATTGCTTTTAAAATATATTATTTGGGGTTTAAACCATTTTGCCCAAATTGAAGAAAAAAAAAAAAATCAGGTACAGTATCTTTAATGTTTATCAAAGCTTTTAAGTAAAATGTGTGTGTGTGTGTGTGTGTGTGCGCGTGTGTGTGTGTACATCTAAAAATGTTTTGCTTTGAATGTTTTGCTGATATCTTTGTGATCTGTTGATGTCTTTAAGTTAAATCAGGATCAGGTCAAAAGGAGTCTGTTCCAGGGAAACACACACCTGTAATCTTGTATGATTCCCACAGAACATTGTGTGTGTCTGCAGGGAGGGGAGATGGAAAAAAAAAAATGCAATAATAGTCCACGACTTTATGGGAAATCTGAGCTGGTATAATGCAGGCTACTTGTTTATTCATTGTTTATATGTCTGAACAACTATGGCCACAGCTCCAAAATGTGGTATTAGTGCAGTTTTCAATTATGTAACAATCACTGAAATTATTTTAATAATTTTTAGTAACAATTATTTAAGTTAACTGGACCAACCCACATTGACTGGATGAGAGAAAAAATCAACACACTTCATTTGTAATTTAAATTAAAATCTTTATTTAAATGCAACTTAAATTCTGTACTAGGCAAGTAGCAAGTTTTGCTTGATCAATAACACTGACATGCAATATAATCCAATTTAAGAAAGATGTCTCATAAAAATTATATAAATGTATATGTTTGCATGGGCAATTCACAAAGCAAATCCTTCCCTATAAGGGACTGTGATGAATATATGAAAGCATTGACAAATATGCATACAGAATCTGACGTTTTGTGACGTTTTTCAAGTATACAAACACTGAAAACAGGAGGACCAGAGAAAAAAAAATTACAAGTTTAGTTAGCATAGTTGTGAAATGATGTGTTGATTTATAATGTTACAATATTAAGAAATTTGTAGAGACATCATCAAACTATCTTTAACTGGGATTCCATTGAATATTTAATTTTTCTTAATTCACATTTTTGTCCAAATCCCAGATCATTTTGTAATATACACAAGGCTGTATTTATTCTCGTTGGCAGCAGGCAGCGCTGTTTAAGCAGTATCAATATGAGCCCTTCCAACTTTCATACGTCCTAATCGTCAAACACTCTCTTAACACCATTAACAACACCATGCACAACTTTTTCTGGCGCCTTGACAATCTCTTTGGTTCCTCCGACCACCGCGCCGGTCACTGGAGACGCCAGCAGAAGCACAGTATTTCCAACAGCTCCAGCGACCGAGCCGGAGCTGATGAGTTTCCCGCCGGCCTCTGCGGTGCTGTAAACGGCTCCCTTCACGATCCCGACAGGAACATCCACCACGGCTCTGACCACGCCCACCGCGCACTCGCCCACGCCCAGCACCGCAGATCCCAAAATATTGAAGATGTCCATGCCGTCTTGCGTTTACTATAGCCTTCTGATTCCTGCAAGCAGAATATGGAGACAGCGTGTGTATGTATGTTTTTCAAGAGTCATTCCTGGGATGTGAATATTTTAATATTAATATTTCAGTCCCCCAGACTTTTTAAAGTGGTGTTTCACCATAATGAAATGTTTAAAGTAGTGCTCCGCAACGATTAAGCGCGATTAATTGCATCCAAAATAAAAGTTTGTGATTTCATAATATATGTGTGTGTACTGTGTATAATTATTTTGTATATATAAATACACACATAGGCCTATGCATGTATATATTTAAGAAATATTTGCATGTATATACTGTACATTTATACATAATTTATATTATATATAAATATAAATATTTTATATATAAATAACATTTTTTTCTTAAATATATAGCCAAACCAAAAAATATTCAGACACCTTGCTATCCTCACTTATATAAATTAACTACAGTGTCCTGCACCCACTAGTAAAAAAAAAATATCAAAAAACTAAATTTGGTGTCTGAATAATTGTTTGTTTGACTATACATGCATGTATTCACACAATAATAAATATACACAGTACACACACAAATATGTAAACACAAACTTTTATTCTGAATATAATTAATCGTGATAAATCACTGCACAGCAGTTAAAAGTGTTTCACAATAATTAGGTATTTCCATTATTATAATGAATAAAAATAATTATTGCATTTATATAATTTTTATCATACAATAATGTCTTATTTCTATCTTCTTATCCCTGTGGCACTTCACTAAATTTGTACTTTTTAACAAAATGTGCACTGTGTCTTTAATAAAAAAAAGACTACACTGTAAAAGAAAAGTTGCTGTCAACTTGGATGTTTAAGTCATTTCAACTTAAATTACATTAAACAGACTTTAAAAATGTGTTGAAGCTTTTATAACTTATACATTTTTTTTAAATTAATTAAAGCAATGTAAAAATATGTCATCATAACTTAAAGGGACAATCCACCTCTGGAAAGATGAATGTGTATTTAAATTGGGTCATTTATGTAGAAGAAATGTGAAATTATTTTTGAATTTAGAGCTTTCTAGACTGAGAAAAGCCAGAAAATGTATTTTTGGCTCATGTGGATGAAAGACAACAACTCCCAGAATGCACTTGCTTCACTGCTCTACGAGGACACTCCCAAGCCACGCCTTCCGGTTAGAGAGCAGTTGTAAACAATAAAGCTAAGCTAAGTTACTAGTAGTCTCCGTGCCCGGGTTTTTGAGATCGCAAATCGCACAAAATGTCCTGGATTCGGCTTTTGCGTTCTACAGTCGCCATTCATCATGTTTACTGTGGCAAGCAGGACGAGACTTGTATCTCTCACGGAGGAGCGGGTATTTTCTTAGCAATGGTAAAACGCACATCAACCGATCACGCCACCGGCCTCGCGTCTTTCTTCCGCGGCCTCGTCCTGCTCGCCACAGTAAACATGATGAATGGTGACTGTAGAACGCAAAAGCCGGTGGCGTGATTACTGATGAGCGGCGCCTGTGAGATGCACCGGTCTCGTGGGCTATCTCTCACGGAGGAGCGGGTATTTTCTTAGCAATGGTAAAACGCACATCAACCGATCACTTGTTTAGCGTTCATGTAAACACTACATTCAGATTCACCAATCGGAATGAATTCAGTTAAAATGAAACAAAAGGTGTGCATGTAAACAATGAATGGCGATCGTAGAAAGCAAAGCCGAATCCCGGACATTTTGGACGATCTCGACGGTCGGACATGCAGGTTTCTGCCGGTGAAATCAAACGCACTGGCACTGATCTGTGATAGGTCTGTTAGCGCATTAGGTCCAACCCCCTATGGGCGGGTTTGAAAGGGTGGGAACTAGTGCTTGTAGTCTCAACAGAAATCCCCCCCTCTTACACTTCCTCCGACAATGACGCAAAATGACGATTTTTGCGTCATTGTAGGAGGAAGTGTAAAGAGGTAAATACAGATCTCTCTCGTCTCAGGGGAAAATGAGAAAATGTTGCACGACCATTCAATAGTATGACTGGGTTTCTAACATTGCAAAGCTTAATGCAAATGGGTGGAGTGTCCCTTTAATGATCAATAAGTTATGACAACATTTTTCATTGCTTTTACTCATCGAAATAAGTTAAACAATTGTCAACTGTTTTTTATAAGTTATACAAGATTCAAAACATTTTTAAGTCAGTTTAATGTAATTTAAGTTGAAACAACTTAAATGTCCAAGTTTAATGTACTTGTACTTAAAAATTTAAGGCAGTATTTTTTTTTACAGTGTATAACATGATGTCCCTCAGTCTGAACTCAACCCCATCACACCAACCATTCGGTCTTTTTAACAGTGGTGCAGAATATGGTAAGTAGTTTCATACTTTTTAATCATATTTTTGAGGCATATTCAACTCAACCCCATCACATTAAGTTAAGATGGAAATGTATTATTTTTCAAAATTTTATTTTAAATCCATACGTATACAATGTACTTATTTCATTGCTGCCATATATGGTCTACTCTACACTAAAGGAGGAGCAGTGGCCATTTTGAGCAAAAATCCTAAACGCGTCACACTCAACCCTGTCACATATCTGTATATTTCTCATTGTTTAGTGGTTGAAAACTTGTGATAGGATTGAGTTTTTTACTTCATTTATGAATCATTTTATTTATTAAAAAATATAATTGTTTCAGTAAATATATAAATTAACCAAAATCATGACAACTCATAATTTTGACAAAAATAAAATATTTATTACTTAAACTTTGACAATCATCCTATGTCAGGAATGGCAGCCACATCAGCAGCAGAAACACTGTTGTGCATCCAGAAATATGTTGAGCCAGAAAGAAGGGCACAAATGACAGAGAGACTAATTTAAAAATATAAAAATTAAATGCAGTTTTTTTCCTGTAATGTCTGTCAAAACGAGCCTTTTTTGTTAATGCCCCTGAAATGAAGTTACTGCACATGCTAAACGTGTTATACACAGTAAATATATGCTAAAGTTAGCTATAATATCACCAAACAGAATATGAATACTGACCTGCTGTCACTGATGGTCTTGATGCTGGTCAGCTGAACTTCTTTAAATCAATGTTGAGTTACTCTTTATAGACTAACTGGAGGAACTGAGATCAAACAGTGGGAGTTACTGATCCAAAACCCCCAGTAAACAGGAAGTGAAGATGTTATTACAGATATTTATTTCTGGCTGAGAAGACATATACTTCAACATTTTTACTTTAATGTTCAAGTATCGTGAAGAACATGCTCCTCATCATCCATGAGCCTGTGAGTTTGGACAAGAAATCACCTGTTGAAATGCGAGGAGAAAACCTCTGGCCTTTATTTATTTTCACTTCCACAGACTTTCCTGTAAACTGGGGTGATGATTCATAAAGTTGCTCTTTCTCCCAGATTTAAGGCTTTGAAACCTTGACATATCTTTATTTTTCACTTCCACAGTCTTTCCTGTAAACTGGGGCTTTTCTTGAAGCTGCTCTTTCATACGGTAAATGCACATGTGGAGATTTGGGCATCTGTAGCATATTACAACGTGTAAATTAAAATTGATTATGACTATCTGAGCCATTGTACAATAAATATTTGAATGGGATCTTTAAGGCCAAATTACACAGTTTTATATCTTTATGGATGTCCATTGGCTGATAGTTTGTCCTTCATTAATATCAAAACCAAAGATCAGATCTGATCACAGACAAACACCAGATATGTCTCAAATCTGTTCTTGGTGTTCTGACCAGATGATTTCTGCAGGAAGTATGGAAATACAGGCAGGTAGGACATCATATTCGGAGCGAATGCAATGATTGGACAAACATTTTTTGGTTCTGAGATTTCCACAGATAATACATGTACATGTTTTATTATTTAGACCACTTCTATTCTGAGGACGTGAAGGCAGTTTCAACCAGTAGAACTAAAAACATTGTCTATTCTCAATAGCTTTAAACACTATTCTAAGTATTCAAACGCTGAAAAAACAGAGGGACCAAAGACAATTTACACAAAAGACAAAATGTGTGACATAGTGAAGTTTAATTAGCATGGTTGTGAAATGATCAGCGTTGATTTTTGATGTTACAATATTATGAAGTAATTTGTATAGGCATCATCAAACCATCATTAACTGTGAGTGTATGAAATATTATCTTTTTCATTTTTTATTAGTGATTTTTCTCCAGTTTCCAGGAGTTATTAAAAGGTGTACACAATATGAGTGTTGATAAAAGTCTTTAATCGTCTAAAACTTTATCAACACACTGCACAACTTTTCCTGATGCCTTGATAATCTGTTTAGTTCCTCCGGACACCGCGCCGGTCAGCGGAGACGCTAGCAGACCGATCGCAGCGCTCACTCCATCTCTGGGTGTGCTGGCGCTGTCCATCTTACTGCTGGCCTCTATCACGCTCTCAGCGACTCCCTTCACCATCCCCACCGGGACGTCCACCACGGCTCGGGCCACACCCCCCATATCCTCCGCCACACCCGCCACCCCCTCCGCCAGACTCGACGCCACGGCACCCACCACTTTGAAGAAGTCCATGAGCTCACGGGATTCCTGCCAGCGGAATATGACACAGCATTAGTATGTTTACAGAAACGTTTCCTTCTGTTTGCTAGAACTAGAACCTATTCTTTTCACTCTTTTGTACTCACAATCACTGAAAACCTGGGAATATTAGGTAACTTTAAAAGTTTGATTTCTGGAAAGGCCTACATTTAAGGTTTGTGTACATTTACAGTAATAAATACATATATTTCTACATTACTGTAAATAATTCTGTTTAAATGTTTCAATAAGCCTATATATAAACAGTGCTGGGTAGTAACTGATGAACTACATGTAATCTAAATTATGTAATCAGATTCCAAAAATAAAGTACTTGTAATTAGAATATATTACATTTTAAAATACTTTTTATTGATTAAATGGTAACATATTAACCCTGGTGCATCCTTATAGAATTGTTTTGTCTTGTTTAAATATTTAGTTTATCATCATTTTGCCTGTGTTAATGTCAACAGCATACATTTTGGCACAGGTGTGTATTTTTATTGGAAATTTTACTATTTCACCCTCATTTCCTTTAATAAATATATTTTGCACTAGTAACACAAAATAGTTCTTCTCAGGACCTTAAGGGCAAAAATGTCCCCAATTGAAACACATTAAAACTGCCAAGGGATTGCATTTTTAATCCAAGGGTCATTTAACTATAACATGATGCACTCTTTGTTATTAATATGCTTTAATTCTGTTGGTAAGGCTTAAAAATGTAACATTTTACCAGTTGGTGCCATTTTTTTCAGGTTTGGCCCATAAAGCAAATACTAGCTTTATTCCTGTTTTCTGCTTATGCATATTGTATAGCCAATTGGATGAATTATGCAGTGATAATTGTGTGGGTAAACATTTGGTACTGCGCCCTAACAAACTCTTACTGAAAGCTGATTTTTTTTTAGATATCATCCTCAAATTTGGAACACAACTTTTTAGCACAAGATTTATGGCTTTGAATTTCTAGCAGTTTTAGAGTTCAACATGTTTCATAAAATATACATTTTATATACAATTATTTTCATAAACTTAAACCTACATTTTTGGTTTTACAAAAAAATAAAAAAAATAAAAAAATAAAAATATATATATATACAGTTTTTTGACACAGACATTTTTGTCCACTATGGACCTATGTGTAACTTTTTTTATTATTTGATGCACAAGGGTTAATATTCACACAATGGTAATAAATTATTCATAATTTATTGATTCTCTCTGATTGTCTTTCAATGTGATAAACAAGTTAGGTCAAAAGTAATCTAAAAGTAGTCCGATTATATTACCTAAAATCTGTAATGTAATGAATTACATTACTAACTACATTTTTTGTCATGTAATTTGCATGATTGATTAAAAATGTCATCAATATATATATATATATATATATATATATATATATAAAATTATTTAACCATTCAGAATCATAATTCATAAAAGTCGGTGAAGTTTTTAAAGTTGAGTACACCTGTAATGTAAATGAAAATGAGGTTACTATACATTCTAAATGTGCTGAATAATATCATATCATCAAATATAGCTTGTGAATACTGACCCGAGGTCACAGATGGTGTTGATGTCAGATGAGGTTCTTCAGATGAGTGTGGATCAGTTTATATACACACTGGGGGAACGGGTGGGAGTGTGTTACAATGCTTTTTTAGAGTTGGACGCTGTGAACTATTAACCCGGTCTGAACCTGTAACATCTCTGTTAATGTTTTACAGAGAAGAAACAGCAGCAGCTCTGACTGGATCAATTCACTCTCAGGAAACGATTACATGCCAGTCAAAACCCCTCAGTAAATAAGACCAATGGTGAAACATCAAAACACTCAATAATGAGGATTTTTTTTCTTTGTTGAAAGGGACACCAACATTAACTTTAGTTTATTTACTCAAGTTTTTAAAATGCACATCAGCTTCTCCGTGAAGAATAAGTTCCCTTTCGTTGTCACTCCGAGTTACGTCGGATGACGACGAATGGGGTTTCGCTTAGAAATCCTATCATCTTCGAGTATTAAAACACGAGCCAATGGCAAAGAATGCCATGGGTCTGCGGAATTTGCATAGCGTAACTCCGCCCCACCCTGGGGGTATATAAGGAAGTCGCGAGCAACATGCAGATATGTTTTCGCTTCGGAGCCAAGAGTTTTCTTCACTCCTACAAGCCATTCTGTATCATCTTCACTCTACGAGACGAGCGGCTCTTCAGTGTGTTTGTGTGACGGCGTGTTCCAGCGAGATCGCATTGCCTGCTGCTGATTTGTGCAGTGATCTGCCGACAGTGAGTGTGTTTCTCCCTGGGCGCTTCAGCACACTGCTGAGCTTTTCCTCTCTCTAAAAGAGCTGCACGCGGCACGTCTTTTTCAAGACGGTTCGCCCGTGTATTACTGGATGTGGGCACGTGACTCATCTGTTTAACGGTCGCGAGCGCTGTTTTGCGTGTTGGGCTTAATCACGCTCGGCAGCGCTCGTGGATGAGTTATGTTTTCATTACGGGAACATGACCATCGCGATGTTTATAGATCGAGACTCAATGATCTTTGTGTGAGAGTCCCCTCTGCCACACCCCAATCTATCTCTTCTTAAAAAGAAAAACGTGAGGGATACTTTGGCTGGTGGCCAGGGTGATCTGAGGGTTATGGTGTGGCATAATTCCGACGAGCTTTCCTCGGGCCACGCCCCCCTCCACATCGCAAACCGTGGAGCTTCCGTGTGTGCCTGGTTCCTCTTAGGGACCCAGTGTTTTCATTCGGGACTCCAGCAGATGGTGTCATGTCACTCACAGCATCATAAGGCGGGCTTGATTCCTCTGGAAATGAGGATTCGACTGCGTTGCCTCCCTCGGGAGTGTCAGCGTTAGTCGAGTCAGATCCAGAGCTGATGGCCATGCTTTCCCGGGCAGCTGAAAGCATCGGTTGGAGTGGCATCCTCCCCCCGAGCGCTGTAGGCTTCCCGGATGTGCATCAGGACGCTTCCGGCCCGCGGGAGTCCACGTGACTTTTGCGGCCCGCGGGCGTCCTCCGCCTTCGCTGCCCTCGATCGTGAGACGATCTTGGTCTGTATGTTCTCTGTCACTATTGTGGCACAGGCATGCAGTCCTGTGTGTCGCCTTCGCCTTCGAGGCAGTGCTGACTCTGGAGTTCTGTCAGAACCGGCCGCAGTGGAACGCTGGTCCTTCCCTGGCCAACACTGACAGAATGCAGAAGACTCGACCACGCCCCCTTGCTGGGACGCTATGCCTCCCACGCCTGGCCTGGTCGTTCCGCCGCGCACACTACTGGCCTCGCTCTCCGGCGACGTCGGTACCTGCGTGATCCTGGGTCAGGTGGTGTCCACTAGAGTGGTCCAGACATGAGCTTAGCCAGGTTGATGTGAGCGGCTCTGGGAATTAATTTTCTCAGCTCCCCCATGTCCCAGGCTGGGCTCTTCGGCGGGGTGGCTTCGGCCACTAGAAGCAGACTCAGGTCTGTCTGCACTGATGGTCATCCATCTGTGTGCTTCCCGCCAAGGCCACCTCCATGCGACCCCCTCCCCTCCGGCCTTCACCGGCCCTGAGCAGGAGCAGGTCACAGGAGGGCGGCGCTGCCAGTCTCTGCCCCTTAGACTGCCACGCCAGTCTAAGCAGCATTCTTGAGACAGGCAGCCTGGTCGGCGGGGTGATTGAGGGCTGCGCCCAACAGTCTTCGATCTCTCCAGAACGGACTAGGGGCATCTGCACTGACGGTCATCCTTCCGTGTGGCCTCCTTAGTCTGTTTCCCGCCGACGCCACCTCCATGCGGCCCCTCCCCTCGAGCCTTCAATGGCCTGGCATAGGAGGTCGCTGCAGGCTGGCACAGCCTGTCTCTGCCCCTTAGCCGACTAACACTTGGTTAAGCAGCACTCCTGAGACGGGCGGCTTAGACTTAGGGCTCAGTTCTTCCGGAGCTGGTAGCAGGGACCACTCCTTCCCCTGGTGGAGGGCTGGGGGAGAATCTCATTCCAAAAGAACTGATGCTCTTTCTCTGAGCCCCAAGAGGGTGTGGATGACAGCACGCGCCGCCCACGGGCCACGCTCCTCTCATCCCCCTCTGTCGCCAGACCCCTGCCAGAGCACGCCCCCGTGGGACGCGCGCCCTCCCCTGGCCTCCTCTGGCAGGACGCGGTTAATGACCGTGCCCCCGCACAGGGCCGCTATGCCACCCTTGCCGGTGCCGGTCATTCCGCCTCGCTGCCCCACCGACGGTACGTCTGTGGTTCGTATGACCCCGCTGGTGCACTTTCTGGAGGCCTGGCTAGAGCTTCCCAGACTGTCCCGCTGGGTCGCGAGAACCATCAGGCTCGGCTACGCGATTCAGTTCGCGCGATCTCCTCCCCGCTACAGCGGAGTCCGCTTCACTATGGTCGGTGGCAATGCCCCGGTCATGAGAGCGGAGGTCGCCACCCTACTGGCGAAGGGTGCGATCGAGATTGTCCCTCCAGCCGAAATGAGGTCCGGCTTCTACAGCCCTTACTTCATTGTTCCGAAGAAATCGGGTGGGTTACGACCGATCTTGGACCTGCGCGTCCTGAACCGCTCCCTTCACAGGCTGCCGTTCAGGATGCTCACGGCCAAACGCATTTTCGAGTGTGTGCGGCCACAAGATTGGTTTGCAGCGATCGACCTGAAGGACGCCTACTTCCATGTCTCCATTTTACCTCGACACAGACCGTTTCTACGGTTTGCTTTCGAGGGGCAGGCATACCAGTACGCGGTTCTCCCTTTCGGGCTAGCCCTGTCTCCTCGTGTCTTCACAAAGGTCGTCGAGGCAGCCCTTGTTCCCCTCCGGGAACACGGGGTTCGCATCCTGAACTATCTCGACGACTGGCTGATCCTAGCTCACTCTCGAGACCGGGTTTGCGAACACAGGGATCTGGTGCTCCAACACTTAGCCCGTCTGGGCCTTCGGGTCAACTGGGAAAAGAGCAAACTTTGCCCCGTGCAGAGGATCTCTTTTCTCGGTATGGAGATCGACTCGGTCGCCATGTGCGCGCAGCTTACGAGCGAGCGCGCGCAGTCACTGCTGACTTGTCTTCGCCAATTCGAGGGCAAGAGTGCGGTTCCACTGAAATTATTTCAGAGGCTCCTGGGGCATATGGCATCCGCAGCCGTAGTAACGCCGCTCGGATTGCTTCATATGAGACCGCTTCAGCTTTGGCTTCGCGATCGAGTCCCGAGGTGGGCATGGCAACACGACAAGCTCCGGGTCCCAGTGACTCCGACCTGCCGTCAGACCTTCACCCCGTGGTCGAACCTCAGCTTTCTACGGGCCGGAGTGCCCCTGGAACGAGTTTCCCGGCATGTTGTTGTCTCAACAGATGCCTCCACCACGGGCTGGGGCGCCATGTGCAATGGACATGCTGCCGCGGGCTCCTGGACAGGACCCCAGCGCCTATGGCATGTCAATTGCCTCGAGTTGCTGGCTGTACGTCTCGCCCTGCACCGCTTCCATGCGCTGCTCAGGGGTCAGCACGTATTAGTACGATCAGACAATACCGCAACAGTAGCGTACATCAACCATCAAGGTGGTCTGCGCTCCCGCCGTATGTCACAACTCACCCGCCACCTCCTCATATGGAGTCAGAAGCATCTGAGGTCGCTTCGAGCCATTTATATCCCGGGACACCTGAACCAGGCGGCCGACGAGCTGTCTCGAGTTCGGCCTCTCTCTGGAGAATGGCGACTCCATCCCCAGACGGTCCAGCTGATTTGGGATCAGTTCGGCGACGCACAGGTAGACCTGTTTGCCTCCCACGACTCGTCCCATTGCGACCTGTTTTATTCCCTGACCGAGGGCACGCTCGGCACGGATGCACTGGCGCACAGCTGGCCGCGGGGCCTCCGCAAGTATGCGTTTCCCCCAGTGAGCCTTCTTGCGCGGACCCTGCGCAAGATCAGGGAGGACGAGGAGCAGGTCATATTGGTTGCCCCATACTGGCCCAACCACACCTGGTTCTCAGAACTCATACTCCTTGCGACAGCACCTCCCTGGCCAATTCCTCTGAGGAAGGACCTCCTTTCTCAGGGACGGGGCACCCTGTGGCACCCTCGTCCCGGTCTTTGGAACCTCCACGTGTGGCTCCTGGACGGGACGAGGCAGGTTTGAGTACCCTACCACCAGCGGTGGTGGCTACCATCACTTCCGCTAGAGCATCGTCCACGAGACATGTCTATGCGTTGAAGTGGAACCTCTTCGTCAACTGGTGTTCTTCTAAACATCAAGAACCCACAAAATGCCCCATCAGTGTTGTGCTTTCCTTCCTGCAAGAAGGGTTGGAGCGAAGGCTGTCTCCCTCCACCCTGAAAGTGTATGTTGCCGCCATTGCCGCACATCACGACGCAGTTGATGGTAAGTCCTTGGGAAAGCACGACCTGATCGTCAGGTTCCTGAGGGGAGCCAGGAGATTAAATCCTCCTCGTCCTCCCCTCGTACCCTCTTGGGACCTCTCAGTGGTTTTAACTGCCCTGCAGAGTGCTCCCTTTGAGCCTCTGCAATCAGTGGAGCTTAAGTTCCTGTCAATGAAGACAGCGCTCCTGGTTGCATTGGCCTCCATCAAGAGGGTAGGGGACCTGCAGGCATTTTCGGTTGACGAAGCGTGCCTGGAATTCGGGCCGGCTAACTCTCACGTGATCCTGAGACCCCGGCTTGGATACGTGCCCAAGGTTTCTACCACACCCTTTCGAGACCAGGTAGTGAACCTGCAAGCGCTGCCCTTGGAGGAGGCAGACCCAGCCTTGGCACTGCTCTGTCCAGTACGCGCCCTTCGTGCTTACGTAGACAGAACGCGGTGTTTCAGGACCTCAGACCAGCTCTTTGTCTGTTATGGTGGGAAGCTGAAGGGAAAGGCTCTCTCCAAGCAAAGGTTGTCTCACTGGATAGTGGACGCCATTGCTTTGGCTTACCAGCAGCAAGGTCGACCGTGCCCCCTTGGTGTGACGGCCCACTCCACTCGGAGTGTGGCATCCTCTTGGGCTCTAGCGCATGGCGCCTCGCTAACAGACATCTGCAGAGCTGCAGGCTGGGCGACACCTAACACATTCGCGAGATTCTACAATCTCCGAGTAGAGCCAGTTTCTTCTCATGTACTCGCTTCAACTAGCCGGTACTAGATTCTGCTCAGGTGTCTTCGCTTGCTCGCCATTCCTCTCTACGGACGGGATACGTGCGATATTCTCCTCAGGTGAGCCTAATAAGCCCTGAGTCTCCTCCAGCACTGACGACGTCAACGCCAGAGTTATGCCACTGGCAGCTTTCGCGCTTGGCTAGGTGCCTCCATGTGCATGGTTCCCTTCGGGCGACCCCCACATGTGTATTCCACTGTAAGCCTCTTTGAGCATGTGTCTTTCCCTTGGCAAGCCACCTTGCCACCCCTGGGGTTGAAATATTCCACCTGCGGCTGGACACCCCAGTGTTGCTCCGTATGTAGCCCTTCGGGGTCATATGTGTATTCCAAGTCCCCCCCTTCGGGTTGGGCATGATTGCATATTTCCACTGGATATGCTTCCCAGTGTACCTTGGTATTCCTGTGTTAAGTAGGACTCCTTCGTCCGTGCTAGTCTCACGACAGGGAGCTCAGACTTACGCAGGGCACTGGAAGACAGTCGAGAGGTGGCGTGATTATACGGGAACCCCATTCGTCGTCATCCGACGTAACTCGGAGTGACAACGAAAGGGAACGTCTCGGTTACGTATGTAACCCTCGTTCCCTGAGTAGGGAACGGAGACGTTACGTCTCCCTGCCACTTCCGCTGTACCGCTGGAACGCCTGAGTTCAGTCTCGGCTCCTCAGCGAAGACATATCTGCATGTTGCTCGCGACTTCCTTATATACCCCCAGGGTGGGGCGGAGTTACGCTATGCAAATTCCGCAGACCCATGGCATTCTTTGCCATTGGCTCGTGTTTTAATACTCGAAGATGATAGGATTTCTAAGCGAAACCCCATTCGTCGTCATCCGACGTAACGTCTCCGTTCCCTACTCAGGGAACGAGGGTTACATACGTAACCGAGACGTTCAGTTTAAATGAAAAAATGACTGCGAATATATTGTGAGGAAAAAATAACTGACCTTGTATTTACTTTCATTTTCTGTTTCAGTGCTGCTCTTGCACCCAGTAAAGGCTGATATGAATATAGTCAAATGTGCTGAAGTTTTATCCCAGATAACAAGTTACATTGAAACAATTCCATGTCAACATTGATGTGTCACCAGTAGATTAATACTGTGATGTAATGTTGTTTCAACATCATGTTTGCATCTTCAGTTATGCACACTGTTAACCCTTGCTGTAAAAAAAGGCATAATTCAGACAGTATCATACCATATTCCATTAAAACAGTAATATACCGTAGAAAACAAAAATAGCCTACAGGAATATACTGTAAATGAACAGTGCTCAAAATCGACACTCAGAGGCTGTTTTCCCAATCACACCCTATACCCTCATTCACTATTCCCTACATTAGTTCACTAATATAGTCCCCTTGACAGAGTGAATGAAAAGAAGTGAGTGAACTGGGACACTGATGAACACCTGATAAGCAGAATCACTGAAGGAGAGAGAAACAAGAACAGAAAAAAGAGAAACACAAGAACTACAACTGACTTCCAGCAACACTGAGTGTGAAACCAGTTTACAAACCAGTTTACGATTATTTATTTCATACATGTACAAAAGTTCTTGTTGAGAATTAACAGAGATTTAGTTAATAATAAAGTTTGTTGTCACCATGATGGAGATCAGTATTTGCTTTAGTTGGTCTTGTCTCTTGACTTCTTACCATTCATCTCTCTCTGGCTGCTGTAACAGTGAGTTTATAAAACACATTTGTAATGGCAAGAAAAAGTCAAGAGGAAGTTGATCAGGTGTTTTTATTCTTTTGTGATGATGTCACAATCATCCTGGACATGTCTGATTTTCAGATTATTCCTGTATATATTAATTTAAATTATGGGTATGTCATATTTAGCATAAGGCTGTGTATCTACAAAATGAAATCAATAATTCTGTTATCAGGTCTTCTGAAGAATATCGTAATCATATAGTGCATTCAATTTTATTTTACTCCTGCTTGACTCAGACACACACAGACATCAACAATCAGCATATGAATCTCAACAATGGTGAAAAGTTTCATGTCGCAATGCATGCTGGGTTCCAGGATAATATAAAACTCCCAGCATGCACTGCTGCATGAATAATAATAATAATAAAAAAAAAAAAAAATATATATATATATATATTGCCACCATTGTTGAGATTAATGTGCTAAATTGTGATATATCTGTGTTTCTAAAACATAGTGTATCTCTGTTTTTTTTGGTTTATGCATGATGTGTTAAAAAAATGAGTCATAGTAATTTATTGCTGTAGTTTCACAGTGGTGCTAATGTAACACTTTTGATCGAGGATAAAACTCTGAATGAATAAGAATTAATTCCTTAGTGAATGAACAGGCAATATGATGATTTTGTCATCATAAGCATTACAACCGCAATCATTCATAAACTGTGTGCGCACAAGTGTGACTTGCAAAAACACAGCTCAAGCAGCAACAGAAAAACAAATGTTTTAGCATCAGCATCCCAACTAAAGCAAGCACTGATCTCTATAATGGTAACTTCAAACAAACATTTTCAATAACAACTTCTGTATGACAGAAATAAAGTCATACTGGTTAATAATAAGTGTAATAATGTGTAATGGCTGGAAGTCAGTCATAGTTATTGTGTTTCTCTATTTTCTGTTCTTGTGTTTCTCTTTTCTTCAGTGATTCTACTTACAATCACTTACATATTCCCTTAATTATCTCACTGCAACACTGTCTCAATGTTACTTTTACTCTTTGTAGTGTGGATTTCCCTGAGGGGTTGAAAGGGTTAACAGTGTAAGATAAAAAGACACACCCAAAAAATGTATTTTAACAGTAATAAACTGTAAGTTATAAAACAGGTTTATACTGGCAACACTGTTGCCAGTAGTTTACTGTAAAATTAATTTTTTGGGTCACCGTTGTGCAGAAGAGTAGAGCCTGTGCTTCAGTCCAGCAGAAGATCTACAAACATTGATGATTTGCTGCATGTTGCTTTATTTAACAGGCGGTGACTGTGTAGTTGCTGGTCCAGTGGAAATCTCTTTATGTTCAATAGTTTTTTAGTGTTCTCAAATGAAAGAAGTTCACAATAATACTTTGCTCACATTATTAATGCATTATAAATTTTAGTTAATATACATAGTTTGAATGTTATATATAGTTTAGTTTAAATGACAGTTGGTCAATTTAAGGCAGTCGGTTTCTGCAAGTGAAATTAGTTAACTTGAATTAGAATTTAGTGCATTTTTACAGAAACAAACTAGACTACAGTAAAGAACTGTACAATTAACAGTATTTTACTGGCAACAGTGTTGCCAGTATTTTACTGTAAAAAAACCCGGTAAGGTCTAACAGTGCACCCTAATGTTAAAATTTCAATAAAAAAATAAAATAAAAAATCAATCAATAGCAATGTCATTGAAAGTCGATTCTGCATCACTTTCATTACAAAAACATTAAAAATACAACCTGACAGAATGAAATCAATGTTGAATCAATGCTTTATTCAAAAACTTTAAGTAATATGTTTAATTGCAATCAGTATCAAGTCAGGCCATTGAAGACCATCTCATTTTGAAGGATTAGGAAGGCAGCCTTCATTACATGATCTTCGGTGTATTTAGAAGGATGCATCTAGTGTCTCCTTTGTGTCCTCCAATCTCTGGACTAGACTGAGCCTTTCTACAATGCAGCCTTTCATTTGAGAAGCATTCATTCATCTTGCTAATTAGGGAAGCTCTAAATGTTCAGGGATGTCAATCACTCTGTTCCTCTAGAAATGGATTTCCAAGTCCTTGAGTTTTGCTCTCGATTTGTTATTTCCTTTCGACTTTTTGCCATTGTCCATTTAAGTGAGAGACTCGGCCAATTCCTGTGTTTATTCGTCATGCTCCTAAACAGTAAACAGAAGACCAAATACTTCAAGATGTTCCTGATGTTCTCTGCATGATCACAATTCTAGAAATATGGTAAAATCACAAAAAGCTGTTTTAGGAAGATTTTCAAGACTCCCCACAGTTGGTAACGGTTGCTGCAACCATTTGATTTAACTTTAGATAGTTTAATTTATTTTCATCATATCTTACACAAGATCTCCAAGCTACACTCTAAAAAATGCTAGGGTTTTTTCAACTTTGGGTTAAATATGGACACCCAAACATTGGATTAAAAATTGAATTAAAAAAATTAACCCAATGGCTGGGTCTGTCTATATTTGACCCAAAGTTGGGTTGAAACAACCCAGCATTTTTTAGAGTGTATTATCAACATAATTATATTGATATTAGAAAATATTTTTAAAAAACCCTCAATATTTGTGGGTTTTTTTCTGTATTCTATGTCAAAGAAAGTTTTCTTAGGAAATGCTCAGCCAAGAAAATGTCATCCGTCATTAGTTCTGGATATGACTATACCCCAGTGTACGGACCACCCATTGGCCCAAAGACAGAGTCCAACGGTCTGGGCGAAGGCATAATGTGTGTATGTCTTTTCATCGCTCCAGTGAAGTTCACTTAATTTATTAGAATTTAGTTTCAATATTACTTTAGCTGTACGCTTAATCTGACTCCAATTTCAAATGATAATGAAATTTAGATTGTGTTTCTGATTATAAAATAATCATAAATATTGATTATGAATTAATTTAGATCTTTGATTATTCTGGGTATCCCATATTTTCAATTATTCGTTCATTAAGGGACCCGATGCCGCACAGAGTCACACGCCCCGGGTTTACGTGGATCTCACGGACACAGCCTCGCCAGTCTGATCTTGGTCAGAGGGTGCAGGGTTTGCTAATACCTCTTAAGTCGGTTGCCTACTGCTCACTCATACAAACAAGTGTGGTTTATTTAGCCACTTCTGTACAACTTGCCAAGTCAGTGATAGACAGAAATCAAAAGCTCTTCAGATGACGTGCCTACGGCTCCGTTCATATGCGCCTTTAGTTTGACCTATCCTGGACACAGAGCTGCGGTAGCACCAGCCTCCTCATAATCTACTAAAATAATGATTTCAGGAGAGTCCAGACTAAATCAAATATAACATTTTATTTGTCAGGTAAAAATGTATCATGTTAATTACACAAGTGATTAAAAGCCAATTCAGAAATAATAAATACATGACATCAAGTACTCAAAGATGACTTTAAAAGTAAGCAATGCACTCCTGACAGAGACACACAGGGGTGTGTGAGTGTGTTTCAAGTGTAAGACTGGGGAAAACACAGACACAGCACTGCATGGGGTTTTCCTGGTTACAGGTTCCCCCAGACTGCTCTGCTACCTACCCTTAAATACCCAGACCAGAACAAAAGGGTTATACCAATATTCCTTAGAATTGTTTTGGGTCAATTCATGTACCCCAGGGGGGTAACGCCTGGTTTCGGGGGAGAGGGGAGAATTATCAGATATCTTGAAGAGACATCACCCAAAGAGGAGAACAGGATTCTCCTAAGTTTTCAATCTTTCTTATAATACCAATGACTGCAATGAAATTAAGACCATTTTACCAATCGCACTGAGACATTTAAAATGATACCAAACATGAAAAGGAAAAACAATAGATTCACAAGATACATCATATGTGATATATGGACATTCTTAGTGAACTTTTGGTGACTTGAATCAGGGAGAAAGGAAGGGAGGAGGAAGAGAGGGATGCAGACGTAAGGAAAAAGAAAAGTTTGGACAAGACAATGCCCTGTGCGATCTTCTTTGCGATCTTCTGTCCAGGGTGCGTTTTATTGCTTTATTTCAAGGTTGAGTTTTATCTCAGCTTTTGTCTTAGCAGGAAAATCAGTTCTACCAGAAATACTTGGTACAATTATACATTTATTAACAGCCCAGCAAGCAATAAAGTTATTTGGCGAAGGCCCCGTCCATAGCTCGCAATCTGAGGGTCCGGACTCTGCATATCCTGCCTGAAGACAAAGGCAGGGGCGCAGCCGACCCCCTGTGAGGTATGGGAAGGGACCATCCTGGTGGTGGTGGTGGGGAGGATGGAGGGAGGGATCCATCTTGGAGGTGGTGGGGGGGGTGGAGGTGAATGGAAGCGTCAGCATTTGCGAACTCAAACTTGTGTAAATATCAATCTTTTATACCACGAGTATTAGAATGTAATTGGATAGATGAGAAGGTAAAGTGACGTAACAATTGAGTCTTCCCGGCAGAACTTATGCTAAAGCCAGTAGCGGTTTTAGGCACGGGCGAACCGGGCAATCGAAAGGGCTCGCGCTCGAAAGGGGTCTCGCCCAGGGTGTAATTCAATGTAGAACCGCCACTGGCTAAAGCTTTCATTTCTTACACCAGTAAAATCATAACACATATCTTATAATCCAAATAAGCTACCCTACTGTTCATGCCCCCTATTACTGAAGAATCTTAATGCTGTTTATCTGCTAAAGTGAATCAAGTCTCCCTGCAGTGAAAAGTGAAAGTGATTGTAAAAAGTGCTCTGTCTGACAGAAACAGCCCTGATTTACAAGAAGAGGGGGGGGTGGGGGGGTGGGGGGGGGTTGTGTTATTTCCTTTCAGGCAGTATTGAATATGTGAATATGTGCCTCTAATGCTGTTGCGCCCATAACATCTGGTAAAGTGAAACAATACTTTCTGCTGTGAAAGTGAAACAGGAAGTGCACAAGTGCTTTGTGGAACAAAAGACATTAACATCAGAGGTGTGTTTGTTGGCTCTTTTACTATAAACTCTTGCCATTGCTTGATTAAATTTCACAGCTGAAATCCAGTAATCCCTATAGGAACCCATATGATTGTGAATTTCACACAAGAGTGTAAAAGTTCCCCATGCAGATTTCACTCAGATCCATACATGATGACTATATCCTATACTAAAGAGTGATCAACATAATCAGATTAGTTTCTATTGCACTTTTTGCCATAACAAACATTTATCTGAAACACAGAGTTAAAGCAACCTTTGAACTAATGTTAAATAGTAAAGAGTCCAACTGAACAAATACTGATCATCATAATGGTGACATATGATGTTTTTTTGTTTTTTTCAACCTTTTTTTTTTTTTTTTAACAAGACATCAACATCGAAACCTCTGTTAATTCTCAATAAGAGCTTCTGTAGACATATGACAGAAATAAAGTCAGTCTGGTTAGTAATAAGTGAAGCTGGCAATGATGTGTTTGTTGTTTAATCATCCTCTGCTGAGATCGTGAGAGATCTGTTAGTGTTTAATGTTCTGTTGGGATTTAAAGTGTTTCTGTTGAGTTTTGTGGGTTACCATTGTGTTTAAGAGTAGAGCCTGTGCAGTCCAGGAGAAGACCAGGAAACATTGAGAATATGCTGGATGTTGCTTTATTTAACAGGCGGTGATTGTGTAGTTAATGATCCAGTGATATATAGTTAAATTCATGCATGTCGTTAACTGCAAGAGGTTAATTTTTTACATCGTAGAAACCATGGCAACACAGTGAGTCTAATGAAAACAACGCAGAAGTAGTAGTAGTAGTGTCTAGCACGCCACTCTGAGGATCAATATTTCCTAGATGGAGAGAGCTTTGCGACAAACTTCAACTAGACAGAGACGCTGATCTTGCATGTGTTTTATTAGACAGGCGAGTAACTGTTTGGATACCCTTATCGACATGTAGCTCATCACGTTTACCACCAATTAATTCAACAAATAAAGTGAATGAATGAGTGGTAATTTAGCATTAAACATTACATTATGTGTGGCTAATTCATTAGAATGAAATAAAACCGTGATCAAACGAAACGTTATAAAACTTTATTTCATTAGCTCATCCGTAAACATGATTTGTGAATCCCGTCGGATTGATTTCCATCAGCAGTGGAGATGAAGACGTAAACTCCCATCATTTCATGCTCATTCATGGAGTCATCAACCTACGGCTTTTTTTATTGTTTTGAATATGTGACCTTTAGGGGCAAAACTTACTGTGCCTTTAATAAAAACTGGATGACTCGTTTTGCTAAATGGTAAACATGGTACTTGAGTTAAATTAAGAAAACAAGAGATTCAAACAATTAGACTAACCGTGATGAGCTATATAACAATGATTCGTTTTCTGTTGATAAATGTATCCAAACAGTTGCTCACCTGTCTAATAAAACACAGAATATATGAAAGCATCTTTGGTGTTTCCATGGTTCCTACAGAAGTAAAAACCAATCGAAATTGAGGGTAACCCGGATATGACGTCACTGACAGGCGAAGCACAGACACGGGCCGTGTCCTGGTTAAAATTGTTGATAATATTTGGGAAGTACACAAGTCAACAAAATATACAACATTGTTTAAGTGTTTTTTTGGATATTTTAATCTAAAACTCTTACATATTGTGCCTTTAAAGCTTGATGCTGTTGACTGCCATTATATGCACATGACCCAGATTGAGTAAATTAGTAAAACATTTTGGATTAACTATTCTAAGTCTTTGACTATTCTTTTAAGACCAAATTTTAGGTCATGTGTGATAGTTGCCCTCCATTCATATTGAAACCAAAACTAAGATCACATCTGATTACAGACAAACGTGAAGCTCCTATCTGAACTGATCTATAAATCCATAATCACAGTTATAACCAGATATAATTTGGTTAAATACATGCGCAACCTTTGTATGTTTGTTGTACTGAGTTTGTGTAAGTTACAAATTATATTATCAGCAATAAAAATTAAAGTGAAAAGTTGATTTAAAACATGATGATTTTTTTTTTAACATAATTACCCACTTGTTTGACTTTACGTTATGGCTTTCTTTTTATGTTTACATTTATGCATATGAATTTATACAAAGTGACATGAGAAACTCTCCAATAGCTGCTCTTTACACAGACCTGGATAACAAACATCTGTTATGAATAATCATTTGCATTATTCATGTCCTGTGAAGAAACGTCTCGGTTACGTATGTAACCCTCGTTCCCTGAGTAGGGAACGGAGACGTTACGTCGGATGACGACGAATGGGGTTTCGCTTAGAAATCCCATCATCTTCGAGTATTAAAACACGAGCCAATGGCAAAGAAATGCCATGGGTCTGCGGAATTTGCATAGCGTAACTCCGCCCCACCCTGGGGGTATATAAGGAAGTCGCGAGCAACATGCAGATATGTCTTCGCTGAGGAGCCGAGACTGAACTCAGGCGTTCCAGCGGTACAGCGGAAGTGGCAGGGAGACGTAACGTCTCCGTTCCCTACTCAGGGAACGAGGGTTACATACGTAACCGAGACGTTCCCTTTCGTTGTCACTCCGAGTTACGTCGGATGACGACGAATGGGGTTCCCGTATAATCACGCCACCTCTCGACTGTCTTCCAGTGCCCTGCGTAAGTCTGAGCTCCCTGTCGTGAGACTAGCACGGACGAAGGAGTCCTACTTAACACAGGAATACCAAGGTACACTGGGAAGCATATCCAGTGGAAATATGCAATCATGCCCAACCCGAAGGGGGGGACTTGGAATACACATATGACCCCGAAGGGCTGCATACGGAGCAACACTGGGGTGTCCAGCCGCAGGTGGAATATTTCAACCCCAGGGGTGGCAAGGTGGCTTGCCAAGGGAAAGACACATGCTCATAGAGGCTTACAGTGGAATACACATGTGGGGGTCGCCCGAAGGGAACCATCCACATGGAGGCACCTAGCCAAGCGCGAAGCTGCCAGTGGCATAACTCTGGCGTTGACGTCGTCAGTGCTGGAGGAAACTCAGCGCTTATTAGGCTCACCTGAGGAGAATATCGCACGTATCCCGTCCGTAGAGAGGAATGGCGAGCAAGCGAAGACACCTGAGCAGAATCTAGTACCGGCTAGTTGAAGCGAGTACATGAGAAGAAACTGGCTCTACTCGGAGATTGTAGAATCTCGCGAATGTGTTAGGTGTCGCCCAGCCTGCAGCTCTGCAGATGTCTGTTAGTGAGGCGCCATGCGCTAGAGCCCAAGAGGATGCCACACTCCGAGTGGAGTGGGCCGTCACACCAAGGGGGCACGGTCGACCTTGCTGCTGGTAAGCCAAAGCAATGGCGTCCACTATCCAGTGAGACAACCTTTGCTTGGAGAGAGCCTTTCCCTTCAGCTTCCCACCATAACAGACAAAGAGCTGGTCTGAGGTCCTGAAACACCGCGTTCTGTCTACGTAAGCACGAAGGGCGCGTACTGGACAGAGCAGTGCCAAGGCTGGGTCTGCCTCCTCCAAGGGCAGCGCTTGCAGGTTCACTACCTGGTCTCGAAAGGGTGTGGTAGGAACCTTGGGCACGTATCCAAGCCGGGGTCTCAGGATCACGTGAGAGTTAGCCGGCCCGAATTCCAGGCACGCTTCGTCAACCGAAAATGCCTGCAGGTCCCCTACCCTCTTGATGGAGGCCAATGCAACCAGGAGCGCTGTCTTCATTGACAGGAACTTAAGCTCCACTGATTGCAGAGGCTCAAAGGGAGCACTCTGCAGGGCAGTTAAAACCACTGAGAGGTCCCAAGAGGGTACGAGGGGAGGACGAGGAGGATTTAATCTCCTGGCTCCCCTCAGGAACCTGACGATCAGGTCGTGCTTTCCCAAGGACTTACCATCAACTGCGTCGTGATGTGCGGCAATGGCGGCAACATACACTTTCAGGGTGGAGGGAGACAGCCTTCGCTCCAACCCTTCTTGCAGGAAGGAAAGCACGACACTGATGGGGCATTTTGTGGGTTCTTGATGTTTAGAAGAACACCAGTTGACGAAGAGGTTCCACTTCAACGCATAGACATGTCTCGTGGACGATGCTCTAGCGGAAGTGATGGTAGCCACCACCGCTGGTGGTAGGGTACTCAAACCTGCCTCGTCCCGTCCAGGAGCCACACGTGGAGGTTCCAAAGACCGGGACGAGGGTGCCACAGGGTGCCCCGTCCCTGAGAAAGGAGGTCCTTCCTCAGAGGAATTGGCCAGGGAGGTGCTGTCGCAAGGAGTATGAGTTCTGAGAACCAGGTGTGGTTGGGCCAGTATGGGGCAACCAATATGACCTGCTCCTCGTCCTCCCTGATCTTGCGCAGGGTCTGCGCAAGAAGGCTCACTGGGGGAAACGCATACTTGCGGAGGCCCCGCGGCCAGCTGTGCGCCAGTGCATCCGTGCCGAGCGTGCCCTCGGTCAGGGAATAAAACAGGTCGCAATGGGACGAGTCGTGGGAGGCAAACAGGTCTACCTGTGCGTCGCCGAACTGATCCCAGCTGGACCGTCTGGGGATGGAGTCGCCATTCTCCAGAGAGAGGCCGAACTCGAGACAGCTCGTCGGCCGCCTGGTTCAGGTGTCCCGGGATATAAATGGCTCGAAGCGACCTCAGATGCTTCTGACTCCATATGAGGAGGTGGCGGGCGAGTTGTGACATACGGCGGGAGCGCAGACCACCTTGATGGTTGATGTACGCTACTGTCGCGTTATTGTCTGATCGGACTAATACGTGCTGACCCCTGAGCAGCGCATGGAAGCGGTGCAGGGCGAGACGTACAGCCAGCAACTCGAGGCAATTGACATGCCATAGGCGCTGGGGTCCTGTCCAGGAGCCCGCGGCAGCATGTCCATTGCACATGGCGCCCCAGCCCGTGGTGGAGGCATCTGTTGAGACAACAACATGCCGGGAAACTCGTTCCAGGGGCACTCCGGCCCGTAGAAAGCTGAGGTTCGACCACGGGGTGAAGGTCTGACGGCAGGCTGGAGTCACTGGGACCCGGAGCTTGCCGTGTTGCCATGCCCACCTCGGGACTCGATCGCGAAGCCAAAGCTGAAGCGGTCTCATATGAAGCAATCCGAGCGGCGTTACTGCGGCTGCGGATGCCATATGCCCCAGGAGCCTCTGAAATAATTTCAGTGGAACCGCACTCTTGCCCTCGAATTGGCGAAGACAAGTCAGCAGTGACTGCGCGCGCTCGCTCGTAAGCTGCGCGCACATGGCGACCGAGTCGATCTCCATACCGAGAAAAGAGATCCTCTGCACGGGGCAAAGTTTGCTCTTTTCCCAGTTGACCCGAAGGCCCAGACGGGCTAAGTGTTGGAGCACCAGATCCCTGTGTTCGCAAACCCGGTCTCGAGAGTGAGCTAGGATCAGCCAGTCGTCGAGATAGTTCAGGATGCGAACCCCGTGTTCCCGGAGGGGAACAAGGGCTGCCTCGACGACCTTCGTGAAGACGCGAGGAGACAGGGCTAGCCCGAAGGGGAGAACCGCGTACTGGTATGCCTGCCCCTCGAAAGCAAACCGTAGAAACGGTCTGTGTCGAGGTAAAATGGAGACATGGAAGTAGGCGTCCTTCAGGTCGATCGCTGCAAACCAATCTTGTGGCCGCACACACTCGAAAATGCGTTTGGCCGTGAGCATCCTGAACGGCAGCCTGTGAAGGGAGCGGTTCAGGACGCGCAGGTCCAAGATCGGTCGTAACCCACCCGATTTCTTCGGAACAATGAAGTAAGGGCTGTAGAAGCCGGACCTCATTTCGGCTGGAGGGACAATCTCGATCGCACCCTTCGCCAGTAGGGTGGCGACCTCCGCTCTCATGACCGGGGCATTGCCACCGACCATAGTGAAGCGGACTCCGCTGTAGCGGGGAGGAGATCGCGCGAACTGAATCGCGTAGCCGAGCCTGATGGTTCTCGCGACCCAGCGGGACAGTCTGGGAAGCTCTAGCCAGGCTTCCAGAAAGTGCACCAGCGGGGTCATACGAACCACAGACGTACCGTCGGGGGTGCAGCGAGGCGGAATGACCAGCCCAGGCGTGGGTGGCATAGCGGCCCGGTGCGGGGGCACGGTCATTAGCCGCGTCCTGCCAGAGGAGGCCAGGGGAGGACCAGCGTCCCACGGGGGCGTGCTCTGGCAGGGGTCTGGCGACAGAGGGGGATGAGAGGAGCGTGGCCCGTGGGCGGCGCGTGCTCTCATCCGCACACTCCGTGTGCTCAGATATGGGATAGTGAGTTCTTTCTTTAACCATTTTAGGGTGCTGCCCGTCGTGGGACGAGCAGCGGGAATGGGAAAACCAAGGATTCTCCCCCGGCCCTCCAACGGGGGAAGGAGCGGCCCTGCTACCGGCTCCTGTGCAGAACTCATCGCCATCTCTGAGCAGCCCGTCTCAGGAGCGCCGCTTAGCCTGGCGTTTAGCGGGGCGCGGGGCGGGAGAGGGCTGTGACGCCTTCCTACGGCTTCCTCGACGACGCGACCCGGGAGCAGCGGACTGCTGGGGCCGATCGGGAGGGGCGGGAACCGCAGGAGGGCGCCCTCGGCGGCGAGCGGGCTGAGGCACCTGTGCCGACGGCTGCGCCGCCGAAGCAGCGGGCCGCCGGGGCAGGACATGTTTTAGAGCCTCAGTCTGCTTCTGGGCAGTCGAGAACTGCTGGGCAAAGTCCTCGACTGCACCGCCGAATAGGCCAGCCTGGGATATGGGGGTGTCGAGGAACCGGGTCCGCTCGGCCTCCCGCATATCAGCCAGGTTTAGCCATAGGTGTCGCTCCTGGACCACCGAAGTGGCCATCACCTGACCCAGCGAGCGTGCGGTCACCTTCGTCGCTCGGAGAGCAAGGTCGGTGGCGGCACGCAACTCATCAAAGAGTGCTGGGTCAGACCTCCCCTCGTGCATATCACGCAACATCTGGGCCTGGTAGACCTGCAGAGTCGCCATGGCATGCAGTGAGGAGGCCGCCGTCCCCGCAGCTCTATAGGCCTTCGCCACAAGGGTGGAGGAGAACCTACAGGCCTTGGAGGGGTGCTTTGGGTCCCCGCGGGAAGAAGCACTCTGAGGACACAGCTGCATCGCAACAGAGCGTTCAACCTGGGGAACCCCAGTGTACCCTTTGGCGGCCGCCTGATCAAGGGGAGGCAAGGCGGAGGCGGTCGCCGAGCGATCACGGGAAGACAATGGTGCCTTCCAGGACCTCGTGACCTCCTCATGCACATCCGGGAAAAAAGGCATTGGGGTTGGCTGCCGACGCGGATCAGCAGCCGCACCCAAAAACCAATCGTCCAGCCGCGAACGAACCGGCCCAGGTGGCGGGGACCACTCAAGACCGATCGCCGCGGCTGCCCGGGAAAGCATGGCCGTCATCTCGGGATCAGACTCGGACAATGCTGGGGCACCCGAGGGTGGCAGCACAGCCGAATCCTCACTTCCCGAGGACTCCTGCCCACCTTGTGATGCAGCGATCGACATCACGTCCTCCTCTGGAGCGCCGAATGAAACTCGCGGCAAGTCAGAAGACTGTACAGCGGTTTCCACGCGGACACTCGCGGGTTGCACGGGAACAGAGGGAAGTGTGGAGCGTGGAATAGTCGGCGCTTTGTTCCACACTGTAACCCTCAGATCACCCTGGCCGCCAGCCGAAGTACCAGCCCTCTCGGGACCAGTAGATCGGGGTGCGGATGAGGGGACTCTCACATGAAGATCATTGAGTCTCGATCTCAACCGTGCGATGGGCATGTTCCCGCAGTGGGAACATGACTCATCCACAAACGCTGCCTTAGCGTGCTCAACACCCAGACACACAAGACAGCGATTGTGCCCATCAGAGTCAGACACGAATAGACCGCAACCAGAAGTGCACGGGCGAGGCATCTTTAAAAAGACGTGCCGCGTGCAATGCTCTTTTGTGAAAGGAGATTTCTCCGCAGAGTGTTGAAGCGACCAGGGAGAGAACACACAAACTCTGGCAAATCACTGCACAGATCAGCAGGGAATGTGCACTCGCTGGAACTCGCTGTCACACCAACACCTGGAGAGAAGCTCGTCTCGAAGAGATGAAGAGATAAACTCAGGATTTGGCTGTGGAGTGAAGTACATCAACTTGGCTCCGAAGCGAAAACATATCTGCATGTTGCTCGCGACTTCCTTATATACCCCCAGGGTGGGGCGGAGTTACGCTATGCAAATTCCGCAGACCCATGGCATTTCTTTGCCATTGGCTCGTGTTTTAAGACTCGAAGATGATGGGATTTCTAAGCGAAACCCCATTCGTCGTCATCCGACGTAACTCGGAGTGACAACGAAAGGGAACTATGTCTTTCTGAAGTGACAGTCCTTTAGACACAGGACTTTAATAACCAGATAAAACAATAAACACAGACATACAAAAAATTACATGTAGCAAAACCCTATTTAGCCCACAACGGCGCCATCTAATGGAAGAAGACAGACATTGTGTAGAGGACTAAACCCAGGGGGGTAATTGAGCTCTCGATTTCCGTACCACCCCCAGCAACCGCCATTGGCTATCAAGCCTTCACCTGCGGTTAGCATTCCATTGACTCCCGTTCATTTTGGCGTCACTTTGACAGCGAATAACTTTACATCTGAGGCGTTTAAAGACTCCCATTTGTCCATTATTTATTTCTAAAGAAACACGACAATGTATAAAATGCTCCATTACATTGTATCTTAAGTTATAGCCCCGTAGAAGCAGTTTTTGTAAAAAAAACTGGAAATTTTCTCTGGAAATTACCGTATAGACAGGAGGAGAAGCTCGCAGTCAATCGGGGGGACGTGGAGGCATAAAGTCCGATAAAGTCAAGGGAGAAGCCCATAGAGAGTCATAAAGTTGCTCCTGCTCCTAGCTCATGGACAGCTCCTACTCACGCTCAGCGTCTCTGCAAGATTCGGAAGGGAATGATTCCGATTTTTCTTGGCACAGCTCCTAGAAGATTTACAACTGTCAGGCAGGCTGCTCACGTCACATCCACGCCGTCAAGCTCAGTTTGAGTCTGCGCAGAACGCTCAGCCATCAGGAAATTAGTGCTTATAATTTGCTTCACTTTTCTCCGTTGAAACCTATGGGGTCGCTGTGTCCAGTTTATATACTGTCTATGACTAAACCAGGATCAAACTAGGCTGGAAGTTCAAGCCAGAAGAAGAAAAACAATCTCTAAAAATGACAAGTATATTTAATATACACAGACTTTGTGGCTCAGATAATGTCCAGTTCTGGTTTATTTCTTTGCTCTTGGCTGACATGTGGCATTGCTATGGCCTTCTTGTGGCCCAGATCTTGCAAACAGGAGCAGTCCACTCAAGTGCCATCATTCCACGCTGCATGTGGGCCAGATCCGCATTCCACAAGTGCCAGAAGTGGGCCGAAACAATGTTGCTATCTGGGGATTGGGATGTCAGTTTTTGGGGGAAGTTTCACAGGCCTTTGTTGGGAGAGTGAGTTTGCTGGATTATTCATTAAATAAATGAATAATTTGTGTGTGTCTGATTGGTCCAGACACTACATAAGTGAAGCTGGTAATGCTGTTTGTGGAGTTGTTTAATCCTCCTCTGCTGAGATCGTGACCCCCGGTTTCACAGACAAAGCTTAAGATAGTCCCAGACTGAAATGCATTATTGAGCTGTTTCAACTGAAAGCAGCTTGCACTGACAGATCTAAAATATGTCAGTCACAGCCATGTTGGCCAATCAGAAGAAAGGTTATTATTTTGTGTTATATTTTTTTATATTATTTTATTATATTTTTGTATTCTGTTATTTGCAATATTTTGGCTATTGCCACCATTGCACAGACTCGCCTCGTGTAAACAAAGGAGATAGTGGTGCACAATCTGACGTTATCAAATGTGATGCTTTAAAGAGATAGTTCACCCAAAAAATGAAAATTCTGTCATCATTTACTCTCCCTCCCCACTAAACATTGGACGTTGGATAGACGTGCAGATCATGTCTATATTGGGTCTGTCGGTCCATGACCAATTCTGGACATCTATTCGACGTCCAAACTAGGTCCACTATTTGGACGTCCAACCATGACCCAACTTGGACATCATATTGACGTTCAACATTGGACCTTTGAACTGGGTAATTTTTTTGGACGTCATTTGGACGTCTATGACAGGTGCAGAAAATTTACATGAATATTTTTTATTTATTTACAAATATCAACATTGTTATTATCAACATGATTAATACATATGAATACAGATTATTTATAATTATTTAAGATCATTTTCCAAAAACTCTATTTGATCGTCTCAGCATCAGGTGTTAACTGGAGACACGTACACAGTGTTGTGCCTGAACGCGTTCATTGAACGATAGTTCATGAACTCGTTCATATTTTGGGCGAACGTGAACTGAACGTACCGTATTACTGCCTGATGAACGTCACTGTGAACTCGTTCATTCTGGTGTCTGTGAACACCACGCTCTCTCAGTTTAACTTCGTTCAATAGAGTGCCAGATTTCTATAGAGCCTTCCAGGCGAAAACCCGGCTAAAACACACCGTGAACTTAGTTCAAAATTTTAAGTATGAACTGAAGTAGTTCATTTTAAAATTTGTGAACTGAACATTGAACTAGTTCATGTAGAAAGTGAACTTTCCCAACACTGCATGTACAAAGGTGTGATGCTGTAGCTCAAACAGTAGAGCGTTGGTGCTTGCAATGCCAAGATCATGGGTTTGATTCCCAGGGAAAGCAATAACTGATGTGTGTGTGTGTGTGTGTGTGTGTGTGTGTGAAGCTGCTGTTTTGTTTGAGGAGAAAGTTATTGAAGAGTGTGTGAGAGAGCACTGAGCGCGATTATTGTTTGGAAAAGACTTATCTAATAAAACACACAATCCACAGCAAGCCGACCCCGTCTCCTTCCTTCTTTCCACAAACGAACTTTTCTTGACAGACGTCAACATTACACGTGCGGAAGACATCGAAAAAAAAGACGTCGCCTGGCGTCACAAAACAACCCCTTCAGTGGACCGAATTTGGACGTCCAAAAATTACATGAAAAAGACGTCACTCCGACTTCATATTGCGCAGTGGGTCAAGTTGTTCCAAACCTGTATGTATTTCTTTCCTCTACTGAACTCAAAATAATATATTTTGAAGAAAGTCGGTAACCAAACAGTTGAATTCCATACCCATTTACTTCCATAGTATTTTTTTCCCTACTATGGAAGTCAATGGGGTCCATTTACTGTCTGATTACTGACATTCTTCAAAATATCTTCTTTTGTGTTCAGCAGAAGAAACAACTTGAGGGAGAGTAAATGATGACAGCATTTTCATTTTTTGGTGCTTGTAGCCAAGTATGCTATCACATACTCTGAATTTGTGCTCTACATTTCACCCATCCAAGTGCACACACACACACACACACACACACACACACTTGGGGGTTCGTTGCCTTGCTCAAGGGCACCTCTGATGAGGGTATAATGATCCCCACACCTATACATCCTGCAGGTACTGAGACTCAAACTCAAGATAATAATAGCATTGTTGTATCCATATCTTTTTGAAAACCGTAAGAATGAACTTAAACGCAGATTTATTTATTTTTATATTGCTCTCTGATAACAAGAATAACATTTTTTTTTTTTTAACTTTTTTTTTTAAATTAACACGCAAAGTGTAGCTCTCTTCACAACAACACAGACACAGGTCGGTTCCTTAAAACGGGTGTTTTAATTATTTGGCTCATCTTGTTTACGCCGTGAGAACTGCATTCATAAATGGACATAGTACAAACACATCAGCCTATACAATGCAGTCTTAAAGGAAACGAGATGCAAAAAAAGTGATGCTTTCAATACATCAAACAAATATACATGTGAAACAAATACCTCATTGGCTGCCTGTCATGAAAAGAGGTCATTGAGTCCTTTGTTTAACAAAATCTTCTTTACTGTCCCCTTTTGACTTGAAACAACACTTATTTTAAACTTAAATTCAACTTTCAGAGCCTCGTTAGGCGTCCGCTCTTCATCAGTCCATTGGGGGCGACGCAATATTTTTGTCATTTCCGCTAAAGTGACGCATTCTCACACCTTACATTTAAAGAGCCACAAATGAGTTTACATAGTATTACATCAAATTCATAAATAAAGTTGCTGGAGCTGCAGATATATTTTCTATCTAAAAAATACACTCCTAAACCAGCTGCTGCTGCTACCAGAACTGTACCTGCTGCTGCTCCTATTACTGCTGCCTTTCCTACAGTTAATGCAGTTGCTCCTAATCCTCCTCCTCCTCCTACAGCTGCTCTAGTGAGACATTTTCTCTGTAGCATTTCATCCTGAGTCTCCATATAATCCTGTGCAGTGTATCTCCTGTTTTTGTTCTTCTCTCTCAGTGTGTTTATCTTTTTCAGCAGGTTTTTGACCTGAGATTGGTCTTTATCTTTGTTATCAAGAACAGTATAACATTCTGGAAATTGATTAACTACTGATTCCAGTATTCCAGTATCTGATTTTTTCAGATAATTCTCTATTGTCTCACCTTTAGGTAGTTGATCTTTATGAGTAAAGAGCACTATTGTGTGATTTGAGAACTGCTTACCAAAATTTTCCTGGATCCATTTCACAACTTTCCTGCTCTCCTCTGTGAATTTCTCAACCAGTTTGATCACCAGCAGAAACACATCAACACCATCATTTGTACAATCAAATATCTGCTCAATTTTGGTTTGAACATCTGTAATCTTCTTTGAGGTATCAGGGAGTCCTATAGTGTCAATCACTGTGATTGTTTGCCCGTCTACCTTTTTTTTGTTCTGATTTACAGGTTGTGGTCACAGACTCAGGAGAAAAAACTTCTTCAAATGTTCCTCTAACTCCGATGATGGTGTTTCCTGACGCGCTCTTTCCTGCTCCAGTCTTACCCAACAACACAATATTCAGATCTGACACTGTAAAAAAGATTGACAGATATATGGATGAATAAAAAGTGCATGGATTGATGGATGGATGAATTAAATATTCAGTACTTAGAGGTTGTTCGCTGTTTCTCTGTGTAGCAGTATGAGTTAACTCGTAACGAGCTGGCATTCTTTTGGCCAATCACTGCCACAGGCTCCACTCATAAATACAGGTAGTTGTCCTCTTGACTGCCCTCTTGCTCGCTGGTGACGGAAGTGCGTCATACTTCCGGGTCACTCACTCCATGCGTTGCTCTGCTGTGCTATAGATCTCCGGTTGACGGGCCAGTCCTTTACTCCGTTGTTCAACGCATTTAAAAGCGGATGTTACCGAAAGCTGCCTGTACTGTTTGTACCCTTTGAGCTGCCTCCTCCTGGGTGATACAAAACGCTGCTTGATCGGAACTGGGCTGGTTCATCTGGAGATTGACGTCAGTTGCAGAGCATTTATTCACTAGCTGCTGTTTTGCCTGGATTGTTGTTTGTTTAACTTGCATTTTGAACATTGTACCATCAATTTTAACGTGATCTGATTGCTGCACGTCCGTCCTGGAGTGTTGCTTGCCTAACGTGCATATTTTGAACATTGTATCAGCAACTTTAAAAACATGTAAACCATGTTACAATGTCTACATGGTACAATTTCTGGTAAGCTACGCTTTTTATTATTTCAATTAAATTAAATTATTGTGATCTGATTTAATATTGACTCATTTGGATAAATAGGCCTATTAGGTACTCAAGATAGGCGTTATTTTTCTCAAGAAAAAAACTCGCCTAATGCTGTAAACATACAGAGAGCCCTATCAGCTGGCAGTATTATTTAAGGTTAAAAATAACTAAATATAATGCGTTTTTTTTTTATTATAATAACAACTTTATTTAATGATATAAGTAAAAATATAATAAATATGTACACATGTTTAGCAAAATACTCTCTATAGCTCTTTTTTTCTTGCCAACTACGTGCTATAGCCCATATTATGTTTGTAACTGCCCCCGGTGGGTATAAGCAAGATGTGGAGAGTCTCGACTGATGTCCTTACGGTTTCTTTATTTCCTTTTGCATTATCCGTAATACACCGTGAAAACTATAAAAATATACAGATAAATACAAACATAAGTACTTTTATACACATTTCCTTAGCAAAATCAAACATACTCAAACAATAAACCTAAATAAATACACCACTAAACAATCATCATTCTCCACCAAAATCTATATTTCATAACCTTTAAATTACACATAGATTAACTTATCAAAGCGAAATGGCTCTTTGTCAATACATAGCTTAAATAACTTACAACAATAAACATGAACACCTCACTCCCGCAACATCCACATATAAACAACTACATGTACCTCGTTCCGCTTCCCAAGGGCGTTAAACCAAACCCGGCAATTTCCTTTGTTCCTTATCGTTCCTAAGTTTACCGTCTTTACTGTGTAGGGGAGCGCGGGGCACAACGTAACACGGGGCTAGTTGTAACACGCTTGTTTTAAATACTTCCGCACATGCTTGGATGATGAAACTTTGTGTATTTACTAGTTGCCATATCAACACTATATAGAAAAAAAAAATCCGCCAAAATTATTTTTTTTTTTTTTGAAGATATCCATAGACATTTATTAAACCATAACAAAAGTAAATTTTTACTTAAGTTATTTTTTCATCTCTATTTTTTGTGTTTATTTAAAATAAGACAAAAATTCTACTCCCTTTGGTTCGCTCTTTCTTTGTTTATGAGTTTGCCACAGCTGTAACTCGTAAGCACGGGTTTATTTAGGGTTAGTTTAGCCTAGTGGGAGAAACTATACTGCCCACTAGTGGAAGTCACTGGTGCCCGCGCAGAGTGAAGTGTTCATATCTACGCCACAATCCCAATAAAAACGTTCTTTATAAATACACAAAATATGCATTTACACTCATTAATCAAGACCTTTTAAATAACTCCAAGCGGACAGTTACAATGTTCATTTAATGGCTTTCCTGAGGTAAATCTGACATAATTGTTCTCCAGCTGTGTTATTGACCTCTTCACGCTGATAAAAAAACACTGATTGGTCGATATTATGTATGAGGAATATACATTTCGGTAAGTTAGCCTACTGTATCTTTCAACAGTGTTTGTGTTTTTTTTACTATTAGCTAGTAGAGATGATCAGTTCACGTGCTGCTAGGGATCTGTCGCGTCACATTTACAAGTGCCAAAACGGTATTTATTGTTTGAATTTCATAATAAAAGTGACCGAATTGGAGAGCTGAGATTTTTTTTATATCATAAGTAACCTGCTCTGTCTAGTCTGTCGGTCTCCGTGTCCTCTTTGCTTCGCGATGTTTCTGTGCGTGAGAAAATGGATGTGTGGCGTGAGAGCGTGTGAAAAGTGCCCAGCCAACATGTATATGTGGGCCCCACATGGTTTATGCTTGGGCTACGTGGGTACCAAGTGGGCATGGTCCCAAAATGGGCATCTTATCTGGGGCCCACTTGGGTCAGCTAAGTAAGTCCCACATGGGCAAAAACAGGTGGGCTCCCCATGTGGGTCCGAGTTGGGTCACTAATGGGAAATGAGTGCATGGGCTCAAAATGGGCAACACAAATGGGGCCCATTCGGGTTTATCAAATGGGTTAGACATTGGCAAACACAATCAGTCCCATATAGGCTGCCTACATGGGCCCAAGGTAGTGCCCACATAGGTAATCTCTATATGGGTTATGAATGGGGAAAAGATATGGGGCCCACTTTGATAAAACATATGGGTCAGACATGGGCAAACACAATCAGTCCTATATAGGCTGCCAACATGAGCCCAAGGTAGTACCCACATAGGTAATCTCTATATGGGTTATGAATAGGGCAAATATATGGGGCCCACTTTGATAAACCATATGGGTCAGACATGGGCAAACACAATCAGTCCTATATAGGCTGCCTACATGGGCCCAAGGTGGTACCCACATAGGTAATCTCTATATGGGCCCTGAATGGGGAAATACATATGGGGCCCGCTTGGCCAAACCATATGTGTCAGACATGGGCAAACACAATCAGTCCCATATAGGCTGCCAACATGGGCCCAAAGTAGATCCCACATAGGTAATCTCTATATGGGTTATGAATGGGGAAAAGATATGGGACCCACTTTGATAAAACATATGGGTCAGACATGGGCAAACATAATCAGTCCCATATAGGCTGCCTACATAGGTCCAAGGTGATACCCACATAGGTAATCTCTATATGGGTTGTGAATGGGGAAATACATATGGGGCCCGCTTGGCCAAACCATATGTGTCAGACATGGGCAAACACAATCAGTCCCATATATGCTGCCAACATGGGCCCAAGGTGGTACCCACATAGGTAATCTCGATATGGGTTGTGAATGGGAAAAACATATTGGGTCCACTTTGATAAACCATATGGGTCAGACATGGGCAAACACAATCAGTCCTATATAGGCTGCCAACATGAGCCCAAGGTGGTACCCACATAGGTAATCTCGATATGGGTTATGAATGGGAAAAAAATATGGGGTCCACTTTGATAAATCATATGGGTCAGTCATGGGCAAACACAATCACTCCCATATAGGCTGCCTACATGGGCCCAAGGTGGTACCCACATAGGTAATCTCTATATGGGTTATGAATGGGGAAATACATATGGGGCCCGCTTGGCCAAACCATATGTGTCAGACATGGGCAAACACAATCAGTCCTATATAGGCTGCCAACATGGGCCCAAGGTGGTACCCACATAGGTAATCTCGATATGGGTTATGAATGGGAAAAACATATTGGGTCCACTTTGATAAACCATATGGGTCAGACATGGGCAAACACAATCAGTCCTATATAGGCTGCCAACATGAGCCCAAGGTGGTACCCACATAGGTAATCTCTATATGGGTTATGAATGGGAAAAACATATGGGGCCCACTTTGATAAACCATATGTGTCAGACATGGGCAAACACAATCAGTCCTATATAGGTTGCCAACATGAGCCCAAGGTGGTACCCACATAGGTAATCTCTATATGGGTTCTGAATGGGGAAATACATATGGGGCCCGCTTGGCCAAAACATATGTGTCAGACATGGGCAAACACAATCAGTCCCATATAGGCTGCCTACATGGGCCCAAGGTGGTACCCACATAGGTAATTTTCGATATGTGTTATGAATGGGAAAAACATATGGGGTCCACTTTGATAAACCATATGGGTCAGACATGGGCAAACACAATCAGTCCTATATAGGCTGCCAACATGAGCCCAAGGTGGTACCCACATAGGTAATCTCTATATGGGTTATGAATGGGGAATTCATACGGGGCCCACTTTGATAAACCATATGTGTCAGACATGGGCAAACACAATCAGTCCCATATAGGCTGCCTACATGAGCCTAAGGTGGTACCCACATAGGTAATCTCTATATGGGTTATGAATGGGGAATACATACGGGGCCCACTTTGATAAACCATATAGGTCAGACATGGGCAAACACAATCAGTCCCATATAGGCTGCCTACATGAGCCTAAGGTGGTACCCACATAGGTAATCTCTATATGGGTTCTGAATGGGGAAATACATATGGGGCCCGCTTGGCCAAACCATATGTGTCAGATATGGGCAAACACAATCAGTCCCATATAGGCTGCCAACATGGGCCCAAGGTGGTACCCACATAGGTAATCTCTATATGGGTTATGAATGGGAATTACATATGGGGCCCACTTTGATAAACCATATGGGTCAGACATGGGCAAACACAATCAGTCCTATATGGGCTGTCAACATGAGCCCAATGTGGGACCCACATAGGTAATCTCTATATGGGTTATGAATGGGAATTACATATGGGGTCCACTTTGATAAACCATATGTGTCAGACATGGGCAAACACAATCAGTCCTTTATAGGCTGCCTACATGGGCCCAAGGTGGTACCCACATAGGTAATTTCGATATGCGTTATGTATGGGAAAAACATATGGGGTCCACTTTGATAAACCATATGGGTCAGACATGGGCAAACACAATCAGTCCTATATAGGCTGCCTACATGAGCCCAAGGTTGTACCCACATAGGTAATCTCTATATGGTTTATGAATGGGGAAATACATTCAAGTATAATTGTAAATATAATGAATTTTGTAGTAAATATAAATTGTGCATCTGTAAATTACATCATAAACTATACACTTGTAAATAACATATCTTCACAATCATTAAAATAATTATATACAGTATATTTTTGTAATTTATAATCTTTGTTATAATACCACTAACAGCTGACCGTGGAATATTTAGTAGTGAGGAAATTTCACAAATGGACTTATTACACAGGTGGAAACCTGGTACCACGCTTGAATTCACTGAGCTCCTGAAAGCAACCTATTCTTTCACAAATGTTTGTAGAAAAGTCTGCATGCCTAGTGCTTGATTTTATTCAACTGTGGCCATGGAAGTGATTGAAACACCCAAATTCAATGATTTGGAGGGGTGTCCCAATACTTTTGGCAATATAGTGCATGTGGTTACAGTATAGGCCATGGCTCTTCAAATCCAGTCCTGGAGTGTTGGTGTTCAGCAGACATTAGTTCCAACCCATGACTTTAAATATTCAAAGTGTCAACTTTTAGTGGTCTGATTTTGTGAGTTACTGCAAAATGCTTATCCTCCATATAGTTATTTTAAAATCTATACAAATGGTTCAAAATATCCAGAAAATGGTCACTGTACAATATGAAGAATGGGTTACAGAAGCTATCAAATTCTGTCTATCAAAATCTTTTATAATGGCTTAGAGATGGGTAGAAGAAATCAAACCTCTAGCAACAGCCATATGCCCTTATTCAACGGAGATACTCCAGAGTTTTCTGGTCAGTTAGTTAGTGACAATGTAATTCTGATTTTGAATATTGGGGTTAGGGTTTTGATTATTGAGAGGGGCACATCAGTTCAGATGATGAAATAGCCCAAGTAAAGAAAGATAGAATGGAAATTCATGGTTTGAAGAAAATCCAATGTAAATTCAGAAATCATATTTGCATAATATACAGGAGTACAGAATAAAGTGCAGTTTCATTCATTTAGCATTTTGTGTTTTGTGTTCAGTTTTCTTTTGAGGTCAACAGTACAGACTTTTCTTTTCAGTCATAGTTGGCACATGACTGACCCTCAAAGTTGAAATATGGTTGAAATAATGTCAGTTGTTGTTTTAATGTTGTTAAGTTTTTTATTTTGTTTGTTTGTTTGTTTTTACAAAATCTGTATGTTGAATCAATGTCATGTCTTCAAGGAATACATAATCTTTGAATTATTATTATTTCTAATTATTATTTTGTTATTTTAGCATTGTATGATATTTTGATCAAAACACCACTTCAAAAATCTAAATTTATGTTAAAATATAATCATATTATTAACAATAATAATAATAATAATAATAATAATAATAATAATGGATATAATTTCAATCTCAAGAGAGAAGTACAAGCAGAAACTTTTTTGCTTTGTGTGATTTTGTTAGGACTTACAATTTTGTGTTTGCCTAAAGCTTACCATGCAGGATTGCATTTTTATTCACACTGTCATCAAACACTATTTGACCAACTAATCAAATATAGTATACAAATAAAACTAAACACATTTCTTTAAACAAAAAAAAAAAAAGAAAGAAAAGTAATCTTTTCCATTATCACCCTGAAACAATTACTATTGGTTGTTTCACCTTCTTTGATCATGATTGGTTAATATGACTGTCATCTACGTAACTGGCCAATGACAACCGTGCGCGCCTTTTTACTGGTCAAGTTTGAAAATACGATGACGACGTGTGTGTGCTACTGCTCGGCAAGATTACTCGGTCTTTCCTTATGCCTGTTAAATTATTATTTTAAACTAATTTGCGTTGTGACATGTAAACGGAGGAGAACAGAAGCTGATATGTGAACACAGAGGAAGGTCGTTCTGGATGTGTGAGTCCTGCAAACATTTTGGTGATATCAGGTAAGAGAACATTTTTCAGTCTCTATTACGTAGTTATGTTTTGTGTTCATGTCCTATTAGTTTAGAAAAAACAGAGATCAATTAATATATATTTAAACGTTTAGGCATTACATTAAAATAAGTGGATACGAATGTTAATATAGTTCATGGTAGAATATATAATGCAGGTAAACAAATCTTGTGTTAATGGAGTTCATTAACCTCCCAGAAATGTTCTGTGTCAGTTAACTTTTACACACGGATAACGGACGTACTACAACCTGCAGCTGTGTGTGTGTGTGTGTGTGTGTGCGCGCGCGTGTATGTGTACCATTGATTTGATTACAGTAAGATGCTAATAGTGATTAGCGTATTAGCACGTTGTAGCCTCTGATGTCAATGTTAGTCAGCTAGTTTAAAACTCAAACACATGAAAACCCTATTGGAAAAAATATATAACTAAAATATATTTGAAAAATTTATTTTATGCTAAGTTTACTACAAATGCATTTACATATTTATGTACTTAATATAAATACCCTGCAATTGTACTTTGGTATCCTAAATTATATACTTAAAGTCAATAAGAACAACAAATGTTGTACTTAATGCAACTTTAGTTATCTGGAAGTAGTGCTGAGGTTAAGTGTATTTGATTGTGCTAAAGTGGAACTATTGCATTTGATGTATTTATTTATTTTTCTAGGGAAGGAGCATCCGAATGAGTAAAGTGACTGATATAACTGTCATTTATATATGTATATATATATATATATATATATCTCAAGCACTGGAAGAAGATTTTTTGGGGAGAACAGGCACCCAACAGAGAGACAAATCCACCACGATTATCAACTTCAGTAAGATGCAAGTCAATTTTAACCATTGCTTCTAAACCTTACATTGGGATTAATATATTATGTAGTTAAAAGTATTATTCTCATCATCAAAAGTAATTTCATCTACCAGTGACAAATCTGAGTAACTTTTTATCCTTTTGCCTTTCTTTCTCTAAAGTGACAAAGAAAGGAGAACATGTCACCATCATCAGTCCTTTATTTAGTTCACTGAAAAGCATCAAGGGAAAGACCCTCAGACGTGTCATAACAGGATAAATGTGGCGACAGGTAAAATTATTAGATGGTCTGTTTGATTTTGGTGTACCAATTTGCTTTTTTCAAAGCTACAATTGTGTGATGTGACGTGACATGTATGTGCAAAAACGGCTGCCCACTGCTCCGGGTGTGTGTTCATAGTGTGTGTGTGTGTGTTAGTGAGTATTGAACACACACACACACTGAACACACACCCAGAGCAGTGGGCAGACGGTTTTGCTGCGGCACCCAGGGAGCTATTGGTGACCATTTGTTCATGTTGTCTGAATGTTTAATAATGGCAAATGTTGGTACAATTTAAATACGTTTTGTTTAATATTGTTTAAAGGAATGGTACAAATTAAATCTTTCTTTTTAAGGACTTATCAGCCCCCTCCATCCCACCTCAGATTGACCAAGGATCCAGATGAGTACTGGCAATTTGGTGAAGGATTGCACTGTCACTTCTGGTATGAATCTATTAACCTTTTGTTATGTGTGAGGTGTTTTGATTTTACTTAATTTAATAAAATTTACAAAATTAGATTTTACATAATTGACTTAGAGTAGTAGTAATTTTCACTAAAATGAAAATTACCCCATGATTTACTCACCCTCAAGCCATCGTTAGTGTATATAACTTTCTTCTTTTAGACAAATACAATTGGAGTTATATTAACTATGGGGTTGGGTTAATAAAGCCCTTCTGGAGCAAGGCCATGAGTTTCCAAAAGTATCCATATTTAATACTTTAGAAAGTAAAATAACTAGCTTCCGGCCATACATAGTCTACTTTTGTATAAAGCACAACTTACGCAACTTGTGACGTCAGAAGTAGCGTAGTGCATCATGGGGTAGCGTAAATATCAGCAGCACGTCGCATTACTCGCATAAGTTGCGCTTTACCCTTAAGTGGAATCTGTATGTTTGTTTGCCCAGAACCTAGTTGTTTTAAATATTAATATTTTTCTAACACAAACTCATGGCTTCGCTTCAGAAGGCCTTTATTAACCGCGTAGAGTTCTTATGTAATGGATAGATGCACTTTTTTGAGCTTCAATCTGATGGATGCAATGGTTGCAATCCACTGCCATTATGCAGCTTGGAAGCATCAATGTGTTTATTAATATAACTCCGATTGTATTCGTCTGCAACAAGAAAGTCATACATACCTAGGATGAGTAAATCATGGGCTAATTTTCATTTTTAAAGTGAACTACTTTAATACTATATGTAGTTAGGATTCTGAATTAAGTGTAATGTTTCTCTACATATCAGAAATATACAGAGCCACTTATTAGGGGTGGAACGGTACACAGAAGTCACGGTTCGGTTCATGCCTCGGTTCAGACATCACAGTTCGGTACGAGTTCGGTACAATGGAGGAAAAAAGCAAAGCAAAACAAAAATGCAGAAGGCTTGTGCATGTCTCAGGCTGTACCACCAAAGGAAAATAAATTACTTAAGCCTTGTATTTTTTAAATAAGTTTTATTAATAAAGTAAGGCATAGAACCAGTTTATTTGTAGTGCACTGACAATAGTTTTATATAATTAGTTTATTAATTAAATTAATAAAAAGACAAAAAGACCTTGAGATATGTTTGGTAATTGTACCTGAATTAATTTAATTGAATTAATTTGCTACATTTCAGATTAATATATTTGTTTTCTCTTAAAATTTTAATTAACAGTAACTTAAACACTTTGCAGTTTGAATGATGTCCTGTATAAACAAAATGACGGAGTATGTTTTTATGTTTACACTGTTCGATCACACCTCACACACACAAATTTCAGTAAGCACTTTGCGACTTTTCGATCATGACCGCGCCTCTCTCTCTCTCACACACACACAATATATTCCAGCATTGCAATCTTTACATCGCAGCCAGCTTCAGAGCTAAGGCGGGAATGCAGATTAGGTGTCCCTAAAGAACCCGCGTATCTAACAGTAGTTCCACATTACATTCATTAATTTGCACACAAGTTTTATTTATTTTTATACTGTGTATTCTCCGTGTAAATTTATGCGCTGAACCGTGACGCCCGTACCGTTTCGGTTCAATACGAATACATGTACCGTTCCACCCCTACCACTTATATTATCAGAAATTAGAGCTGAAATTGTTGAAAGATTTTGATCTCGATTCAAATACCCACGCAATATTTTCCTAAATGACAAACGATTTGTCTTAAACCTTTGTCAAGTAAGATCACAGTGAACATTTATATCTGCGTTGGCGCTGTCAGTAGCCACATTTACATGGAAATGTTTTGTTTCGATCAGAATGAAATCATTCTGATTGATGAATCTGAACATAGTTTTTACATGAATGCTAAGTCATCAGGTTGATGGGCATTTATAAGTCACAAGCTTCAAATCTGATTTAATCTTTTTGATGTGAACGTAATATGCAGTTTCCTGCTGTTGTCACAAACTAACCATCCTCCGTTGTTTTAAAAAGCAGACTTATATTTACCTATATTTCAGGTCCTTATTAGGAGACGAGGAGTACACAAAGGTTTGCCGTGCTGCTTATATTAATCAAGCAGTAACAAAACAATGCCCAGATGCCCAAAACAAGGCATCTGCAGATGAGAGTCCGAAACAAGCACTTGTTGGACAACGTTGTCCTGCACCACTTCACAGAATGATGAGTGGAAAGATCATTTTAGATTGACACAACAGTCATTTATTATATTCTTAAATAATATTACAACAACATCAGCTCTTAATTCAAATGATCACAGAAGTACTGAGATAAAAGTTTATAGTTCAGATATAAACACTGTCTACAGTAGCAATCAAAATAGAGTAAATCAACTTTTGCAAGAATCTTGACACTTGAAACTTTAATCATTCATTCTAGAGATTCGTTCAAAAACGCTGATTCATCCAGTAATGAAACACGTATTTTAGTCATTAAATCATTCATTCAAACTTTTTTTTTTATTCAGATTCATATTCATTTTAAATCGATTGCAGAAATTAACATTTGTCAGAACCTCTAGTAAATTACATGTTATGTTGTTAATTTATCTGTTCAGAATCATGATCTCTGTCTGAAACACTAAAAGAATCAGATTCTCATTTTAACAATTCTAACTTGTTATTAAAACTGTGACTCTGAAGTCGAGCCATCCTGGAAATTTAAGAATCATCCACACCTGTGATCACCTCAATTATTTTCCAAAGACACAAAGAATAATATTTTTATATTTTTACTTTAAAAGCAATCATAAATCATTAGCAATAAAAAAATAATTAAAATACTTTAATTATGCATCATTTTGTCGGCCCATTCTATCATGGACTGAGAATCTGATTGTGAGAAACTACCTAATATTAAAATGACTTGAGACAAATAATGTATTATTATTATTATTATTATTATTTTTGTTTATAATTTTTTTTAAGGGTTAACTTGTATCAATTAATGAATTGATGCTTTCAAACACATTGCATATTCATACTTTATAAACTGGTTTTATTAAAACAAAATTAAATCGGAATAGTCTGAATAAATAAACAGTAATTCTCTGTTGATTTCCCAAATGCCCTTCCAGTGACATTCCAATACCATGACCATTCCAATTGAAGTTTAATGCTGTTTTTGTTTTTTATCCTGAGTAAAAGTTATTTTTTCATAAGGTATTGTGACATGTGTAAGTAACATGATTTCTCTAAAATCCTAATCTCTAAAAAAAACAAATTTGTTTTGCAGAGGCTCTTAAGAAGACTGCTCAGATCAACTGGCAAGAAACTGAGAGGGAACACTCAAAATAGTCTGGGACAAGAGATGGAGGACAGTGTCCAGAATGCACAAATGACTGTCTGCAGTGTAAGCTGTACCGATACATGTGTTGTTGCTGCTTCTAACTGCCCCCATTTTATTTTCTGTTCAAATGTTCAAAGCTTTCAGTAAAGACTGGGTCAAATACAGGTTAAAAGTATGTATTTTAACAATTAGGTATAGAACTTTAAAGAGATACTCTTTAATCTGACATAAATCTGCTTATTTAAATATTGTCTCTGGAATTTCAGAATATTGCATAATATGATGGGTAATTTCAATAAAATTTAAATTTGAAAAGATTTCAATCTCACTGTGTGCTCTAATGCTTTAAAACTTGTTTGTGTGGTGTTGCTACTCATTTAGATGGAACCCAGATGATCCCTAATTGGGCCACATGCATATGATTCCTAGTTGGGCCCCACCTAAAGCCCTGTGAAATCCTGCATAAAACCTAAATGAGTAAGTTGCTGGGGCCAACATGGAACCCATGGACAAACCCACTTACAGCCCATATTTCGGCCCATGTAGTAACGTTGTAGTACCTACAAAAAAACTAAAGCTGGGACCAAGAAAGGTCTTGTGCATGTAGCCCAGTTGGGGCCCACCTTTTTGTAAGTGCCATCCTATATGAAATCCATGTGGGCAGTTGGTATGGGGCCATTATGGAACCCGCGGACAATCCCATACAGAGCCCATTTTTCAGCCTATTTCGAAACCCACATGGGCCCCATATACAAATGTCGATGGGGTTAAGCTGGGACAGAGATGGGTCTTGTGCATTTTGTCCACTTGGGCCCCACCTAGTACCAAGTGCAATCCTACATGAAATCTATCTGGGCAATTAACATGGGGCCATTATGGAACCCGCGGACAATCCCATACAGAGCCCATTTTTCAGCCCATTTCAAACCCACATGGGCCCCATATACAAATGTCTACTGGGTTAAAGCTGGGACAGAGATGGGTCTTGTGCATTTTGCCCACTTGGGTCCCACCTAGTACCAAGTGCCATCCTATATGAAATCTATCTGGGCAATTAACATGGGGCCATTATGGAACCCGCGGACAATCCCATACAGAGCCCATTTTTCAACCTATTTCAAACCCACGTGGGCCCCATATACAAAAGTCTGCTGGGTTAAAGCTGGGACAGAGATGGGTCTTGTGCATTTTGCCCACTTGGGTCCCACCTAGTACCAAGTGCCATCCTATATGAAATCCATGTGGGCAGTTGGTATGGGGCCATTATGGAACCCGCGGACAATCCCATACAGAGCCCATTTTTCAGCCTATTTCAAACCCACATGGGCCCCATATACAAATGTCGGCGGGGTTAAGCTGGGACTGAGATGGGTCTTGTGCATTTTGCCCACTTGGGCCCCACCTAGTACCAAGTGCAATCCTACATGAAATCTATATGGGCAATTAACATGGGGCCATTATGGAACCCGCGGACAATCCCATACAGGGCCCATTTTTCAGCCCATTTCAAACCCACATGGGCCCCATATACAAATGTCTACTGGGTTAAAGCTGGGACAGAGATGGGTCTTGTGCATTTTGCCCACTTGGGTCCCACCTAGTACCAAGTGCAATCCTACATGAAATCCATCTGGTCAATTAACATGGGGCCATTATGGAACCCGCGGACAATCCTACATGGGGCCCATTTTTCAGCCCATTTCATACCCATATGGGCCCCATATACAAATGTTGGCTGGGTGTCAATTGCGCGTGTCTCACGGTGAATGCGTGAGAGTTGGCAGCCCTGCATAGTTCGTCCATCCTCAGGACGCTGCTGCTGTTCTTTTTCGCGCGAATTTTTATTTTTTTTTATCCCCCAAAACTATTTCAGCGGAGCCTACACCAAACACTGATCCCTAAACCTACCTGTCATTGTAACCTTAACCAATGAAATTAGCTGCAGGGCGGGATTTATGCTTAACTGGTGTGCGCCCAGTGGGATTTTTTTTTTTTTTTAATAGAAAGATTAAAAATACGGGAGAAATACGGGAAAATATTTATACGGGAGAATCCCGGGAAAAACGGGAGGGTTGACAGGTATGGAATCGCTGGTTCTGGCAGTTTGGTTATTTTGTGATTTAAGATTACTTTAATTTGCTTCCTTCATTTAAATATTATATTGACTTTATTTCTGTTGAGTGAATCCCCTTTTGATCGTGTGTGGTTGTGTCCGTTTCAGTTGCTGAGAGCCAAGGTGGTGGTGTTGGTGTCCGGGTGGTGGTATCCCCTTCCTGCGTGCTGTTGTCTACCCTGTTTTCTTTGCTGTGTTTTTCAGTGTTTGTGTGTGTTCACGTGGGTGACTTTTCCTGGGATTCTTTCCTGCCTTCGTGACTCCCTTCTCCTCCACTGGTAAGCCTCAGCAGCGATTATGAATGTGTTTTAAATTGTGTTTTTAAATTATTGAATAAAATTTGTTGCCCATTTTCAAAAATTGAACTTCGTCTCTGGCTGAATTGTTTACTTACCTGTGTGTCCTTAAGTGAATCAATAGTATTGCAATTAGGAAATAAAGAAATCATTCTCTGGGTGAAATTCCCAGGGTGGCGTAGTCGGTGTTTTTGGGGCAGGTTCCACCTAGACTAAAACCTCCTCAGTACTGTTTGCCTCTCTGCATCGCCACATCTGCATCTTGCTTATGTCAGTTTGAACGATTGATATTTTTCTTTCTCTGTCATGATAAAGAATAAAAATCTAAAAGTTAATACAATTTTCACCACTAATTTGATAGCAGCATTACTAACAGCAATGTACAAAACTGATCTATGCAATAGTTACTGTGTGTGATGTAGAACCATTAAAAACACAACGATTTGTTTTGATTACTAAAGTTTTATTTTTCTTTACTTGTTGACAAGTCTATTTTCTAGACCGTTACCTTTACAAATAATTTTCCACCGCTAAACAAGATTCAAATACGTTTAGATGTGTGAATAAATGAATATAATGAAATCAATAATAGTAAAATAAATAAAAAAATCATTATTATCATGATTATAGTTTGATTACAATGTTCACAACTTACGAAGCAAGTCGTATCAGAACCTTCTTGATGGATAGAAAACAACAACATGCAACAACAGGAGTTACATAACATAACATTTTTAAAATGGCAATCTTTCTCTGAGTTTTCTTGAACATCTCAATGGTATAGTGTCCTCCTTCATTCTTCTGTACTTTTGTCTTGATCTTCTTCAGTAGTTCGGTGACTTGAGCTCCATCCTTCTCCACATTACTGAAGGCATGATATCTTCCCTCACATTCATCCACTACCTTCATCAGCTCTGGGCTTTCCTGCAGAAATGTTTCTAATGGTTTATTTAACATATCAGCTCCAGTGAACAGCAGCATGGTGAATCTCATAGCATCTCCTCCAAAGTTCTTCTGAATCCATTTCACGGTCTCCATCTCCTCCTTTGTGAATCTGTCAAGTTTGATGACCAGCAGAATCACATGAGGACCAGGATCAGACATCTGCAAACTCTTCTCAATCTCAGCCTTCAGATGTTTTTCATGTGTGATGGATGTGTTATACAGTCCAGGTGTGTCGATCATTGAGATGTTTCTATCTTCCACGTTCCCCCTCATGTTCTGTAACAGCAAATTTAAAATGTATAATAAAAAAAAAAACTACACTTTAAGTTAAACATTTTTATACGCAAAAAAAAATTGAGTACATTTTAAAGCTGTGAAATCAATTAAATATACTGTATGAATTGAGTAAATGCAAGAAAATAATTAAGTAAATCTGAGTAACTGCATCTGGTACATTAATAAATAAAATTGAGTAGAAATAATTTAACATTTAAACATTTAAAAAACAATATTAATGAGTAATATTAACTGTTTTTATTTATGAGTAATATTAACTTTTTTTATTTCCTCTAAACCTTTGTAAAATAGTATTCCATAAAACCACCAGTAGACATGACATTGGCCTTTATTGTCTGAGTACAGCAGCAAATTTTACACAGTTTTAACATGTAGCCTATACAATATTGCCTACATTTAAACATTATAAACATTTTAGAATTAAAAATGAAACATTTAAACATTCAGGTAGCCTAATTCAAGTGTAATCAACCGGCCTGTTATCCAATCTCCACCGGATCAGCGCTGGTTCTCGTGCCGGAGACGGACTCGCCTCTGCGGGTGAACTTCCAACTTTAGACCGCCGTCCTGCGTTTCACTCATAGCCGAAAGATACTGCGAGCGACTGACTCCATAACCTGCCAATAAACAAACAGTGCGCAGTTCTGAGGACATTTTATCATCCAAATTAATTATATTCATTATCTTTAGGAATAAAGTCATGTGTTTATGCAAGGCGTTTCAATCACGCGTAAAGACAGGTGCGACTCTCGTTTAGGTGTCACATCACACCTCTGTACGTTGTTTTGCATTAAATAAAATGATTTAAAGCACAGTAATGATTTTATAGATAAAATAAAACATACACAAACCTGAATTTCACAGAGGAAATGCACCAATTTCGCGACGCTGAGAAGAGGAGAACTGTTCTGGACTGGAGAGAGTTCAAACAGCGCACGCTCACCTAACCGTTGAGTTGTCCTCATGTCAGAGGGTGGGGGAGGGGTGCATTGTTTTAACTGAGTAAACTTACTCAATTTATTAAGAATGTGTTATATATTAATAATATTGATTTGACTTAAGTAATATTTTTGTTTCTTGAAACAGATCAGTTTATCCATTCTCAAATATTTTGATTGAAATTTCACAAATATATTAAGGCTGAATCCCAATTCTCTGTCTTACCCCTACCCCTACCCCTTCGTCTTACCCCTAGCCCTTGTCCCTCGAAACCGAGTGGTAAGTGCTAGGGGTGAAAACATACCCCTATGAAATGAGACGCCACTTGGTTACGTCATCATACATCGTTACTAAGAGTGTACTAACATACACTGTTTTGAATGTCACTGATGTTCAGAAACACTGTCTTTGTTAACAAAAATCTGTCTTTATTGCCCAATAAAGTAAACATAACAGGCAAAAAAAATTGATAAAAATATATTTTATTACAGAACCAATAAAGTAAACATAACGGGCAAAAGCATCAACTTAAAATTTATCATATTACAGAACCAATAAAATAAGCAACAACAACATACAACAATGTATAAGGTGCATGAACAGGAATGAATTACAAATGATTGCAATAATACAATACCAATACAATAATGAATGTGTAATACAAGCAATGCAGCCCGACTACGCCACCCAATTAAAGAGCTGGGACTCTATCAAAGTAACCTTATCTTTTACTTGCAAGTTCTTTTAGTTTGGTGGGAGCAACACAACAGAATTACCCAAACAACAGTTTCAATACAAAAATTTATTTATTACAATCTCTGATTACAATGATAAAGGGAAAAGAGCCCGCCGTGCACTCACGCACTCTCTCGCTCAAATTGAAAAGCTGGACATCGGAAAAAACACAGTCCATAAGCGTTTCCTCTTACGCAAGTCCGTCTCGCACCAGGTAGCGGCGTCTACACAGCAGGCCACCTGTCAATCACTCGTGCGCATCAACACAACACTCACACAAACAGAAAAGAAAGAGCCGCCAGTATCTCCACAATAGATAAACAGCATAAACACAACACCACACTAGAAAAGCTATCAATCGTGCAATACTCAGTTAAATCACTGCAATTCGTGAATAGATAGTTATGAGAGTGGTATGACTACAGTAGACAGACTGGAACTCTTCAATTTAGGTGAGACAGATCTTAACTTCAGACGAGGCAAGGCACACAACTTAACACAAGGCGTCACTCACCAATAAACTGGGAACAGACGAATCTAATTCCCAGTATTGTTAGACAGTGCTCCACAACACCACCGGCCAGGACAGACGAAGCAAAGCTCCGGGCAGCACAGCGGAGAACAACAGCGATCTGTATCGCAGCAGAGGCGGCAGCAGTCCAGCACAGATGAGGACGGCAGCAATCCCAGCGCAGCAGAGAACGGCAGCAATCACGGCGCAGCAGAGGAAAGACGAAGATACCAGCAGCCAACGGATTATCAGCAGGACCATCAGTCAACAGAACTTCAGCTTCAACACGAGCAGACAATAATCCATGCAACAGTCGGGGCTGGGAAATAAAAACAATCACAGCTACCGTCCAACAATAAAAATGTGGAGAACAGAGCTGCACAACAGAGTTCACGGGATCACAGACACCTGTTTTCAGTTCCTTCGCCTTTTTTACCGTCTGTGATTTGACATGGCAATTACCAACAGCTGTCCATCTGCTAATCAGCTGTGATCCGGACTCCCCGGGAAATACGGGGGCGTTACCCCACATTCTAAATCATGGTCAACAGTCACAAAATAATAATGTGAATAATAAAATGACACCACAACAAAAACACCAAATCAAATAAGAAAAGAAAAACAAACAGTGCCAAATCCACACGAAACACATAAAATGAAATGGACCATAATCTCTCCATATGACATCCCCCCACTCTTTAACGTTGGCAGTCCCTGACAACCCCAAATATGCTACACCCCCTCCCCTCAGTAGTCCTTGACAACATAGGTATCAAAGTGTCTAAGTGTCTCTATATCTCGCTGGGGGCTGTCCCATATTGAATCGGACAGACCTCCTAGGGGCCACATCATTACCTGGGTCATCTGGAACAGGAAGATCTACCCATGGTACATACATCAGAGGTTGGGGTTCACAAACAGGAGGTACTGGCAGCTCAGGATGCAGTGCGAGGGCACCTTGGGGTGGATTAATACAAGGTTTAAGAGAATTTCTATGCAGAACCCTCTCTTTCCCTGTGCGCTCAGATTTAACACGATAGGTTAAACCCTCTTCATTCAGCTGTCCTACCACTACATAAGGCTCTGGATCCCACTTGCCACAAAGCTTACCCTTTCCCCCATCTCGCCTATTCCTTCGCCACACCCGTTCCCCACAAGCTAAAGGAAGTGACTTGGCCTTGCGGTCATATTGTCTTTTATACTGCTCTGCAGCCTGGCCCATAGACTTAGCTGCTAAAGAGTATGCATACAACAGGTGTTGGTGGTGTTCCCCCACCCAACTGTCCCAGCTATATCGGGCATGCTGGTTCTCTACGCCCAGGGCTACATCCACGGGCAATCGGACATGGCGTCCAAACATCAGGTACGAAGGGGCGTACCCTGTTGAGCTATGTAAGGTGGCATTGTAAGCTTGGACAAGGGCAGGGAGATGTTCAGGCCAGCGCCCTTGCTTCTCATCCTCCAAGGTCCGCAGCATGCTCAGGAGGGTCTGGTTAAGTCGCTCACACATGCCATTTCCCTGGGGGTGGTACGGGGTTGTCCTGCTCTTAGAGATGCCATAAAGGCTGCATAGTTCGGCCACCAGCTGGGATTCAAAATTTGGGCCTTGGTCCGAATGGAATCTCATCGGGCACCCAAAGGTCTGTATAACCGCTTGCCACAGGACCCTAGCGGTAGTCCTCGCCGTCTGATCTCTTGTGGGGATAGCCCAGGCATAGCGGCTGAACATATCTGTCATTACTAAAATGTTTTGATATTGGTCATGGGGCCTCCCTAAAGAAAGGAAGTCTAGCTCAATGACCTCAAGGGGGAAGGACTCAGTAATGGGCTTTAGGGGTGTTTTAGGCACAGCATCAATTTTTTTCACCTGGCAACGGGGACACAGGGAGTGGTATTGTTGGACCTGAGTCTGCATACCTGGCCAAAAGAAATGTCGACGTAGGCAGCCTATGGTTCTCTCCACGCCCAAATGTCCAACAGCATTATGATGTTTTTCCCACACCTCTTTGCGTTGTTGAGTAGGGCAGACAATCTGGAGGCGAACTTCATGAGTATTATAGTCAGTGACTCGACGACACAAAACCCCATCCCACATCACCAGCCTTACCCTCTGTTGCAGCAGCTGTTTCACCCCAAGCGGAGCAGCTCGCCACTCGTGCCCCATTGGAAACTTCCCACTTTCCACATACCTCCGCACTTGGTCCAAGTCCTTGTCCTCAAACTGTTTGGCTCGCCAGTCATTCATCGACAGCCCTTCTATTGATTGTACATCTGCCATAGCTGCCACGTTGGTCACATCAGTACCTAGAGGGGCTTCAACAGGTACTCTGGAAAGGGCATCTGCATTAGCATTCTCCCTACCCGAACGATACTTCACATGGTAGTCAAAGGCAGCTAGTTGGGCTACCCACCTTTGTTCCGTGGCCCCCAGGCGGGCAGTCTGCAAGTGGGCTACAGGATTATTATCGGTGTAAACAATCACTTTGGCCCCCATCAGGTAGTCTTTAAATTTTTCTACTATGGCCCACTTTAAAGCTAGCAATTCCAATTTGAAGGAGCTGTAGTTGGCATCGTTCTTCTCACTAGGATGCAGGCTCCTGCTGGCATAGGCCACAACTCGCTCGCGCCCATCCTGTAACTGGGCTAAGACAGCCCCCAGACCAGCATGGCTCGCGTCAGTGTATAATACAAAAGGTTCTGCATAGTTAGCATAGGCTAAGATAGGGGCCTCGGTTAAAGTAGTTTTTAGACGGTCAAAGGCTTGTTGACACTCACCGGACCAAGAGATCTGACGAGATCCTGTTCTCTTATCTGCAGGGGCTCCAATTAAAAGGGCATTCAAGGGGCGTGCTATCTTTGCAAAGTTGGCAATAAAACGGCGATAATAGCCTGCTAGGCCCAAGAAAGCACGTACCTCTCTGATTGTCGTTGGAGCCGGCCATTCAGTCACAGCAGTAACCTTGGTAGGGTCTGGTTTCACTCCCTCTCCAGTGACCACATGGCCCAGGAATCTTACTTCCCTCCGTAGCAACTGCCACTTCTCTACCTTCAGCTTGAGCCCATGGTGTTGCAGTCGCTCAAAGACAGCTTCCAGGTGGCGTAAATGGGAGGAGAAATCTGGGGAGTAGACAATGATATCATCCAAGTAAACGAGTACAGAGTCAGTGATTTGGCCACTCAAGCATTGCTGCATAAGCCGCTGGAACGTCGCTGGAGCATTGCAGAGGCCAAATGGCATCCTCTGAAACTCGTATAGACCTAGTGGGGTGGTGAAGGCAGTCTTGGGTCTGTCTTGTGGGTCGACTCCGACCTGCCAATAACCACTAGCTAAGTCAAGTGTGGTGAACCAGGAGGCTTGAGTCAGGGAGGTTAAGGTCTCCTCTATACGGGGGAGCGGAAAGGCATCTTTATGAGTCAGGGCGTTCAATTTACTATAGTCAACGCAAAAGCGCCAACTGCCGTCTTTCTTGCGGACCATCACGATGGGTGCAGCCCAAGGGCTGGAGCTTGGCTGAATAACCTTCTTCTCTAACATATCGGCTAACAGGGCACGCATTTCTTGGTACATCATAGGTGGTAGAGGACGATATTTTTCTCTTACTGGGGGCGCATCACTAGTGTGGATTTGGTGCTGCACTGCATCAGTATGCCCAAAGTCCTCCTCATGGAGGGCAAACACCCCGACCCACCTTTGTAGGAGCGCTTTAAAATCTTGCTTCTGTTGTTCAGTCAAGTCATCTCTGCCTTGTAAATCTCCTAATACCTCGACAGGTGGTTCCACTGATCCTCCATCTCCAGCCTCCACAATATCCACTGCGACAGTTCCATCATCTTGCACAGTCAGGCTTAGATCTGTCTGGCCATGAACATCAGCACGGTCAACATGAAACACTTTCGCCAGCTTCTGGTAGCGGCCTATAAAGACAGGATAAGAGGTCACATTCTGGATACGAATAGGAAGTCGGCCATGTTTGACGAATGCAACAGTCTTTGCCACAGAAAAAGCCCCTAGCTCAGGCAGTGCTTCAATCAGGCCACAGTAGTCCTGCCCCCTCTGGCCCATCCGCGCACGCCCCCAGACCACCACCTCACTTCTGGCTGGAACAGTTAGACCCCTGCGGCTTGCTGGACGTACAAACCCCATGTATCCATCTTCCCCCTCAACGACAGCTGTCCGTTGGCACACAGCAAATGCACCCGTCCAGGCTTTCCTTGTCCCTTGATCCTGAAACACAGTCTTTAGGCCATCTGGTCGATTAAGTAAGTCATGCCAGCAGGTTGTAATAACATTCATACCAATCAGCAATGGGGCAGTTAGGCAATGATCGGCTACAATAACAACCCCCCTCCCTGAAATATTAGCACCTCCTATTTCAAAATCCATCACCACATAGCCTTGATAAGGGATGGATAACCCATTAGCCGCTCTGAGTGTCAATTTGTTGGGGGCCGCACCATATGATAGGGCATCTGCTGGGTAGTGTTGGTCGAATACACTCTGTCGCATTAACGTCACTTGTGAACCGGTGTCAATTAGTCCAATTAGGGGCACACCATTTACTTTAACCTCAACCTTGGGGCAGTCACCTACAAATACAGCCCTTTGTCCTGCTTCCCCCAAATTCCCTGCTACTTGGGCCTCAGTAGCAGGACAAACTAGTTTAAATCAGCATTAGACTCGGATGGGGGTCTACAGAACCTGGCAATATGTCCAGTGCGGCCACACTGGCGACAAATAGGCTTACCGTCTGCAGCCCAGGTGTTAGATGTGTAAGACTGGAACCTCCTCCTGAGTGGCGGCTGATTAGGGTATTGTGAGTATCGTATAGACTCACCTGCAGCGGGTTGTAACTGCCGGGTCATTTCTTGTCTTAATACATTCATCTGCCCCCTCACCTCCTGGAGGAGCTCCCGCCGAAAAGTCTCAGCCCAGTCATCCTTCCCTGTTACTGATTTAACAACAGAGGACTCACCCACAGCTTGCGCTACAATTTCATGCCCAGCCCCAGGCCGCTGTTCACTTTCCAGCAACAAGATCTCTTCCAATACAGTGTTGAAAGTGGCATCTGGATTACGGCGTACATAGGTTCTGATGGTACTCCTCAGTTCTGCATTACGGAGTCCCATCAAAAGCTGGTCTAGCAGGTGACTTTCGTCAAGAGGGCCATCTGGGTCTCATTTCCTTAATCTACAGAACAATTCCCTCAGCCTGAGAACATAAGCTCTTAAACTCTCACTGGCAGTTTGTGTGCAGCTAAAAAATTGTAATCACAAATTTGCCACAGGGACCTGATCTCCATACAGAGTGTCTAAATATCTCAAAATTTTTGCTACAGTATCACGGTCTGTATCCCCCAAAACACAAACCTCCCGTTTAGCTTCATCTGTTAATGCCCCCAACACTATACTGACTTTTTGTTGTTCATTAAACTCCCGTGCTTGCAATAAACTCTGAATTTGTTCTTTCCATTCACTGAATTTTAAATCACCCCCCGCTCCTTTAAATTTAGGGATCCAAGGTGCACCCGCATAAATCGGCATCATCATCATGTTCAAAAAATAATAATAATAAAAAAAAAAATTATAAACAACTATGTAATTCAGATAACCTGTATGTGAAGCTCCAAACCAAACCCTGCCGACTACTGCCAAATGTAATACAAGCAATGCAGCCCGACTACGCCACCCAATTAAAGAGCTGGGACTCTATCAAAGTAACCTTATCTTTTACTTGCAAGTTTTTTTAGTTTGGTGGGAGCAACACAACAGAATTACCCAAACAACAGTTTCAATACAAAAATATATTTATTACAATCTCTGATTACAATGATAAAGGGAAAAGAGCGCGCCGTGCACTCACGCACTCTCTCGCTCAAATTTAAAAGCTGGACATCGGAAAAAACACATTCAAAAATCCACTGGAAGTCCGTAGTTATAGGCACCCACAGTCCATAAGCGTTTCCTCTAACGCAAGTCCGTCTCGCACCAGGTAGCGGCGTCTACACAGCAGGCCACCTGTCAATCACTCGTGCGCATCAACACAACACTCACACAAACAGAAAAGAAAGAGCCGCCAGTATCTCCACAATAGATAAACAGCATAAACACAACACCACACTAGAAAAGCTATCAATCGTGCAATACTCAGTTAAATCACTGCAATTCGTGAATAGATAGTTATGAGAGTGGTATGACTACAGTAGACAGACTGGAACTCTTCAATTTAGGTGAGACAGATCTTAACTTCAGACGAGGCAAGGCACACAACTTAACACAAGGCGTCACTCACCAATAAACTGGGAACAGACGAATCTAATTCCCAGTATTGTTAGACAGTGCTCCACAACACCACCGGCCAGGACAGACGAAGCAAAGCTCCGGGCAGCACAGCGGAGAACAACAGCGATCTGTATCGCAGCAGAGGCGGCAGCAGTCCAGCACAGATGAGGACGGCAGCAATCCCAGCGCAGTAGAGAACGGCAGCAATCACGGCGCAGCAGAGGAAAGACGAAGATACCAGCAGCCAACGGATTATCAGCAGGACCATCAGTCAACAGAACTTCAGCTTCAACACGAGCAGACAATAATCCATGCAACAGTCGGGGCTGGGAAATAAAAACAATCACAGCTACCGTCCAACAATAAAAATATGGAGAACAGAGCTGCACAACAGAGTTCACGGGATCACAGACACCTGTTTTCAGTTCCTTCGCCTTTTTGAACCGTCTGTGATTTGACATGGCAATTACCAACAGCTGTCCATCTGCTAATCAGCTGTGATCCGGACTCCCCGGGAAATACGGGGGCGTTACCCCACATTCTAAATCATGGTCAACAGTCACAAAATAATAATGTGAATAATAAAATGACACCACAACAAAAACACCAAATCAAATAAGAAAAGAAAAACAAACAGTGCCAAATCCACACGAAACACATAAAATGAAATGGACCATAATCTCTCCATATGACAAATGGCTACAACATGAACGCATGACTCACTCCCATAGTTGCTTTGCAGCATATTTTGATCAGCTCGTTTTCATCCCGAAAGTGGATTAGCTGCCGGGTTTCCTCCGGCGTCCCTGTGTGATACAGGACAATATATGTAAAGCACGTATCCATGTCTCCAGGGTGACCATGCAATGTCCTCTTTTTCCTGGACATGTCGCCTGGATTTCGGGATCACCCAAAATGTCCGGGATTCGGCTTTTGCTTTCTCCCGTCGCTATTCATTATGTGTACATTATTTGACACTGACACGTATGTGCCAGCTTTGCAGGTCATGCATTCAGCTTCAAACGGATCCCGACTGATACGAAAACAAAGGAATTTAAGCAATGCTAAAACGCACATAAACCGATCACTTGTTGAATGCATGACCTGCAAAGCTGGCACATACGTGTCAGTGTCAAATAATGTACACATAATGAATAGCGACGGCAGAAAGCAAAAGCCGAATCCCGGACATTTTGGGTGATCTCGAAATCCTGGCCGGACATGTCCGGGGAAAAGGAAATTCACTGCTTATGGAGTTTAGTTAAAACTGTAGACATGCATGGAGTCCATGCAAGGCTAGTCAGAGAAATGCGGGACTGATTGTGCAAACCAGCAATGTATCGTTAGCATAGCCTAGCGTAGCAGACTAGCGATATTTAAAAACGTTTCAGTTAACAACATGGTTGCAAATATATATGTACATGACTGTGTAGAGCACAAAACAAGACTGTCATAATTTTTCAATCAGTCATTTAAGCCGAAAATACTTACATTTATGGGACTCTCTTGATGGTATGCCTGCCATTGTTGCCGGTTGCGCAGTGCATTCTGGGTACCCCTTGGTTTCAAGTAAGCTCGTGAAAATTCTTGGTTTTAAGGGGTATCTACCCCTTAACCCTACCCCTAGATCAAAATGAGAATTGGGATAGCCCTTACTCTCATGTGAACGTGCAAATCTAAGGGGAAGGGGTAAGGCCGGGGAAGGGGTAAGGCAGAGAATTGGGATTCAGCCTAAGTGTATTATAAATAAATACTTGGTTAGTCAAATACTAAATTCTTTTAGTGAAAAAAAAACTTAAATATAACTGTAAATTTTAGATAAAATTAACTGTTGGATTTTTTGTCAATTATTTTGGTATGTTTAACTCAAACAATCAAGTAAACGATATTCAGAGATTTTATTAAGTTAATAAAGTTAAATATTACTGTAATATTTACTAAGCCACAGAATTATTTTTAGAGACATAGAACACTAAAATAATAGCATTTGTTGCATGTCCCCACTCTCCATATCTAAATTTACCATGATTAAAATCCTTCAGAAATATTTTGGGGTTTTTTTTTGCATTGTTGTGTGATTTTAAATCAAATCTGCTTAAAAAAAATAAAAATAAAAAATTCACGAGAAAAAACTATTTTATCTAATATTTTAGATAAAAAAAAAAAAAAAACACATTTTAGTCATGTCCCCGGGTTTTCATTCTGTCCTGTTACCCTAACACATCCCTCACCCCCTCATGTCCTCATGCTATTAGCATGTATGCTATATGGCCATATGTCATGTACAGTATTTGATAACTTTTTGCTTAAAAAACGAATCCTGTTCCTTTCAGTCATGTTACTCATGAACAAGAACAGGAGTGAGTTTAAGTAACAGGAGTGAGTAGAGTCCTCTGTTTTGTTGATTTAATACTGTAAATAGTTGATGTAATACTATTCACCTGAATTATGAGTTTTAAGGTGGCAATTACTTAAATTGTAGATATTAGTAGTATACAATGTGAACACCATACTACCAGGAAGCCAGTCCACCACGAAGTGGCTTAACATTTTGTCTTTGTCTTTCTTATATTTTGTAGAAGATGGAGAAAACCCATACTATGCAGGTGCCAGTAATGGCATATTGCAATGGAAGGAGTGAAACACACCTGCAACCCTCTCTTATCTCCCTTTTTTGTCTTAACTTCCCTCTTCCTCCCTTCCTCTCTCTCCTTCTTTCTTTTGTCCACCTCCTTCGCTGTGAAGTACTACTAGCACATAGTACATTATTTTAACACAGAATTCGTATGCACACACAGTCATGTGCACTCTCTCTCATACACACATGCACACATATGGACACTCCTGTTACAAAGTGTTCATTCCTGTTACTATTTGTTTTTCTAAAAAAAACAGGACAGCCGATCGGCAGGAGCAGGATTGGGCACCCCTGATTTATACAATTGTTTAATAAATTAAATGGTTAAAAAAAATAGGCCTAGATAAAACTGAGGCTTCGGTCTTCTTTAAAATAAAAAAAATGGCTTTGTGTTTTTTATTAAAATAAACCTTGACTTAATATATAGTGATTTTTTTGTCACAAATATCAATTATTCGAACATATAACCAACAATTTCTTTAAAATAAACACTTTCTTGTAGGGAAAACAAAGGAATTCATTTACATGCTTTGTAAATGGCACATGAGTTTCGGAAACAGGGCTGAGAAAACATGCGTCCATCTTCTGCTTAGAATCCTTTTAGAAAAAATAAAAATAAAGTTACCCGACCAATACACATTTTGAATAGTTAAATATGTGTAGTATTAGATTCAGTGTAGCAAATGTCACCCATTTGGTGGAATGGCTCTTTTATTGTCGCTTGGTGATTTTCCATTTTTTTCATTGCTCCATTAATATTGGTCGATTGCATGGAAAAACATACATAGCCTACTTGGAATTGGAAATATTGGAAATGTCATATTCAAAGTTCCAGTTGATAAAAATCAGCGTGAGTTGGCTAATTAATATAATTTATATTTTATGTTAAATAAAAGCTTAATGCGGGATAGCTTCCCCCACCCTGGTCAGCTCCTGACTCCACCCACTGGCAATATTTGAAAAATGCTGGAAAAGTGGGCAGACCCCAGTGGAGATAGAGGGGATGAACCGAGGGCGTGCAGGGGGGCGTGCACCTGAGACCCGCAGTGACGGATTAATTGACAGCTGCTGTCAGACTCTAAAATGGAGAGTACATAAAGTACATGCATCTGATGAGTTTTATCGAGTTGATGTCAATAGCGCGCGCTCTCTGTAGGCATATTCATATGTTGCCGCTATGTGGAAAATATCCAGCAATATAGGCCTACGCCGGCGCGTTTGTCGACCCCAGAGGATTAACTTTAGCCTAACCATAAATTGTGATCATATATATGATCACTCACATCAAGACGCCACTGCGGTGGTGGAGTCCATGCAGGAGGAGCAGCATTTGGCACTGCGTCGCTTTTCAGCGCGAGCTGTGTGGAGAAACCCATTTCCACCTCTATTGTGTTGGAGAAGCAATCCCGCGTAAAATGCAGGTTTCACACTCACGGTCTTCCACACTTCCAGGCCAAGTTTATGCAACCACTGGCGCCTAATTTCCAAGTCTGCTGGAAAGCTATGCAGTCCAGCAGTGCTGTTGCAACCAGCAAACCTACACCTACAGTACGTACCCTCCTGACCACTGTACTAAATACAAATAAATCTACGTGGCTATCCTAACTGATGCAATACTATGTGTGGCAGCTCGTACCAAGTGAGGGCATGGTGAACTGGAACCTGCTTACGTCATGTAGTACCGCTTACGTCAAGCAGTACCGCAAACATCCAATAGGAAACTTCAACTGCAGTAGCCACCGTTCAACCTGAAGAGGGCAGCACTCAGATGTTTTTACACCATATATTGTAGAATTAAAACACTTCATACCTTTATATAAGTTTATTCAAATTAATGAACAGCACTAATAAAGCCCTATTCTTACAGATCATTAACTAAAAAAAGTTGGTTTAGGGTTTAGTTACCCTTTAAACATTATTGGAAGTAGCCTACACAATTGAACAAAATATATAACACTGTGCCAGTGGTTTTGGGATATGTTAATCTAACAATTTTACCTATTGTGTTTTTAAATCTTGAAACTATTCACTGTTTTATATGTATGAGCTGGAGTTTATTCGGACCAATGCATTCGTGGTCCGAAAACCAGGTTGAGTAAATGACTGAATTTTTATTTTTGAATGAACTATTCAAAGTCTTTGACTAATCTTTTAAAAGTAATGGTTTAAATTACTTTTAGTAACGCCAAAGTAATGGTTAAAAAATATATATATATTAAAATGATTTTTTTTTTGGTATGTTCTATATGTAGCTGCTGTTATGCGTTTCTAAATAATTTCTGCATTTCCTCAATGTTATAAAACATTTTAGAGGACTAACAGGCTAGAGTAGGCGCCCTCATAAGATTATGGGGGGTAATATCGCGAGCGGGCGGGGGTGCCGTGAGTGCTGAGCGAGCAGGTATGAGTAGTGAGTTGTCGTCGAAAAAGATGGATAAAGCAAAAAAGCTGTCAGGGGCTAAATATAGAAAAAGAAAGAGGGTGACAGCAGCTAAGTAAGTGGATGGTGAAAGGCAACAGGTAGGATTTAAAGTGTGACATCTGTGCTTGGAGGCTTGCAAATATTCATGTCAAATTTAACACGCGGAAGCTTTGGTTTCCGTGGCATCCAGGCACTTGTTGTGTTACAGCCATGGAGCACAGTAAGCAGCGCTCTAAAGTGTGGCTGAAAAAGCCCGGTAAAACTTTAAATAACCATTGAATCAAAATTAAATTTTACTCTTATATGTGAAATGAGCATGTGACCTGTTTCAACTCCATCACTCAAAGAATCGGAATCAAAAGGAAGAATCTGAATTTGAATCAGAATTGTTACAATCAAAACGATGCCCAACCCTAATTGTTACATAAACTACATTATAGTTAACAGAGAAGGTTAAAGGATCTTTGTAGGCTTACTTTTGCATTTTAAGGCATTATGTTGCATTGGTTATAATGATAATGTTAATGTTTGTCAATTTGTAACTATCTATTATTTGTTAACATTGTTAATAATATTATACAGTGGGGAGAACAAGTATTTGATACACTGCCGATTTTGCAGGTTTTCCTACTTACAAAGCATGTAGAGGTCTGTAATTTTTATCATAGGTACACTCAGGGCCGGTTCTAGACATTAGGAGCCCTAGGCAAAATTCATGTTGGAGGCCCCCCACCCCCAATAAAAAACACTTGAAACAAATATGATTCCTAACCATTTTATTTATACAACATTTCATTTTAAATTTAGTATATTTTTACTTACACAGTACATAAGTTTGGACACATTACTATTTTTAATGTTTTTGAAAGAAGTCTCTTATGCTCATCAAGCCTGGATTTATTTGATCAAAAATACAGAAAAATAACATAGTGAAATATTATTAAAAATTAAAATAATGGTTTTCTATTTTACTATACTTTAAAGTATATTTCTGTGATGCAAAGCTGAATTTAGTGTCACGTGATCCTTCAGAAAACTTTATAATATTCTGATTTATTATCAAATGTTAGAAATGGTGCTTAAAGTGTAAATTGCAGGTTCAATTTTTCACGAAGATAATGCAATGTGTTTATTAAACATAAAGATAAGAACCGCCCACCATTGTCTTTTATACCAAAATGCTGAATATAATATGAAAAGTTGGCACTTTTAAAAGTGGTTTTAAGCGCTCCCGCTCCCTTCCACTAGATGGGGGCGTGACGTCATAAGAGGAACTCACTAGTAGAGTTACCGGCATAGTCATAGCTATAGATGCCTTACATAACTACAAAGAAAAGTTGGTTGTATGTTTTATTTGATAAAAAAATTATGGATAAAATAACTCAACTGTAAACATACTTGTGTGTGCTGACTTCAAGGGGACCATGATCCTGCCTGAAATGAGAATAAGATATTCGCAAAACAAATGGGTTCAGGCACGTCAGATCAGCCGGTCGCAGGTCGAGCTGTTTCACTAAACTCCAAAACGCGTTCACCTCACGGCAGCACATACTCTCCCCTGCTGATTCAATTGGGTGGCAAAGCCCACACAAACACAGTGATGGGGACATCGATCTCTCTTTTTTCTTTTCTGACAATAAACATCGCTAATTAAATCGTGAGAAATAGCGTGGATTGAGGAAGGGTATTACATGACGTTTGAGGCGTTGATGAGACTAGCGATTGGTGCCTGTGCAGTGTGTGCATCTCTACAGCTCTGATTTGGACTGACACCATGTAAGTAAATAATGTCTTCAGTCGTTGTCCCTCCTTGCTATTCTACATGACGGCAAACTTTTGAAAAGACTGGCTTGTTCCCTTATATTAACCGGGTTAAGTTTGCACCAGGCTAGCATAGACTAGCTCTAACGTAGCTACTCACCAGGACACCTGGCCAACCCTCCACTCATTCTCCTCACACCAAGCATTAATAACTCTTTGAGTGCCATGGGTCCTGGCAATTTCCTCCCCTCTCTCACGCCTGACCGGTTAAAAATTGTGGGGCTGTGGTCCATAAAGAATTTGATGGTTTCCCACATCCTCAGTCGTTCTCCAAATAGCCATAATACAGTAGGAATCTAGCAGAGTATGGGTTGCGAGTGCCTCTTATGACGTCATCACCAGTTACTGAAAAAACACGCTACCTTTGAAGAAACCCCAATAAATGTTATTTTAACGCATTTTAAGACAGAAATAATTAAATATATACATATAGAGCACTTTAATTTACACATTAATTGGCTGTGGTGGTTAACCTGCAATTTACACTTTAATATTTATTTTATAACCTGTGTTACTTTTTTTCAGGATTTTTTGATTATTAAAAAGTTGTTTTAAAAAAGTCTTCACTATCACTTTTTATATATTTAACACATCCTTGCTGAATATTCCTGTTTTTTGGGGGGGTTTTTTATCAAATAAATGCAGACTTGTAGAGCATAATAGGAAACTTCTTTCAAAAACATTAAAAATAGTAATGGGTCCAGACAGTATTTAGCCTATACTGTATGTACATATTAATCAAACTTTATCTAAGGTAATCTCTTTTTTGTTTAATGAAGATGTTATTGTTGTTGTTGTTATTTTGCTGTTTTATTCAATTTATTCACAGTTCCAGAATACCATTTCAGAAGATGAACATAAGTGCTTTTATCATTTTTTCATAGCTGCGGTATGGGCAGGATTTTTCCCTCCCATTTAATCAATATTGACGGCTGAAACGAGTATCCGGTACGGATAAAGCACTTTTTTACGAGTATTATACGAGTAATATAAGTTCTGCTTTTCTGATGTATCAAATACTTATGTCATGCAATAAAATGCTAATTAATTACTTAAAAATCATACAATGTGATTTTCTGGTTTTTATTTTCTGGTGATTTTTGTTTTAGACTCCGTCACTCACAGTTGAAGAGTACCTATGATAGAAATTACAGACTTCTACATGCTTTGTAAGTGGGAAAACCTGCAAAATCACAAATACTTGTTCTCCCCACTGTATATAACTTGTTACATTTATATAGCACTTTTTCTGAGACCTCAAAGCGCTTTACATAGAAGGGGGGAATCTCCTCAACCACCACCAATGTGCAGCATCCACTTGGAAGATGCGACGGCAGCCATATTGCGCCAGAACGCCCACCACACACCAGCTTACTGGTGGAGAGGAGACAGTGATGAAGCCAATCAGTATATGAGGATGATTAGGAGGCCATGATAGACAGAGGCCAAGGGGCCAGGATGCCGGGGTTACACCCCTACTCTTTTTCGAAGGACATCCTGGGATTTTTAATGACCACAGAGAGTCAGGACCTCGGTTTAACGTCTCATCCGAAGGACGGTGCTCTTTTGGCAGTATAGTGTCCCCGTCACTACACTGGGGCATTAGGACCCACACAGACCACAGGGTGAGCACCCCCTGCTGGCCTCACTAACACCTCTTCCAGCAGCAACCTGGTTTTTCCCAGGAGGTCTCCCATCCAGGTACTAACCAGGCTCAGCCCTGCTTAGCTTCAGTGGGCAACCAGTCTTGGGCTACAGGGTGATATGGCTGATACGCTTATGGGGAACGCCTCAGTGTGACTGGTATCTGAAGCAACTGTCAAATCACAGCAATCTTATTGGCTATCAACAGCCTATAACATCATACTAGTGCGACCAGGAAGTATATAAGAGGCGCCAAGGAAACATGTCAACCTCTTTTCGTCTTCATGGACTGTTTGTGTTTGAAGCGCTATGAATCAGGTAAAAACAATGTCTGATAAATACTTCAAGTAGTGTGCCGACCCGTGGCCAAGGTTGTTGACATCCGGTGACACACATGACTAGTGCGTGTATTGTCTGGGCGAAGAGCATGCATGCTCAGTTCTCGAGGGAGCTGTTTGAGTGCTCTGCTCCCGTTTGTCCGTCTTCGCGAGGGCAGAGGGGCAAGGATCTGTGCCTAGTGGCTCGGGTTCCTCTCACGCAGAGGCGGAGAGAAGATCCAGGTCCTGGGGTTCACAGATGGAGCTGGTGGAAGTGTTTGAGAGAGAAGTGAATCTCTCTCATGCTTCCGTCGCCAACGAGAGCGCTATGCAGGGCGAGGATGCAGCATCCGATGCAAACTCTGGGTCAGCGGACAGTGCTCTACTGGCACCATGCCAGGTCCTCTGAGCCCTCGCGACCTTCCTGCCCCGCATATGAGGAGCTGTTGGGGGTTACCTTGAAAGCTTGACTTGACTTGACCTGAATGGCAGGGCATACGTGGCAGCAGGTCAGACTGGTGCTTCACTGTATACTATGGCAGTGCTTCAAGCTTACCAAGCCGATCTGCTGAAGGACTTGGATCAGGTTCAGGGTCTATCCCCATGATGTGGTATGACGCGCTGATCCCAGCCTGTGCCCAGGCAGCCAGGGGGTCCTGGCCTGTCCCGGTTTGAGAGCCGCAGACAGGAGCAGAGGGCTAACGTCGCCTCCTGGTACCCCTCCTCCTCCCTCTCAGAGGAGTAGGTCGCGGAGAGGGCACGACCCGAGGAAAAGGAAGCAGGATTTGAGGGAGGTGATCCATCACAGGCGCTCCCAGCACCAGTGAACGATCCTTCCCTCTGAGGGTCTGTAAATCAATCTTCTCCTCTTCCTTTTCTCTTCCCCCTGTGCCCTTCCTCCTCCACAAGCACCAAACAAAAAAGGTCTGAGACAGGGCCAATGATGAGTGTGCTCCATCAGTTGGTACCCGTCTGAAGGTCCAGTGCAGGGCTTGAGAGTGAGGGCACCCTTTCGGGCTGTAAAAGTATGGAAGGCCTCTTTTACATTTAAAGGCCTCTGCTCCTCAGTCACAGGTTGAGCTTTGCAGGTCACTTCATCAGTTCATCGCTCCTCTGAGCGTTTCAGATAGTTGATATGGCAAGCGTTCAAGAGGGCCTTGATATTCTGTGGGTAACACTTTATAATAACGTTCAGTTGTAAGTCATTTATAAGTGGTTAGTTAACGATGAACTAATTATTTATAAAACATTCAGAAATGATTAGCAAGTGATATGCTAACATTTTATGTATGTCATTTACAAGTGATTAGTAAATGAATAACTAATCATTTATGAAAAATGAATAATCATTTGTAAATGATTAGTTAATCATTAACCAATCAATTGTAAATTACTTAACCCTCTAAGCGCCAAAGTCGCAAAATTGCGTGGTGAAAAATGGCAGGGGTGGACGTGGTCTTAATGTACATAGGAGAGCATGCAAATAAATTCCAACATCAATTCAATATAAAAAAAAACATGCAAATAAGTTCAAACATCAGTTCAATACAGGGGGGCAGGGTTTCATATTTTCTTGAAGCTTCCCTGGGCGCCGCCATTGATTAGCGGACCATCACCTGCTGTTAGCATCCCATTGACTCCCATTCATTTTGGCGTCACTTTGACAGCGAATAACTTTACATCTGAGGCGTTTAAAGACTCCATTTGTCCATTATTTATTTCTAAAGAAACACGAAAATGTATAAAAGGCTCCATTACCTTGTAGCTTACATTATGGTCCCGTAGAAGCAGTTTTTGTAAAAATAGGCTAACGATTGCGTCATAACCTGCGACTCTCTGTCGCACAGTAGAGAAATTACCGTATGGACAGGAGGAGAAGCTCGCGGGCAATCGGGGGGACGTGGAGGCAAAATTACAAAATAATTAATAAGAATACTTAGCAAAAGTTTCTCCTGCTCCTAGCTCATGGACACCTCCTACTCACACTCCCCGTCTCTGCAAGATTCGGAAGGGAATGATTCAGATTTCTCTTGACACAGCTACTAGAAGACAGACGGGATGCTCACATCACATCTACGTCGTCAAGCTCAGTTTGAGTCTGCGCAGTACGCTCGACCATCAGGAAGTGCGTGCTTCTAATTGACTTCACTTGTCTCCGTTGAAACATATGGGGACGCTGTGTCCAGTTTATATACTGTCTATGGTTCAATATCTACTATTTCCTGAATATTCTGAAATTCAAGAGGGCCGCCCCCTGATGACGTCATAATATTCAAATTAGATGAGTATATTTACACCCCACATAAACTTTCAGTCATCCCCAACATTTTTCTAATTTACAGTAGATCTCTATCTTTAAGCCCTTTCAAGCCACAAGCTTTTGAAATTTTGATGTCAAAATCCAGTAGGGGGGGGGGGGGGGGGGGGCGGATCGATCTAAATATCGATAGTATCGATGCCAACACTGGTATTGGTATCAGATCGATACAATTGTAATTGAATCGATATTTTAATTTAAATATCTCTCCTCTACGTTCATTATACTTTGCTCGTGTCTTCTACCTCTACAATCCTGAGCAAACGCTGCTTTCACATCCTGGCCCACTTTGCTACTCCTCCCCCTCCTGCTGCTCTGCTGTGATTCGTTGTGGTGTCGTCACGTGACTCACTGACACAACGCGCCGAGGAGCAGCGAACTGAGTGAGCGAAGCTGATATAGCACATTGAATGAGAGATCAGGATGGCCGAAAGGAAGAGAAGCGTTGTGTGGAGCTATTTTACGGCACTAAACAATAATACTGCAACTTGTGATACATGTAAAAAGAGTATTCGATACTGTGGTAACACTACAAACCTATACAAACACTTAAAAACACATGACAAGGAAAATGCTGAGCTACAAAAACGAAGAAATGAGGAGGGAAATCCATCCACTTCCAGACCCCTGGCACAGAGACAGAGTTCGTTGGGAGAGTAATTTCAGAAAGGCAGAGAGTACCCAGGAAGCTTGTAAGAGTAGGCTAATATTATGTTAGTCATGTCATATCGCGTCTTCAGCATTATTTAGTGTGATTGCTCAAGAATAAGACATTGCGAAGCTGAGAGCAACCTGACTAACTTTAATTCTTACATTTAGACCTGGGCTATATTCACTTAACCCCCCCATCCCCCCCCCCCCCCCCAATCCTTACAAATGTGGAAAGTCGTAAACCAACACTTAAAATTATTAATTTTAATTACTTTAATTAATTAAAAATGTAATTGATTTAAATTTAAATAATTAATTATAATAATGATTAAAATGATAAAATAGGCCTACAGCCTAACGGTGTGCTAATATAATGTCTATTGTCTAGCATGGCAAACACCTATATTGAGCTGTTGTCTAAGATAACAACTGGCTCGTCCATATGTTTGCATATAGGCTATCATGCACTCCAGATTGCTTCCATCTAGTCAAACATGTCCATCATTATCGCATTTATTGATAAGCTAGAAAATAAACATGAATGTTGTTGAGCAATCACACACATTTTGTTGTCAAAATGTAGGCCTAGTATAGATCATATTCAGACATTCAAATAATATATGCAGCCCATTGAAATGTGTTATCTATAAATATAGATAAATATGCTCATGTGACCTGCTATATTTAGGCTACATTATTGACATACATTATAAGAGACATTTTATTATTTCACCTAGGTGATTTCCCAAGAGCTGTGGATATTACTCTGAAGCTTACCAAAATGATAGCAAAGGACTTGCAACCTGTCTCTATAGTTGACGATGAGGGTTTTAGGGATTTTGTTCATACCCTCGATCCACGCTACAAGATTCTAAGTAGGAAAAGTTTAACGGTGGGGAACATACCAGCATTGTATGAAGAGTGCCGCTCAAAAGTGAAACAATCTCTGGATGGTACAAACAGTGCTGTAATTACAACAGACATGTGGACATCAAGAACCACAGAGGCCTACTTAACTGTCTCATGCCATATTATTGATGAAAACTGGCAAATGCAAGCATATGCCTTGGAGACCTGTAGTTTTTCAGGACAACACACCGCTGACAACATTTGTTCAGAATTGAAAAGAATCACTGATGAATGGGGTATATCAGACAAAGTTCAGGCCGTAATCACAGATAATGGTGCCAACATGGTTGCTGCTGTGCACAGAGCAGGGTGGAAACATTATCCATGCTTTGCACACACCTTAAATTTAGTGGTGAAAAACTCCATTAAGGCTCTCCCTGGTCTTCTGGACATCCAACACAGATGTAGTGCTATAGTAACCTTCTTTCACCACAGCACAAGAGCAGCAGAGAGGCTCAAAGAAATTCAAGAACAACAGAATTTTCCAGAGCATAAACTGATTCAATCAGTGGAAACGAGGTGGAATTCAGTGTTCTACATGTTTGAGAGACTGCATGAGCAGAAGGATGTGGTGACCACTGTGCTCTGTCTGCTTGGAAAGAGCTCACTGTGCCTAAGCAAGGAAGATTGGTCATTGATAAGTCTCTCCATTGATGCCCTGAGACCATTTGAGGAAATCACCAGAGAAATATCATCTGAAAAACATGTTTCAGTGTCAAAGGTGATTCCCCTGGTATCACTCCTTTTGAAATCAGCTGCATCTAATGAACGCCAGGGTAACACGCTAGCTGCTGAGCTGTCAGCACAATGTCAGCGTCGTTTCAGAGGTATTGAAACCTGTTATGGTCTTGCAGTCAGCACCTACCTGGACATAAGATTTAAAAACCTTGGGTTCCGCGATATAGCAAATGTTGAACCTGTGAAAGCGCGACTCATCACTGAAATGCAGTTGATCAACCAGACCTCAGCCCCTTCAATGTCAGCCCCTCCTGAACCAAGCTCAAGCTCTGCCACCAGCTCTGCCTCATCAATGGCTCCTGCGACTACCTCATGCTCCCCTGCAGGGGCTGCTGCAAAAGGTGGGATATGGATGGAATTTGATTCTCAAGTACTGGCTTCCCAGCAGCATCGCACAACTGGCACAGATTCCCTAATTGAAATGCGCCGCTACACAGAAGAGAAGCCAATTCCAAGGGATCAAGACCCACTTCTTTGGTGGAAAAAGAATGAGGCAACATTCCCCTCTCTAAGCAAGCTAGTAAGGAAACACCTGGGAGTCATTGCCTCATCAGTTCCATCAGAAAGGATCTTCTCCAAGGCAGGACAGCTAGTGAGCGATAGAAGAAGTGCCATAAAAGGGAAAAATGTAAATATGTTGTTGTTTCTCAATAAAAACCTCTGACTTCAACAGAGGACAGGACCCAGAAGGGGGGCTCAGGGAATGTAATTGCACAGGTATATTTGTTCTTTGTTTGTTCTTCAGTAATAATTGTGTGCACTTTATTTCACTTTATTTCATTTGCTTTTAAAACCAGAAAAAAAGGAGAGATTTTTGTTATTCTTTATTTTTTTTATTTTTTTTAAAAGGCTGTAAAGAATTCATTCTACAGTGCCTAATAACTAATAATTTTGTGCACTTCAATACATTAATAAAAAAATATTGCCTAAAGAATTGATCATTCATTCACCTCAGAAATAATGACATACTGCTCTCCCCTACACAAAAGTTTTTTTTTTTAAGTAAAAAGTATCGTATTGGTATCGGTATCAGCAATACTGACCCTATATGTATTTGGTATCGGATCGATACCAAATTTTGCAGTATCGCCCACCACTAAAATCCAGCATTTTTTCAAAAAAACCTTGTTGCCTAAAGGGTTAAAACTGAATATACAAAACATACATACAATAATGAACATATCACTTATTAATCATTTATGAACGCATAGTCATGTTTTGTAAATAATTAGTTAATCATTTACTAATCATTTGTAAATGACTTGTAACAGAATTTACAAAACATACATAAAATGTTAGTATATCACTTGCTAATCATTTATGAATGTTTTGTAAATGATTAGTTTATCATTAACCCTCTGGTGTCTGAGGTGTTTTCTGGACCCTGGAGGTGTTCTGATATGCTCTGACATTTGTGCTTATTTCTGTTACTTGTGACATTTTCATGGCTAAAGTCTGATTACACTGTATTTAGCACAAACTCTGCTACAATAATATGTCAGCAGCATGTATGTAAACGTTTGTAGTTTTGAGATAATGACATTTATGTGAGGTTTGTGAAAAACACAAAAACAAAATGTCACTGAAATAAGGCCATGAAACCCATACTGATTATTTCTTCACAAGACTTTTGAAAATTGTATCACGTAGCCTAGAATATTTGCTCCAAAACTATGTGAAAATCATCCTGACTGCTCATTCAGATAAGACAATATATTGATTTAAAATTTGTAAGACGTGTTTTGTGTAAGAAAGCTTTATGCAAGTAGGCGTAACACATCATTAATATGTATGGTTTTCACACCTGAGAAAGACAAAGGCCCTCCCCTAATGGCCCTATTAGGAGCTATCAGGCCCTGTCATTCTGAGCAACCTTGCACAAAGAATGAGGAGATTTAAAAAAGAATGGCTTTTTGATTGTTTGGATTTATTTACAACACAACATAATCCAAAGATACACAACAAATGACAAAAAAGCACATTATTGAAAACAATGATCCAAAGACAGAGACCTGTAAAAAAATAAAAACTGTGAACATGCTGATATCAAGAGAAACTATAGGGCTGCATGATTTTGGGAATACATTTTGGATTTTTCTGGTTAAAATTGCTTTTTAAAATGTACAGAATACACACACACACACACACACATACATATATGTGACCTGTCACGGAAACCAGTGATACAAGTTGGCAGCACAACTTTCGAGCAAAATGAGAAAGGAGCGTTTTTTTAAAAAAAAATTGGTGATTTTCGCTTTTATGCAGAATCTGTTAGTTGAGATCACAAAGAAGTCTCTCCATGTTTGAGATAGCAGTATTGGTATATTTAAAAGCGTACATTTTGAGGTTGAAATCTGCTTGTTTTTCGGAGATTCTAGCATGCAGTAGTGGCGTGTCATTGTCGGTGTGTATTTCCATACTGAATAAGCCGGCTTTTGTTTCTTTTGTTATTGCCCCCGCCCGCCTATATAACCAACATGTATGTTAATGGTCCAGTAGTAGAACTTTCGCCAACGGTGTCAGAGATTCTTGGTTCTAATCCGCCCTCGTATAGTTTTTTTTTCTCGTATTGTTTTTTTCTCTCATCAAAACCGATTATGTTCATCAGTGGTTGTATATCAAGCAGGGACACGCAAATGTTTGCATTATGTTTTGTAATTTCACCAGAACGAATAGAGAGTATCCGCAACGCAACGGATTGAAGCGCGTCCAAGTGAACAGTGCGGCGTGTGCGCGAGCCACACGAGAAAACACTGTATCCACCACTGATCGCAGCGGCAACGAGCACTTTGATCACTTGATTTAAAAAACACATTTCAGTGCTAGAACGTCTCTTATTTAAAAAAACGAACAAAATTAATGCTCTGCCAGTTTACTGGAGATGTTTTATTTATTTGTAGAATTGGTACATTCAATCACATAGCACATCCTGTATTTGATTTGAACATTCTCTAGAGTTTATCTTATTTTTTATTCAGTGTACATAAGAGTTGCCTATACAGTTTTATCGGTAGATGCTACATTTATTTATATATTACCTGTTTGCAATTTTTATTTTTTTCTTTGATTGCACATTTTCCTGACCTTTTTGCTCCCCCCCTGTGCTTTACAGCTTTACAGGGGGAGCTTTACACAGGGGGTATGGCATATCTAAATGATATGTAAATGAGCCCTATTGTCACTCCCAGCAGGAGAGAGAGGTGAGAACTGCACAATCTTTAGAGGCCGTTTTCTTCCCTTTTAGCTTTTTTGAGTGCCTACCTTCAAATGGCCACAACTTCTCCAAATATTATCAGATTTCCATGTGTTACACATCGTTGGAAAGCTTGGAGACTACACTTTCAGAATATGTGAATAACTCAAAATGCCCCAGAACAGACTTGTGTCCCTACTTTCCGTGATTGGTCACATATATATATATATATATATATATATATATATATATATATATATTGCAGCACAGCACATAGCTTATTCCTACAAGGCACATGTGCTGTGCTGCATAAAATAATAATAACAATAGGCCTAGCCTATAAATCGTTAAAAAGGAACACTTCAGTAACACTGCACTAGAGAAAAATATATTGATTATCATATGTTACTTCAATCTCATTTCATAATGTCATAACGAAAATAAACATTTGGAGTAAAAAAAAATGAAGCCTATTGTTTGGTGCATTTTGCTTTTCAAGCACGTGCAGAGAACATTTACTGAAGCGATCAAGCCGCTCAAAACTATTAAACTAATTAGTGTTACCATATTATACATCTACTTTTTAGCAGATATCCACAAACACAGTATTTAACAGTGAACACTAAGGGTGTCACGATTCTCCAAATCCTTGATTCGATTACATTTTCGATTCTAAAGTCACGATTCTAAAGCTTCGATTCGATTCTCGATTTAAAATAAATAAATAAATGAAAGCACAAGCTATGCCATTTTTAGACTTAATATCTGACCTTTGTTCGCAATGTACCACACACATTGTCAAATTTAAACCATTTATTAACAACATAATGTAACAATAACTTCAGTCAATTGGAAACTTAAACAATGTAACCTATTACCTATTATAGTCCCGGGGCTCCCTGGACTCCTCAGAGCAGTCACAGGAAAATAGCACGGTGTTTTAAATTGGGTTCCCACAGCGTTTGCAACGCAGTACGAGAGAACGTTCTCGTAAGGGAACGTACTTGGTTACTTGCATAACCTCGGTTCCCTTAGAGGGCTCCCACTGGACCGCACGCCACTGCCAACTCGCCATAGGTTTGTGCAGTTGCCGCAGCACAGACAATCAGCTCGCTCAGACGAGCTATGATGCTCTCGCTGTGCAGCTGCAATGCGTTTTAAAATACAGGCTTCAATATTCTCGAGAAAAGGAGTTTTACCTATTACAGGCAAGCCGAGCTGACGTGACATGGGGGTGTGGCACAGAGTCCTGCACGGGTCCGATTTTGTAAATCCGCACCCGTCCGTACCCGCAGTGCTTAAAAACGCATCCGACCCGTTTTCCGACAGCAGCACTAATTAAAATCCGCACCCGACCCGACCCGACCCACTTAAAATAGAACCGACACCCGACCCGCACCCGAAATAAAATCAGTTTAGCCAATCACATTATAGACACACTTACAAAAATGTTTATTGCCAGGTCATACAGAAGTTATCACACGACAATTAACACAAGGACAACTTCAGCCGAAGCTAAGGCCGGTACATGAAGAACATGGCTAACATTAGCCTACCACAAAACTAACATTTTACCAATCGAACAGACGCGGCTACAACACTATATGCCACGCAATTTCGTCTAGCCTACATCTGACAATTTTGGGTTCAAACACGCCCTGCACACCACACATACTTAACAGTGTTAAATTTGAAAAATACTGTTAGATAGAATTAACGGCTTGGTTTGTTACCAGTTATCTGCATGCTTCCTCAGCGATGAAGTTCCACATTTGCGGCTATAATCCAGCACGAAAATGCAGCAAAGCCTTTCACAATATTTTAACTCCAAATTTCTCCCACACACTGGACTTGATTTTTTATGACGTATTGTCGACAACTTTACAATCTCCACTAGCTATTATTTTCTTCAACTCCTCAGCATCCATCTTGACGACTGCAAGCAGATCGCGCGCGTGGTTATGATGAATTTTTAAAACTGAAAGTAGGTAACGTTATCCTGGGAGGGCGTGGCGCGTGGGCACAAATAAACTGATGTGGATTTTAAATTATTTTATCAACTTGAAATACAGGCATATTTTTGTAGATGTGTTCCTAAAAATATGCATGGCTATATTTTTACGTTTGCATTTGATTGTTTTAAACCCGCTTTTAGACCCGTGTTTCCCCCGTGTCCGACCCGACCCGCACCCGTATCCGACACAGTTGGATATTTTTCACCCGTTTGAGCAAAATTTGCGGGTACCCAAAACCGTGCAGGACTCTAGCATGGCAGCATCGACGATTCCATTTTTTGATTCGATAATCGAGATTGAGCATTAATTTCGATCGATTTCGATTTTGTCATGTCTTGTCATGTTATGTCTTGTTCCTGTTCTTTCTCTCTACTCTGTCTCCCTCTGCTGGTCTTTTTTGGTTACTTTCCCTTTTCTCTTCCTCCAGCTGTTCTTCATCTTCTCTGACTACCTTGTTTACTCTCATCCCACCTGTTCCCTCTCCCCTCTGATTAGGTCTCTATTTCTCTCTCTGTTCCTGCTTCTTTCTTTGTCGGATTCTCACTTGAGTTTCTCATGCTAGAAGCAAACTACAGTCCTGTTTGTCTCCGTCCTAGTCCTGTCCTGTTGGCATCCGCCTGGTGAACGCGATCTATTCTCTGCTAATCTTTTTGTTCTTGTATTCTGTCCAGTTCATCTGACGCTGTGAGAGATCTGGTAACCGCAGTCTTTTCTCGAGCCTTGTCTACTCTGAGAGACCTGCAGCCTGTCGCCGCAAACACAGCCTTCTCTGTCTGCTGCCTAAAGATTCTTTTTGAAGTTATCTGAAGTATTTTTTGCTGAAGTATTTTTGTTTCATTTTTATCGCCCTCTCTGCGGGTTGCCTGTTTTGCCATTATCTCTCAAGAAGAAGAATTGTGTTCTACATTTTGCCACCCTGTGTTCTCATTAAAGACTCTATTTTGTTAATTCGCTTTTGGGTCCTCTCTTACCGGCATAACACCCTTAGTAAACATGGTTCTAAACATTATAATATTCACCATAGTATACACTCATACTAGCCTACTTTTATCATGCTGTGTTTTATTATAGAATATGAAAACATCCTCGTGTCGGACATGTATATACATTTAGCACTGAAAAGTTGCCTACCAGTCTAGTTCACATTTCAAAATGTTTCTGTCTATTTATAGATACATATACAGTACATGTACGATATTAGGCTTAGTTCATGTTTTTACTCCAATCTCATTTCATAACATACATTTTAATCTGGCACCACCAGTCTTACCTTAAAAATCTTCTCATCTTTAAATCACGTTCTTCTAATTCTTCTGAGGTAAATCTAAGTGAAACGGCACAGCACAAACAGTCTTCCAAACTCGATGAAAAGCACAGGAGTAAGTTACCTAAGTCTCTGATTCTTTGTTTTGAGGTAATGAGGGCGTTTACAGGTCTGCGTTTCTCCACGTGGATCATTTGCATGTCAATCGCGCGTGGGCGTGGTCACATTAAGGACGCGTTAATTAGGTTAATTAGGTTAATTAGTTAACTAACTAATTAATTAGGACGCGTTTGAGAAACTGTACATGCCGCTGCTTTCATACGGATTACTTAAACAGAGAATATTTGTTTTTTATATAATTTACATACTTTAAAAATAGAGACTCCAAGTGTTGTACAGACATGCGTTTCAAGTCTGTGTGACAAACATTCGCTGAGTTACAGGTCATTTTCTGTCGCGTTTCAGAATGAGTTTCACATTGAGAGATACGGCAGAACGTGCATCATGTTTATTTTCTTTATTTTACGAAAAACACAACATTTTGTTTTTATTATGAGTGTACACAAATAAAAGAAGACATTTAACAGTTTTGAATGATGTATAATGTTTGAATAATGATCAAAATCAAAAGAGTATTTTGAATCTCTTTTGCACTGATATGAAAAAAAACAAGCCTATCGCGCAGGTGCGATAGCCGACCTCAGGGGGTTAACTAACCACTTATAAATGACTTACAACTGAACGTTATTATAAAGTGTTACCGTGTAATTTTGTGCAGTAATCCTTGTATAAATAATCTTATCAAGTTCAATCTATTTTTTCTCTCTCTAGCATTCTCTAAGTGTAATGGTCTTTAATATTTCTTATGCTGTTATTCTAATTTATTGAATGTCAGAAAAGTGTGCAATTTTACAACTAGAGCCTTTTATTGGAAACATGAACAATACGGACACTCAAGTTTTAAAACATTAATAATCTAAATGAAGAAAGCTTCATACATGATTTAAAAAAACATAAAGAGAAACACACTATAGTGATTACACACTTTTACATAATTCATTAAGCGTTTACTTTAATTATCGCACATCCATCTATAAAATGATCGCCTGATTACTTCAGTCACACGTCATCATGGCACTCCTGTCAATCATTCAGGGCTCCTCCCACAAAGAGATTAATAAAGGCTGTAATATTTACTGTGTCCAAAACACTACAGCCTCTTCTTGTTAGGTTGAGAAAGAAAGAAAGAAAGAAAGAAAGAAAGAAAGAAAGAAAGAAAGAAAGAAAGAAAGAAAGAAAGAAAGAAAGAAAGTGAAAACATTAATATTGAAATATTGAAATAAAAGCAACATGTGTCAAGAGGAAAGGCTAATAGATTGGGTTTTGTCTCTATCTAGTGGGTATTCTTACTTACTGGAAGATTTTCATACAGAGACGAGTCCAGTTCAGGTTTACAATCATGAAGTTGAGCAGCCTTTATTAATGAATGTAAAAGTAAAAACAGGAGTGTGTTATTTAAATTCCCATATACTTAGTCAATATAGATATGTTCACACTGACATTGAGCGTTTAATTCCTTTTGACTAAAGGTGAAGAGTATTTAGTCTGTTGTAGGAAACACTTACAACACTTACCGTTACATTCTCATACACAGGATCACTCAATTCAACATCATAAGCGTCGCGTCTGTCATGATCCATCTTTGTCATTAAAGAAAAAAAACAGAATAAAGAGAAAATAACGTCCATAAACAATTCACTAGAAAAAGTTTCTGCTACATTCAGACTTTCAATCATTTAGATACCAAATCATTTCCCTGATCAGTAAACTTCTGATCATTTTTCTCACCTGTGTGTCATTTCTCTTTTTCATCCTCCTGGTTCCCCTTTTAAGACAGTGATTTGACACAATTACAACCAATCAGATTCAGAAATTATTTGATGTTTAATACACAGTTATGATTTTAACTAAAGGTATTTCTATAGGACGTGGCACTACCACTTTGAATGTGATTTTCAATCTCCCGTTCGGGGCGATCCTGCAGCCCACCAGAGAAAATGCAGGCGAAATTACTTTCAAAAACGCGCTTTCTACAGATACGAGTTGATTATTAGCTTATTTGTGCATGGCATTTGTGGGAGGAGGAAGAGGAGCTAATGTATGTAGGACGTCTGAACAGCGGACAAAGTAGCTGTCAGTGTGGAAAGAAAGAATGGGAAATTTTGCCTTGGCTCACGTTCATCACGACCAGAGACGAACCTACATTAAGTGTGTGGGTCCCAGGGAAAATTAGTTAATGAGGCCCTTCTAAAATATTTTTTAACATAAACATAAAGTTCTTATTTTTAAATAAACAAAAAGTCAATCTTCATCTTTATAGTAGAAGATAAAATTCAATCTTCATATTTATAACTGTCACCATAAAAACTGTGCTTTGTGTGGTAGTGACAGGAATGAGCTGTTTAATCTTTATTTTATTATTTTATTAGTTCATGACGTCTCACTGAATTAACAACTTTCTTATTCAGTCATTCATTCACACACACACTGCAGAGTACGTCCTGGTTGCTCCCTGAAGGAGGGAACGGAGCACGTAGTCGACCTCGACTGAATGGGATCACGCTAGGGAGCCTATCATCTTCGAGCATGTTAGAACAAGCCAATTTGCATCACACACTCCGCCCCCGGGATAGGTAATACCCGCCGTAGGGATTACAACATATGGACCCAGCCTAACACAGGTTCCACCAGTGCATACGAGTGATAGGCCTAGCTTCGGACGTTCCGCCACGTCCGTTGCCGAAGGGTATGGAGGAACTCAACAGGGTTCGGTTTAAGAGGGAACTCACTGGAGCGAGAATTGCGCACGTATCCAGTCCATAGTAGGGGAATGGCACAGCAAGCCAACACTTCAAACCGTGCTTACAGTCAAACTGGCTTCATGTGAAGGGAGCCCACAGGAAGCAACGGTTCGACACATCGACTAGTTCTCTAGCTAACGTGTATAGGTATCGCCCTGCCCCCAACTCTATTAAACATCTGCTCAGCGAGGCACTCTGTATCAACGCCTAGGAGGGAGCAATATCCTCGCTTAGGAGGAGCTCACCACCCAGGTGGGCACGTGCATCTTGGGAACTTTCTCACTAAGCTGAAGTCACAGAGGTAGTCAAGAAACTCCTCGGTGGCAAGGCACTGGGGGTGGATGAGAACCACCCCGAGTACTTCAAGTCTCTGGCCAGTTGTCATGCTGGCCCCATCACACCAGGACCTTCAGCATGCACTGGGACGGTTTGCAGCCGAGTGTGAAGCGGCTGGGATGAGAATCAGAGGCCATGGTTCTCAGTCAGAAAAGGGTGGCTTGCCCACTTCAGGTTGGTGGAGAGTTCCTGCCTCAAGTGGAGGAGTTCAAGTATCTTGGGGTCTTGTTCACGAGTGAGGGAAGGATGGAACGGGAGATTGACAGACGGATCGGTGCAGCTTCTGCAGTAATGCAGTCGATGTACCGGTCTGTCGTGGTGAAGAAAGAGCTGAGCCGCAAGGTGAAGCTCTCGATTTACCAGTCAGTCCACGTTCCTACTCTCACCTATGGTCATGACATGTGGGTCATGACCGAAAGGACAAGATCCCGGATACAGGCAGCCGCAATGAGCTTTCTCCGCAGGGTGGCTGGGCGATCCCTTAGAGATAGGGTGAGAAGCTCGGTCACTCGGGAGGAGCTCAGAGTAGAGCCGCTGCTCCTCCACATCGAGAGGGGCCAGCTGAGGTGGCTCGGGCTGGCCTGGAAATGCCTCGGTGTCCCCCCGGAAGAGCTGGAGGAAGTGTCTAGGGAGAGGGAAGTCTGGGCATCCCTGCTTAGACTGCTGCCCCCGCGACCCGTCCCCGTATAAGCGGAAGAAGATGGATGGATGCCATTTTACTTACCACGTTTTACTAAATGGGTGGAGGCAGCAGCAGGCCGTCGGGGCAGGATGTGCCAGATGGCCTCCATCTGCTTCTGGGCAGCAGAGAACTGCTGGGCAAAGTTCCCCATCACGTCGCTGAATAACCCAACCTGGGAAATGGGAGATCGAACCTTGTCCGGTTTTCTCATATCTGCCAGGTTGACAGACTGATTGCGCGAGCTGCAACCGCGGAGGGAGAGTCTCGACCTCACCGTAATCCTCTGGGAAGGTAGTCCAGAAGAAAGGCCTGGGGATCGGGACTGCACCTTCGCGAGCGAAGGCGAGTCTCGACCTCAATGCCGAGATGGTCATGTTCCCGCAATGAGAACATGAGTCATCCACCAAAGCTGCTTCATCGTGCTGTAAGCCCAGACACGTGATGCAACTTTTGTGACCGTCAGAGGGGGACAGAGCCTTACCGCACCCAGAAATGCACGGATGGAATGGCATCTTGAAAAAGACGCACTCACACCCATGTTGCTCTTTTAGAAAATGGGACCCGTCACCAGTGCCGGAGCACACAAGGAATGACCGCGGCAACACTTATTACAGCGAACTGAAACCAGTGAAGCACTCACTTTTCCGCCCTCAACCAACAACATACAAACAAACAGAAAAATGTGTTGCCGCGACCACCGCTGCACTGCGCTGTAGAAATCACCAACACTGAGAGAGTCTTTTCCAAAAGAACACCTACACACTCGCTCGTTGAATATAACGATACTCTTCAGAGACACCATACGAACGGCTCTGAAGCAAAAAGCAACTAGTGCATGCATCCACTTCCGTATTTATACCCGCGCCGTGGGGGCAGAGTGTGTGATGTGAATCACGCATGCCAATTTCATTGGCTCGTTCTAACATGCTCAAAGATGACAGGCTCCCTAGCGTGATCCCATTCAGTCGACATGGACTACGTCTGATGTTCTCGACTGAAAGGGAACCACAGACACACATCTTACCAAATCACTAACATCGTAATGATCACTGCAGCTCCACAAACCCCTCCAATGGATGTGTATAATATCACCAGACGTCCGGCAACTGAGACAAAAGAGTAAAACATCTGAACAGATTCATTTGAATCACTATAGAAAGAGTAATGTAAGTATATGAGCCGCTCTACCTTTAACAGTGACAGTTACAGCGTCTGATCTCTGAGATCCATGTTGATTGTGAGCCTGACAGTAGAAGCGTCCACTCTGTAGTGCACTGAAACTCTGTCCAGATCCCACAGGTGAAGTTTCATTCTCCTTAAACCAGAAGTTCTGGGCAGGAGGGTTTGAGTCACTGATGCAGTTCAGAGTCACTGAATCTCCCTCCACTATTTCACCAGAGATGGAAACTAAGACATTTTTTGGCGGGTCTAAAGCAGAAAACAAAAAAATTCACATCACAGACGATGTTTAGAGGATTTAATTTCACATTTACTGAACCATCATTAACTCACACATGACATTTAAAGTCACAGCATCGGAGTATTTCTCTCCATGTTCATTGATGGACTTGCACTTGTATTCTCCACTGTCATCAGAGCTGATCTTTGAGATGCTGTAGATTCCTCCAGATCCTACAAATGTTCCTCCTTTAAACCATCTGATTTCTGCAGGAGGGTTTGTGTCACTGATGCAGTTCAGAGTCACTGAATCTCCTTCCACTATTACACCAGATCCACTTATCAACACTGAGACACTCCTGGGAGGGTCTAAAAAGGACAAAAATTAAAACCCTAAATAAATTCAAACATGATCTCCTAATTTTAAAAAGAATAAATGAATCTGTACTCACACATGACATTGAGCTGAACAGCAGGAGAGATGTGAGTGTGTCCGTCTACAGCACAGCTATATCTGCCTGAATCCTCTCTTCTGACTGACTGCAGCAGGAGTTCATTGTTTCTGTCTCTTCTCTCAGTTAATGGCTGTGAGTTTCTGTACCAGATGAATGTTGCTCTGTCAGTCAGAGCGCAGCTGCTTTTACATCTCAGAGTGACTGAATCTCCCTCTGTCACTTTCTCAGACTCCACCTGAAGATCTGAACACAACACACACATTATATCTAGTGCTGCTGTCATACACTGATTATTATTCAACATAATGCACAGAAGAATAGATAAACCTCATCAAAGTCACCTGTGACAGTAAGAGTTACACCAGGTTTACCAGTCCATTTTCCTTCAGTTATATTAGTGATGAATCTGAAATAGTACATGTGTGAATCCTTCAGTGTCACATGACTCAGTCTGACGGTGCAGTTCTGCTGTTTATCTCCCAGATACTGAAGCCTCTGACTGTATTCAGGGTCCTCAGACAGATCTTGAGGATCTGTTTTGGTCCAGAACACTTTCATGATCTGATATCCAGTAGTAGGGTATTTATAAGTGCATCTCATTATCACTGTTGAGTCCTTTAGTGCACAGTTGTGTGAAGGACTGTAACTCACACCCCAATCAGCACTAGAAACCCCTGAAACACAGAATTCATCTCGAACAATTTAGCAGCAGCTTGTGCATATAAATTTGCAGTATCAAATTTATCTTGAGTGTTTCTGAAGTGTTGAATTGACTAACCATGAATCATGAGAAGAACGATCAGAGGAAGAGGAGGAGCCATTCTGAGTGATGTCATTATCAACACCTACAACAAATGTACAGTGGCTCATTTTTCAGCTTAATGTCTTGTCGTTTTGGTCTCACTGTTACACATTTAGTTTTTCATATTCTCATTGCATTCAAAGTTTATCAAATATATTATATATGTGTCGGGGGCCGTGGTTCAGTGAAGTCTACAGTGGGAGAGATCTGGCTTGTCTAAATACCCATTCTTGCGGTCTTTGCACTTGACCACTTGTCTACTTGCATGACGTATTTCCTCTATTTGGCCCAAGTGTTTACAGAGCTTTTATTTATACTTTGCATTTTAAAATAAACGTCTACATGTCTGTTCAGTAGTTGCTATGTAACTAACAGAAGACAAAAAAATTAAATTGTTGTGCTTCTGATGTTCTGATTAAGTAAGAAAACAGTTGCAAATGTTGTACAAAATAGGCCTACACATACCATACTCATCTTTGCACCAATAAAATGTGCAACACTTTATGTTTTTACTACCAAATTATATGTATCTAATTCATTTAAATTACAGTGGAATGTTTTCCTCGACATCTCGCGATTTCGGGGCACATGAGTTCCCGAACATAATGCATGATGGGATACGGTTAGCCTTGAATGCTCCGAAGTAAGTAAGTAAGTGCATAATGATAAACATCTGTGTCTTGTTGCAGTAATTGGCATGGAGAGACCGGATAAAAGCCACTGGGAAACTGGGAGATTCTGAGAGAGAGTGGACTGAGGACTCGTGCGCTGTGTCTGTTCCAGAGCAGACTTTATGATACTTTGATCTACTGAGAAATGTCTGTAAGCTCAGAAAACACGTGTATGTTTTTGGTTTATTTTAAACTAATAATAGCACTAGCCTCAGCCTATTCTTGGACCTACAGATGAAGACACTACCTCAACATAAACCCCCTGTATCTTGACTATAGCTGCGCATGCCCATGTACAAGTGTGTGGGTTACCTAATGTAGCATCAGTGACCTCATCTTCCTTTTCTCATGAAAACTGAGCACCATCTATTTTGAGATTGAACTAAAAGAGAAATATGTTCTAATTCTTAGTTTCAAGTCAAACAGAAATCAATGAAATACCTTTATTTATGCAAGAAAATGACAGCAACCATCATTTTTGCACTGCTTGAGTACGGAACTGTCTAAAGCCTTTCCCCGTCCCCTTTGATTGACAGCAGCTTTCATTAAATAGTCAGCCTGTATTATACAGTTATCTGTTGTTAAAAGATTAAAGTTTTAAGGTGTTTGTCACCAACATACAAAACACTGCTAGAGAAAACATTGAGCTATTGGACTTTTGATTTTAGACCATATAGTTACTGAGACACAGTCCTGTGACAACTAGCCCCAACCAATCTCCCATAAATCCCCCACACTTAAGATATTTAACAGAACAGTTATAAAATCATGCTCTTACCCGTTTCACCAACACCCGTGACCAGTGACAGCACTACAAATGATCAGGATGAAACCAGTATTGGGGTTTTTACACTCTGAATGACACGTGATTAACAACTTATACTTTCACATGAGCTTATGACACTTCACCTAGTGCAGATCGACCAGAGGAAGAGTTTTAATAGACAACATTAGACTAAAGGCATACGCATTAAACTGAGAGCAACTTTACATCAGTCCATAAAGATGCTCATGTAACAATGTTTTCAAACTTGGGAATATCTATATTTAATATGTTGCATATAGATATTAATGACAAGGAACCTGTTCTTAGGAAACTAATTGCTTGAATAACTTTTCTTTAATTTGCATATGCAGACCAACTATCCTAGCTTGTAAAACACTGAAAGGTATTGCAGTAGCAGTGACGTCAAAACACACATTTCATCGCTAGCATCGCCAACTGTGCATTTGATAAACCTCCAGTTTACTGATTTATTAATACCAGTCTGGAAGTTAAATAAACAAAGAACTTAAAACAGAAACAAAATTGATTAATCTGAATGTTTTTATCATGAGAACTTCAAAGCATTTTATTTTTGTCAGTGGCCTTGTTCTTCTTGAGTGCATCATATCTCTAAAAATACTGTTTCCTCTTTAGTAAGTGAGACTTCAGCATCACAGTGTGTCACAGCTGTCTCCCTTTAAGGACGCCCTGCTCTCATTTGTCCGTCTTCGCGAGGAAAAAGGGACAAGGATCTGTGCCCAGTACACTGCATGAAAAGACTCAAATCCGGCAAAATACGGGCTTGGTAAACTCCTGTGTAATTTGATGTATGCCGGATGTACTGTATGTGGGAAAAAGCGGATCAGAGTAACATGGGACAGTATATTTCCAGATAAACCCGGAAACCTCACATATGCGGTCATATACAGGAATCCGTGAAATTTCACGGACATTAACACTGCTGGGTGTGAGAGGATTGACGACTGTTAGGTGTGAAGACCTTTCATATGTTAATGACTGACACTAACACAGTGCTGGCTGTTCTCAGAGGGAGGGGTGGCAGGGGAGGACTTCAGGATTGAGAATTATCTCTGTATTACTATAGGCTACAGCAAACAAGCTTTTTGTACAGAAAAATAAATCAATTCTTAAGGCCCTGAAACACAAAACCGACGTCAAAGAACTAGCAATGACTGAAGCCGACTCTAGGGTTGGCTCACGTCGCCTGTGCCAGGGCCTTAAAACCACTGCATGAAAAAAAGTCTCTTAATCAAATATTTTTTTTTATAAAAACAGGACAAAATAAACACCCTGTCTGAACATATACGTTCACAAAAACATCTGAATATTTAATGAAATAAACAAAGGAATTTAATGGAACAAATAAAGAAAAATGAACCAAGACATTTCAGAATATCTCAAAGTTTTAATTGCAGACAACAACATTTGTCACCTTTTTCACCATTGGCTTTTAGCTTGCTTAGTTGGGGACATTTAATTTAATATTCAACAACATTATTGATCTGCCTGCGTTGACACTATTATATGAGATCTGACATCACGGTTTTCTCCAAAGTGGCTATATATATATACACATTTAAATGTATTTATTTATTTATACAACAAAATGAATCACCACTGAACTGACTTAAGCTGGACTGTGAAGCTATTTTCTTCTGGAAACAAACTTTCTTGCATTATTTTCCTGTTATCTCTGTAAAGCTACTTTGAAACAATCTGTATTGTAAAAAGCGCTGTATAAATAAAGGGGACTTGATATTTATTATGACCGCCGCTAGCGTAGCTAGCGAAAGCGGTCATATAGGGATTGTCAAAGTTTTTTTTTTTTCGTCACCTTACTGAATTTTCCGTCAACGATACCAGGGACACCGAAACACCGGGGAACATGAAATTTGGTGGGCATGTAGCCCCACTAGACTTGTACGGAAAAATTTCGTTTGGTCCCCGGGGGCCACTCCCCCCCCACGCTGGGCCCCCCCAAACCCAAAAAAATGCAGTTTTTCCTAAATAACTACCTGAACCGTGGCACCGAGGATGAAGAATTTTTTATGGTATGTTGGTCTACTAGACTTTTACAGAAAAATTTCGTTTGGTCCCCGGGGGCCACTTCCCCCCCCGCGCTGGGGCCCCCGTGAATTTTTCGTCAACGATACCAGGGACACCGAAACACCGGGGAACATGAAATTTGGTGGGCATGTAGCCCCACTAGACTTGTACGGAAAAATTTCGTTTGGTCCCCGGGGGCCACTCCCCCCCCCCACGCTGGGCCCCCCCAAACCCAAAAAAATGCAGTTTTTCCTAAATAACTACCTGAACCGTGGCACCGAGGATGAAGAATTTTTTATGGTATGTTGGTCTACTAGACTTTTACAGAAAAATTTTGTTTGGTCCCCGGGGGCCACTTCCCCCCCCACGCTGGGGCCCCCGTGAATTTTTCGTCAACGATACCAGGGACACTGAAACACCGGGGAACATGAAATTTGGTGGGCATGTAGCCCCACTAGACTTGTACGGAAAAATTTCGTTTGGTCCCCGGGGGCCACTCCACCCCCGCGCTGGGCCCCCCCAAACCCAAAAAATGCAGTTTTTCCTAAATAACTACCTGAACCGTGGCACCGAGGATGAAGAATTTTTTATGGTATGTTGGTCTACTAGACTTTTACAGAAAAATTTCGTTTGGTCCCCGGGGGCCACTTCCCCCCCCGCGCTGGGGCCCCCGTGAATTTTTCGTCAACGATACCAGGGACACCGAAACACCGGGGAACATGAAATTTGGTGGGCATGTAGCCCCACTAGACTTGTACGGAAAAATTCCGTTTGGTCCCCGGGGGCCACTCCCCCCCCGCGCTGGGCCCCCCCAAACCCAAAAAATGCAGTTTTTCCTAAATAACTACCTGAACCGTGGCACCGAGGATTTATTTATTTGTTTATTTGAAAAGGGACAATGTACACTAATCAACATTCAGAAAAAAAATGTAAGAGTACCCGAGTTAGCCACAGGCTAGTTTTCATCGGCAGTCCCCTTGCCAGATGTTATTAGGCATCCTAAAATAAAACTGTTGTAATACAGTAAAATTCATTATACAATAAACAAAAGATAAAAAAAAATTAGACTGTGTAAAATCACAACCAATCGAGTAAACAAGATAAACAAATAAAATCTAAAAATAAATGATAATAGATGATACTGTTATTTTTAGTTGATAGGACCAGCGTCAATGTTGACAGTGTTGATTTTCAATAAGCCATTTCTTAACATTAATCTTAAATGAGTAATAGGATGGAGACTCTCTAATTAATGGTGGTACTGAGTTCCATTGATGTGATGCTGTAAATGAAAAGACAGCCTGACTAAATGCAGTTTTTTTGAATGGTATTGTGCAGTCCCTCCTAGCTGCACCTCTTGTAACTCGGTTTACATTCGATTTAAAATTGATAAGGCCAAATAAAGGCGGAGGAGCTGACCTGTGCATGATCTTATAAACTAAACAGACATTTCTGTATTTTATGAGGTTTTCCCAACTAAGCAATTTAGAAGAGGATGAAGAATTTTTTATGGTATGTTGGTCTACTAGACTTTTACGGAAAAATTTCGTTTGGTCCCCGGGGGCCACTTCCCCCCCCGCGCTGGGGCCCCCGTGAATTTTTCGTCAACGATACCAGGGACACCGAAACACCGGGGAACATGAAATTTGGTGGGCATGTAGCCCCACTAGACTTTTACGGAAAAATTTCGTTTGGTCCCCGGGGGCCACTCCCCCCCCCGCACTGGGCCCTCCCAAACCCAAAAAATGCAGTTTTTCCTAAATAACTACCTGAACCGTGGCACCGAGGATGAAGAAATTTTTATGGTATGTTGCTCTTAAGGGCCCACATCAACCTAGCCCATAATCACTCATTTGTGATTTGCGCCCCTCCCATAAAAAATGAAAATGCAATATTATTCTGCTATAATCGCCCCTATCTTCAGTTGAGATGTTCAGAACTGCACCATATTTCATGTGTATGATTAACTTGACATCCTCTGGGGGTATGCGAAGTTTCGTAGAATTTCATCCATGGGGGGGTATAAAATAAATTCATTTATGTGCACATTTAGTGACTGTACACTCATCGGCCTGTAGATGGTGGTGTTGAGCGAAGGGTTGCTGGTTTAGGATGATACTGTCACACACACACATGCAGGAATACAAACAAACGCAAGCATGCACACACACTGACATCCACACGCACAGACACACACCCATACACACACATACAAATCCACATGCACAGACACACACACACGCGCACACACATGTACGCACGCATACATACACGCACAGACACACACAGACAGAGACACACACATACACAAACACACACACATACACACACACACACACAGACAGACATGCACATACTACTACTTTTTTTAGGTATATACATAAACACGCAATACAGCCAAATTGCTCCACGTCATTTATTTTTGTGGAAAGCCAGTGCAGGCCTGAGCGGCGGTCATATTTTGTACCGCCATGCGGTACATCTAGTTAAAAAGGGAGAAGGAACACACCAAAAATCAGAGTGTTCATGTACTCTATAGGAGTTCACTGAACACTGGTTTCAGTGTATATATAGGTCCAAGAGTTCGGTGTTCAGTGAACACTGTAAAAAGTGTAAAATATATACTCTCAAAATAGAGTTACATTTGAACACCTGGAGAGTTAAAATGTACTCTTATAACTAGCACTTTTGACACCGTTTCAGTGCTTTTGAACACCTGCAGTGTAAACCTAGAACCTTTGCAGAGCTCATTATTTAACACTTGGAGAGTACAAATGTACTCTAAAGCTGGTACTTTTTTTATTTACAGTGTTTCAATAGTTTCCAACACCTGCAGTGTAAACCTAGAACCATCAGTGAGTGAAAAATACTCAAAGTCAGTGCTTTTTATGTCCGTTTATTTAACCATGTTCATGGATGTTCAAAAACCACAAACTCATACAAACACATGTACAGGAACCACATATTGATAATCTCTATCAAAACCATAAGTAGTTTGGTCTCATTACAGCTTTGAGAATTCTCTGGTTGCTCTGGAATTAAATTAACTACGGGTTCATCAGATACGTCAACTATGACGGGTTCGTTCTCAACTATGATGGGTTCGTTCTCAAATTGATCTAGACTTTTAGCGTTATGTTTGTTATGGAGATGTTTTCTAAAGCCTGAAAAAGTCCAAAATCTCTGGTGGCATCCAGTCTGGTCACACATCAATTGAAACTTCTTACCAGGATAAAATGCATGGAAAACTTTGAGATGACGGATCAACATTTGAACGGTTAGAAAAATAGACTTGCAAACAAAGCATCTGAACATCATAACTCTTTAGTTGAGGAGCTTAGCTCTAATGTCCTTGACTCTGGGAGTTTCGTGAGAATGATCTACATCAGTGTTGTAGATGGTGGTCTGCACAAACGTGTACATGCCATTTAAGGCTTGGTCATAGGAGATGCCGAAAACATAATGTGCTTTGATAAGTTCATCAAAGGCTGACAGGGAAGACTTGCCCTTGCAGGGAAGGAGATCACCATCCAATGCAATGTAGAACTCGTGGATATGCTTTCTTGTCGTCCCAACTGCCACGATGTAGGGCTGCCTCCCCTGGTTTGGACCAGAGTGCTCCTGGCTGCGACATGACTGTAATATAACAATAAACTGAAATGAATCTACACTGAACATCACATTTTGATGGATAAGTCACACTCTGATAGAAACCTTTGATGGCACAGTTAGCTTTCCCATGCAGGATATATTCAGCATGTGATAAGGCAACCAAGGTTTGTGTACCACGGTCACACAAAGAGAGAGAATTAAACAGAGACTTCATCAATGTTGGTTACCTTATCACGTCACAGCTAACTCCAATACGTTGGCAAGACAGACAACTAAAAATAAGAATGAACGAGCACAAGACTGATGTGTAACACATTTACAAGTGATGAATAGTTTACACTTTAGATTAGGGGATGCAGAAAGTGTTGTAAATGATTTATTATTTATTCATGCGTTTAGACATCTATAACAGGTGTTGAACACTGTAGTGTGCACTGCAGTGTAAGTGCTGACTGGTGAGGGTATAGACCACTGTCTTCTCTGAAACACATGGAGTCTTTAACCACTGTACACCTGATGTGAGCAAAACATACAAAGAAATTGTGACAAAAACTCACCCTGCAATAAAGCGATAAAACGTACCCACAGAAGACAGCAAAGACAGAGACAGCAAAGACAAAGACCCCCCCCCCCCCCCCCCCCCCCCTCCTCTTAACACGAGTCAAGTCACCAAAAGTTCACTAAGAATATCTATATATCACATATGGGGTGTGAAGTAACGAATTACAAATACTCACGTTACCTGTAATTAAGTAGTTTTTTTCAGAAATTGTACTTTTTTGAGTAGTTTAAAAATTGTGTAATTTTACTTTTACTTGAGTACATTTTAAGTGATGTATCGGTACTTTTACTCTGCTATTTTCCTTCTGTTTGTGGTCGTTACTCGTTACATGCTTGTTTTAATTTTATTTTTATCCATCAACGTGATTGGATCGAGTAATCAGTCTTGTGACTGTCATCAAATCAAATTAAGCATAGAAAACTTTAACCGCCTATTCCTGCTGTTACTCGTGACTGCTGTGGAAGTGCATTCTTCAAGCATCAATTGCTGTGCTCGATGCTGCTGATAAAACAGCTTCGCCGAGACTACAAAGAGACATGCATTTGTGTGTGTGTGTGTGTGTGTGTGTGTGTGTGTGTGTGTGTATTTGTTTCTTTTGTAAAAGTTTCCCGGATATAACTTCCCTATTTAATGCACAATTTTCCTTACAAATTACATTATCAGCATTACAATGTGAGTAAATGTAGCCGTGTAAAGTGTAAGGGATAATGCCACCCTTCTACACAATGTGCATTTACGTTTAAATTGTAACATATTTAATGGCATGGAATTACAGTGTAATTAGTGTTAGCTCACTATCTTAGCCTTTTTCAGTGCATTAGGTGCATTCAGTGCATAATATTAGTGATTCTCATTTATCAAAACACTAAAATTGGTACCGTTTTGGAGAGAAATTGGGTATTTTTTAATCTCTCTATTTAACCCATCTCATGGTGTGTGATGCTGAACTATCATATGAGTTTCTAAAGGTTTTTGAATTCTTTGCACAGTTATGAATATTGATATTTTATGTGCAACAATATCAGGCTCAGGGGCCTTTTGCCTAATTTTAAATGCTTTTTCTTTTTCAAACAATATGATTTAAATGGTGATGAGTGTAATGATTTGATGCATTTTAAAAAGATGGATGATAGATATTCTTCAATCTTTCTGACAAAGTTTTTGAATTACAGTATGTGCAATTTTTTTCAATTTATAAATTGTAGTCTATGGTGTTTATTATAAGGGGATAGAATCCGCAGCTCAGTACTCACTACTCACTACTCATGAGTACTTTTAATTAAGCTACTTTTTTACTTTTACTCAAGTAGTTTTTTGGACAAATACTTTTTACATTTTTTGGAATGTAATGGTACTTTTACTTGAGTATGTTTTTTCAGTACGTTTTCCACCGCTGCACATATGATGTATCTTGTGAATATATTGTTTTTCCTTTTCATGCTTGGTACCATTTTAAGTGTCTCAGTGCGATTGGTAAAATGGTCTTAATTTCATTGCAGTCATTGGTTTAATGAGAAAGATTGAGACCTTAGGAGAATCCTGTTATATCTCCCGAAACCAAGTGTTACCCCCTGGGGGACATGGATTGACCCAAACAACTCTAAACAATATTGGTATAACAATTTTGTTCTGGTCTGGGTATTTAAGGCTAGGTGACAGAGCAGTCTTTGGGACTCTTTACTAGGATCACCCCCATACAGTGCGGTTTCAGTGTTTTCCTGCTGGAAAACACTCACACACCACTCCGTGTCTCTGTCAGGAAAGCATTACTTAATTTTAGAGTCATTTTTGAGTAAATGATGTCATGTATTTTTCTGAATTGGCTTTTAATCATTTACTTGTGTAATTGGCATGATACATTTTCACCTGACAAATAAATGTTGCATCTTGATTTATTCTGAAGTTTTCTGAAATCATTATTTTAGTAGATTATGAGGAGGCTGGTGCTACCGCAGCTCTGTGTCCAGGATAGGTCAAACTAAAGGTGCATATGAACGGAGCAGTAGCACGTCATCTGAAGACTTTTTGATTTCTGTCTATCACTGACTTGGCAAGTTGTACGGAAGTGGCTAAATAAACTACACTTGTTTGTATGAGTGAGCAGTAGGCAACCGACTTAAGAGGTATTAGCAAACCCCGCACCAGAGGTGGAGAATCCAGGGGTCAGAAAGTAAAAGTCCTGCCATATATTTATTCCACCCATGAACTCACACAGCAAAAACTCCAGTGTTAAATGAACTCTCCTGTGAGTTTATTTGGCTCCAGACTCAAGAGTGTTAAAGTTAATGAGATAATTAAGTGATTGTTTGAGTGATGATTGAGCATTATTGAAAACACCTGATGTTAACAAGCAGAATTACTGAAGGAGAAAATCTCTTTTTAAGTTACCATTATGGTGATCAGTGTTTGCTTTAGTTGGGCTCTTGACCCTTAAACTACTAACTTTAGATTTTGTTTGGCTGTTGTATTTGGGTTACAACTCTCAGATGAACAAAGAGAAACGTTGATCAGGTGGTGTTGGTTATGTTTTGACATAATCATAATTTGACCTGAATCACAAAACTCATTTAGAGAGTTAAGTTTACCTTGTTGATTATAGCTGCCTGTGATTCTAATATTATGCCATGTTAATCATTTTCAATGTAATCAGAAAGATTTCTTGAAAGTTGTTCTGATCAAAAGACTTTGAAAAAATATATTATTTGGACACACAGACATCAAGAATCAGCCTGTGATTCTCAACAATGGTGACAAAAATAAAGCATGTTGCAGTGCATTCTGGGTGCCACCAATCAAAACTCATCCATGGCTCCCATCATGCATTTCAGTATGAATAAATTATTGTTCTTGTTCTAATAAAATTGTCTTGTTTTCCTAATTGAATATTCTTTTTGTCACCATTGTTGAGATTCATACACTGAATCTTGATGTCTGTGTGTGCCTTAAAGAAAGATTTTTCTTTTCTTTATCAGAACAACTTTTAAGAAATAATTTGAATTATATTGAAAAATCTGGATCTTAATCTGTAGAATTACTGTGATGTTGTAATGACCAATATACATTTAAGTCAGAGATTAGGCTCTAAATGAGTTCAGTGATTCAGATCAAATTATGATTATGTTAAAATATAACCAACACCACCTGATCAACGTTTCTCTTTGTTCATCTGGCTGTAATAACTCAAATCAACAGCCAAACAAAATCTAAAGATAATCATTTGAAGGTCAACTGCCCAACTAAATCGAACACTGATCTCCATAACGGTGACTAAAATTGTGATTTTTCTCCTTCAGTGATTCTGCTTGTTAACATCAGGTGTCTTCAATAATGGTCAATCATCACTCAATCAATCACTTAATTAGCTCATTAACTTTAACACTCTTGAGTCTGGAGCCATATAAACTCACAGGACAGTTCATTTAACACTGGAGTTTTTGCTGTGTGAGTTCATGGGTGGAATAAATATATGGCAGGACTTTTACTTTCTGACCCCTGGACTCTCCACCTCTGCCCCGCACCCTCTGACCAAGATCAGACTGGCGAGGCTGTGTCCATGAGATCCACGTAAACCCGGGGCGTGTGACTCTGTGCGGCATCGGGTCCCTTAGTGAATTAATAATTGAAAGTATGGGATACTCAGAATAATCAATGATCTAAATTAATACATAATCAATATTTATGACTATTTCTAATCAGAAACACGATCTAAATTTGATTATCATTTGAAATTGGAGTCAGATTAAGCGTAGAGCTAAAGTAATATTGAAACTAAATTCCAATAAATTAAGTGAACTTCACTGGAGCGCTGAAAAGGCATATACGCATTATCCCTTCACCCACCGTTGGATTCCGTCGTTGAGCCAATGGGTGGTCCTTACACACCCGACCCCCTGTGAGGTAATGGCACCCTGGGGAGACGAAATAACTTGTTCTCTACAAGCTGGCGCCTCAACACAGTCCTGTGACCCAGGAGAGTCTCAGGGTCCTGGTGTCAGCTGTATAACCGATGGAGATATGCTTTATCAGTCCATGTGTGGATATTTTCTAAATGTATCATTTCTTAGCCAATCAGAATCATTCAACCTGAAATAATGACGTAGCTTCATGATTGTGTGAGAGTATAATTGGTGTGAAACTGGGAATGTACGGCAGAACGGCCTACGAACTCCTGTCTGAGTATTGAAGCTGATTCTGCTGATGAAACTGCAAACTTTCTTCAGGAAAACTTTCATCAATTGACTGCACTTCTGACTCCTGGTCTTCATTCATCATATCTGGTCCTAGTCTTTAACTATAAATTCCTCTCCCTCAACAAGACAACAATAGGACTAAAACTAAAGAAAAATGGTGATCTTTTTCTTTGTTGAAGAATGAAGATGAATGATAGTGATTTACAGGTGAGGCTCATCGAGGTTGATGTCAGACGCAGGAGATGTGACCTCTGGTGGCAGTTTGAGGGATTGTTAGGGATGGGCGATTACAAACTTTTTATTTTGATCCGATACCAATACTTTTTCTTAAAATTTTAACAATGCCAATGTAAAAAACAGTTATTTCTTAAATTGGTATGTGATTTTTCAATGTTATTTTTAGAAGAAAAAATGAAATTACACTTAAAGGCATATCACCCAACAAACTCCAGCTAAATGTCAGGGGTGTTTTGGAGCAAACATGAAAAAAGTATTGAAAACAAATAAAAGTGATGCAGAAACTCATGTTTTGTCATTAACAATTTTAATATTGATATTTTTTAATGGAATCAATACCAAATAAGTAGCTTGTGAGAATCAATATATATACATATCAATACTGCAGGATCTATGAGCCCTTCAGGTTTGTACAAGCAAATATGAGACGATCACAAATTACACAACTTAAAAATAAAAAAAAAACATTTAAAGCGAGAGTTACAGGAACACAAAAGACTGAATAACAGAAGCTGATTATATTGAGCACTTTGAGAGCAAAATTTTCCATTGTGAATGAATTCCATTATCAGAATAAAATGATCAAATATGATTTAAAAGCTGGAAAATGTTGTAAAATGAGAAAGCGTAGATTGTTTGCCACAACTGAACATCACTTTAGGTGTTTTGACTTAATTTTAACATATATTTAGACAATAACAATTCTCCAGCTTTTAACTTTCTTTTAATTCCACTGTTATATCATGTTTCTTAAACTATACAGAAATTAAACTTTTGTGACTCATCACTGATGACCCCTGTCAATCATCAGTGGCTCCGCCCACAGAGCTCAGGATTGGTTCATTTGTGCTCCGCCTCTCACTGCAGAATCTTCCTGTTGATCTGAACAAACAATAAGATGAAGAAAGACTGACTGAAGTTCATCAACAACATTATAAAACCTTTCACAAGATACATAACACAATCACACTATACTGAAGAGAGTTTTATTGATTATATTGAGAAGAGCTGCAGGTTCTGACACTTACTGATGGATGTTTAGAAAAGCTCTGAGGATCAAGAGTCTTCAGGAGGTCTGCGATCAACGGTCTGTGTGAAAGAGAGCGAGAGATCGGTCATGTGATCATCAGTGATGGAGTATCTGACTTTGACGTCTCACTTACTGTGAGTGTGTCGTACAGGTCAGAGGTCATGGACTTGAGCTCAAGAGCTGTATACGTGTCTTCATTGGGATCAGAGATCTACAGGAGAGACAGAAGGACACACACATTGTGAGTTCATGTTTTAACCCTCTGATGGTCTTCGTTTGAAGTGACACTCGTGGTCTCCAGACAATAACATGTTTTTGTTACAGAATAATCTTTTTTTTATATATATATATACAAAAACAGCTTTTTATGTAAAATTCACTTTATAAAAGACCCAAATTTCTAAATTTCATTTATGGAGATTTTTTGTATAAAAACCTATTTATTTATTTTTTTGTTTGTTTTTTTTTACATTTATTTATATAAATTTAAAATATATCATAAATCCTCCAAAAACTGCACAGATGTGGAGTAAAAACATTAATAAACAGAGTAAAATTACATTGGTTAAAAAATAAAAAAAAATTATTCTGTTACAAAATGACATGTTATTGCCTGGGGTCTCTGGAGACCCCAAAGACCACGAGTGTGACTATTTTTTTTTCATTTAACATAAAAACAGATATCATTAAAAAAAAAAATATATTTTTAGATCTAGAAAGGGTTGAGAGCCGTACAAAGTTTCATGCCATTTGGACAAAGAACACATTTTTTTTTTAATGTAATGTTTAGAGGATCTTGATGAAAATCAGTTTTACTGGATCTAGAACTGAAGAATCGGGTGTTTGGTCACGAGACTTGTGTGTTTTATACTCTTAATATCTGTGTACGGCTCATAGCGGCTGTAGGAAACATCTCTGCATGCAGGAAAACACTGTGAATAATTGAGATCATCTCACCTTCATAGCAGATCTTCTGTTCATCCTTTTAGTAAGACTGTCAGAAGAAAGATGAATAAACAACACATTTAATGCCTCAAATAACTGCAATTTCAGGATTCAAACAGAGATGGCGACAAAGAGGCAAAGCTTACGCACTACCGTTTTAAATGTAACACTTTACCTAAATGTAATACAGTAATTCTTCATATATACAGAAGTAGATTTTTTAAATGAACTTCTTACCAAATGTACATCACAAAAGCCCCTGATGCTCCACCGAGTAAAACACCAACAACACCGACAGTTACAGACGAGAAACATCTGACTGCTGAAATACAGACAAACACACACCAATGTTTAACAGGACTAGATCAGACAAAATATAATGACAGATAAGAAAGTAAGCAGGAGTATGTGGTTAAAATACAGAATATGATTCATAAAACTCACACATGACACACAAAGTCACAGTATCAGAGTATTTCCCTCCATGTTTATTGATGGACTTGCACTTGTATTCTCCACTGTCATCAGAGCTGATCTTTGAGATGCTGAAGATTCTTCCAGATCCTACAATCGTTCCTCCTTTAATCCAGCTGATTTCTGCAGGAGGGTTTGAGTCACTGAAGCAGTTCAGAGTCACTGAATCTCCCTCCACTATTACACCAGATGGACTGATGGACACTGAGACGTTCCTGGGAGGATCTAACACAGAGAAATAGTCATATCATTAACAATCATATTAAACTTGACATCACAGAGGATTTAATCACGTTTAGAGGATTTAATGTCACAAAATAAACTCTATACTCGTGTTTTGCATTTGTTAATCCACTAATTTGTTGATCACAGTTACTGAACCATCATTTACTCACACATGACGTTTAAAGTCACAGTATCAGAGTATTTCCCTCCATGTTTATTGATGGACTTGCACTTGTATTCTCCACTGTCATCAGAGCTGATCTTTGAGATGCTGTAGATTCTTCCAGATCCTACAATCATTCCTCCTTTAAACCAGCTGATTTCTGCAGGAGGAGTCACTGAAGCAGTTCAGAGTCACTGAATTTCCCTCCACTATTACACCAGATGGACTGATGGACACTGAGACGCTCCTGGGAGGATCTGTAAAGACAAAAAGTGTAAAATGACATGCAGTGAGACAAATTATTGCACAAATAATCTTCCAGAACTGGTTAAAAATAAAAGCAGACTTACACATGATATTCACATTCACAGCAGCAGAAGCCTGAGATCCATGTTTATTTCTAGCAGAGCAATGATAGTCTCCGCTGGACTCAGACTTAATATTAGTGATACTGTAGGTTTCACCAAATTGCAAAATATTCCTTCCTCCTTTAAACCAGCTGATTTCTGCAGGAGGGTTTGAGTCACTGATGCAGTTCAGAGTTACTGAATCTCCCTCCACTATTACACCAGATGGATTGATGAAGATCACAGGTTTCACTGGAGGATCTACAGATGTCAGGTAAAAGTATTTATCAGAGACGGCTGGTGGAAAATGTTCTAGGAAAGGCTGCATTTGATTATTATTGGACAATTTCAGCAAACATTTTTCACTGTTTAATGCTCAAAGTTAAAGAAAAAGTTTAAGCAAAAAAGTAAACAGAAGGAAAAACTATTAAGACTAGAATTTGAGAGGCTTGAAACATTTGAAATACAGACAAATGTTTTACCAAGTTCTAGATTAAGATATTATTTTAAAAAAATATTTAAAAATAAGATTTTTTTTTTTACTTTTCCTAATTTACAATGAATGTATATAGTGCAAATGCAAAAACTGAGAGGAAAAAAAATATGTTACATTTGTTTAGAGATTTTTTATATATAACTACAATTTTGATGCTACTACTTTTCCTCGCTCCTCCGTCCTCCAGCCTGTGACCCAGAAACTGATCAAACTCAGCATCTTGAAGAACATCTCAATTCTTTCTATTCTCTTCACATGTCACAATCATTTTTATTTATGCTTTACCTTTGCAGTTTAAATTAATTATATATCAAACATATATCAACAGGGCATCTTGTTTTATCTTTATTCTGTATGAATTTCTTTAATAACCAAACTTTAACAGCATAAGGGCAGATCTCTTGATCGCAACTGTTGACGCTTTGAAGTGACGCTCCAGTGATCAAGAATATTCCAATATACAAATAGGGCGCTTCTCATTTCTTATTTGTGTATCCTCGTTTCCTTTCCTCGTGTCTCAGTTCCACCCCCTGTTGGATTCAAGGGAAGGTTGCAAGGATGAAAATTATTTGTTATTTAACAAATCACTGGCAATGGGACGTAACTTCTCCCATGTAGCGTCTGCAGTGTTGGGAAAGTTCACTTTCTACATGAACTAGTTCAAAGTTCAGTTCACAAATTTTAAAATGAACTAGTTCAGTTCATAGTTCACACGCAAAAAATTTTGAACTAAGTTCACAGTTCCAAAAATGAACTAGTTCATAGTTCTTTTTTTCCATGTTGCTGCAAGCTATTATTTTTTCAAAATGATTGCCACAGCCCATATAGATAATTATTTTAACACTGAAGCTATGCGTCAGATTTTTCCCATCCTCACCGACCTGTGTCATAAAACCCGTTTAAATGATCATGACGCCAACATGCTGCTTTTTGTTTTGACTTGCAACGTTAGTGATGAGTCGTAAATGAACAATCCATTCGTTGCGTCTGTCACGTGACAAATGAACGAAAGACTCGGAAGGTAAAGTAATTATTTATGATCCCTGTAAACGATTTTTGACTGCATTATAATGATTTCTTAATTCAGAATATGATCAAGATTGCATAGGTGGATGTGTTCGGGGAATTTGCCAGTTAATGGTATAACATTTAAAGCCCCTTAAATGAACGAAATTACTCGAAAAAAGATTCGTTAATTTTGATGAACGAGATTGAACAAGAGAGTCAGTAGACACTGGTGGCTGGTGTTGCCAGATTGGGTGTTTTCCCGCTACATATTAGGGCCTGTTTACGGTGTGTTTTAGCCGGGTTTTCGCCTGGAAGGCTCTATAGAAATCTGGCACTCTACTGAACGAAGTTAAACTGAGAGAGTGTGCCGTTCACAGACACCAGAATGAACGAGTTCACAGTATCGTTCATCAGGCAGTAATACAGTACGTTCAGTTCACGTTCGGCCAAAATATGAACGAGTTCATGAACTATCGTTCAATGAACGCGTTCAGGCACAACACTGAGCGTCTGAACCAATCGGACACACACAAGTTATTAATTTATTTAATGAATAATCCAGCAAACTCACTGTGAAACTCTCCCCAAAAACTAACATCCCAAATGAAGCTAACACACTGGCAGGACGCTGTGTCTTGTTACAGGACACACAAGGAGTTTTCCCAGAAAAGGAGAGCATCAGGGAGCATCCCAGAAACTGTGTGAATGATTGTGATGTTTTGTGTCCTATTTTGTATACACCATAGTATGTATTTTATTATACAACCAACGGTCAATGTAACCTTACCTGTATCATGTCTTCTATCTAATTAATCCTCATTTCATGATTCACGCTTTGATGTACATCACCTTCTCTTAGAATGCAGTGTGGATTTGTTATATCTATCTGAGTATTAATGAACAGAAAAGAGGTAAGGCAGATTTGAGATAGCGTCATTCATCTTCCCCACAAGAGGAAACTCCCGCCAGACAATCCACCCTTCTCATTGGTCCAGCAAACCCAGAGAGGGGTGGCCATTCTCAGGCTTTATTAGAGACAGACCACAGTGACCGCCTCTCTCTCTTAGCTCGTCTCATCCGGCTACAACACTGCTTCTGCTGATACTGGGGGGAACCCTTTCCCCCACTGGTGCCCAGGGCCCTGGGCCCAGCAGGCCGGAGCACCGCCTGCCATGTTTTCGTACTACCAAAGGGAGACAGAAGGCTGTGTCTCCAATCCAGCAAACTGCACCTTTACCATCACTGAATGGACAACGATCAAGCCTTCTCGGCACTTCAGGATGCCGTGCCGTCCAGCGTGCCCTCAGCAGGCCAGGGCCGCAGGCTTCGACTCACAACAGCCATGTGCTCGTCGAAACCACAATGCAAGCTCATCATCATCTTCTCCATCAGGCAGAGAAGAAAACGATGGCAACTTGCACCATGACTTTTGGCACTCACGGAGTCATCAACGAACTCAATTTTCAACCACTTCAAGAACTGTCCGTGCACACAAACTATGCAAGTATCAATTTAATGAGGTGCTCTGAAAATGATCAGCTGATGGTTCTTTTCATACTGAAATAGATATTTTCCATAGTTCTATTACCTGTTTCCGGTTCCACATCACTCACCCCTTTACCTATGCATGTATGGATGTATGAATGTATGAATGTATGTATGTTTGTTTGTTTGTTTAGTTTAGTTATGTTTGTGATTTAGTTCATAAAACTTGTGCACAATTATGTATTTGGTTTCTGATTCTCTGCTTGCATACAAAGTCCCTTTTATGATCTTGATCTTGTTACATGCTCTAAGTGCTGTACATGCTAAGGAATAATTATTTTTCAGTGACCATGAAAGATACACTTTTCTTAGAATAAATGAATAATCAAAGAGTTCGTTGGAACTGATTAATTGATTGTAATATTAATTTGGCTTACCTCAAAGTTAATCTAATTAACTGACCCAAATATGAATAATTAATCATAATTGGTAATTATGGATTATTATAAAAAAATTCCCCTTTGAGCTAATATTGTTACAGTTTAGTGGAGAATGCGGGCATCGTATTAAACATTGTATGCAAGCAGACAGTAATCAATCATGTTGTCCCATAAGTTTTATTAACATTGTCTACATGCACGTACAAGTTTCTGATAAAATCAGCAAAACTATAGCTTGAATATGCCTTCCTACGAACGGCAGAAAGTTTCTCAATGCTATAAGGCATGTTTAAATCGTAAGATAAGAAATTCCTGATATTAGCGAAGCAATCCTAATTTCAGTTCTAAATCGAGCGTAAGCCTTCTCTGACGAAGAAATCTCAGATTAGCCGCATGTATAGATGGTACCAGAACAAATTAATCTGATCATTGGGCGAAGAAATCCCCATTTTCAGCATTTTTGAAGGTGATTGAGCGATGCTCCTCAATCACAGATTAAGGCCTTTATTATTAAGACATTATTATTCATTACGTCATTGTATTCATATTAAACCCCTGAACCGCTCATTTGAAACAATCACGTCGAATTAGTGGTATAAATGCTAGCCTAGCTAACTAGTAATTTGCCATTGTCTGTAAAGGGACTGTGCTGTTTTTATTTGTGAAAGAGTTGCATCACTTGCATGCAACTTCATGTGTTTAAACTGGAGTTCCTTCAGCCTGAAGCAGACAAGACCTGCCGAGGCAGAGAAGGGAACCGTTAGACGACAACGAAAGCGGACGTTGGACACCCAGCCTGAGCCACCAAGAGCTGACCAGCATCATCTTCTCCTTGGCCACGCTCCCGCAGGCCTCAAACAGGAGGTAAATGAACTAACGCTGCCAGCCACAGAATTCCAAGAGAGACGCTAAAGCCATCAGTGTCCAGCCAGAGTTGAAGTCCAAACACTGACTCAGCAATGCTGTAACATCATAGACAAACACAAGGGGGGTCCTGAACAGAACTGAAACAGTCCAACCACCTGCAAATGGACCCCACAAGAAGATGTATCCTGCTAAACTTGCATTCAGCAGGGAAACCTCCCCCAGCCAAGCACAGAGTTACCAAGGGGGGAAACAAACCCCTCTGCTTAACACATCAACGGACGGTTTCCTGGAAGCTTCTGAAGCCGCAGAAGGAAAAGGATTGATTCAGACGAATCCTGAAACAACACGTGTAGTGACAACTCAAAGACCAAAACGTCCACGCCTACCTACGAGACATTGACGTTCACCTGCAGTCTTTGATGAGTGTGCACCATCAAGATAGACTATCTGATCTGGGTCACAACCAGCCCAGAGTGGCACTGCGTTTTGGCTTTGGCTGTGGCACTACCAGCAGCTGGAACAAGCCATCATAACAGGATTCTCAGAATTTTATTTTTTTTGCCCAACCACCACCCCCCGTTTTCGGAGGTCAACTTTATTTTTATTCATATAACAAAATAAGACAGAGCATATGTTTGCAAATAATAAAGAGTGACAAGCTGTAACAGAGACAGGGAGGTACGCAGACAGACGGCCAGACAGACAGACAGACAGACAGGCAGGCAGACAGCGAGAAGTTATAAGTGTGGGATTGGTATGTCTGTAAGGGGGGGGGGGGGGGGTAGAGATGATTGGAGGGGAGGGGTGGAGAGGGGGTAAATGGGAAAGCACGTGGCTTACATTAGCTGTTGAATTTGTAGAAAGCTTATGAGGGGATTCCAGGTTTCTTTAAAGGCAGATATATTGTTCTTTTTATGAGCTATGGTTTCTTCTGTCAAAATGAATTCTATGATTAGGTTAGTCCAATGGGTAAAATGGCAAGATGATTTTTATTTCCAGGTTTGAAAGATAAATTTTTTAGCGATTGCTAGAGAAACCAGAACTGGTGTTTTGTATTTGGAAGGGATGGAGGTTTCTGAAGTATCTCCTAGGAGACAGAGTGCAGGAGACAGTGGGACTCTGCAGTCCAGGATCGATGATAGTGTGTTAGTTAATGTGATCCAGAGAGAGTGAACAGGCTGGCAAAGCCAAGTGGCGTGGAGATAGGTGTCTGTCTTCCCAGAGGTGCACTGTGAGCAGGTGTCTGTGTCAGATAATCCCATTTTAAATGGTTTGCTCTGAATGATGTGGGCTCTTTGGATGGTTTTATATTGTATGAGTTGTAAATTGGTGTTGGTGGTCATAGTAAAGGTATTCTTGCAGATCTGTGTCCAAAAATTCAGGTCGGGAGATAGCATGAGGTCGCTTTCCCACTTCCCCTTAGGCAGGGTTATTGTGGGGTTAGATGAAGCGATGAAGCTGTAGAGTTTGGATATAAGTTTTCTTGGGGGGCTGGCTACTTCCAATAACTGTTCACTGATTTTAGAAGACTGTAGAGTGTTAGTTGAAGTTGTTTTGCTTTGAACAACCTTCACCAGTGCACGGACGCACTGAAGCGTTTTTTTTTTTTTTTTTTTAGTTCAAAGTTACTACCCAGCGGGCACCTTGATGTCAAAATTACGTCAAGAAATAGGTCAAAAATGAAAGTCAAATTGACGTCAAAGTGTTGATGTCAATTTGATGTCAAGATTTGACCTCTGCTGATGTCATTTTGCCAAACAAAAAGGTGAAATGTATGGCCGTACACTTATCACCAGCTTCACTTAAAACTAACCAAATTTAATTTATTTAATTTCAATTGTAATGAAATCATTTAAATTTTGCATTTTAAAGTCACCATGATGGTGGTTAGCGTTTGCTTTAGTTGTGCTCTTGACCCTTGACTCTTTAATATTAAATTTTCTCTGGCTGCTATAATTGTGTGTTTATAAAGCACAACTGTTGTAGCTAAAAAAGCCATCAGCCTGTTTAATGATGATGACGATATCATCTTGTAAATGCCTAAATCACTGATCATGTTCCGTGTCTAATGCTTTGATTATATAGGACTTGTGGTTTTTATGTTTTATTATAATTGAATCCATTAAATTTTACAGCATGAGAGCAATGTTGTTTATCAAATAATATAAATGATTCTAAAAACGTTTAGTGTATTAAACTCTTTCTTCTACATTATTACTTAGCCATCAAGAATCAGTGTATGACTCTCAACAATGGTGACAATCAATGAAATGCTTCATGCTGCAGTGCATGCTGGGTACCACCAATCAAAACTCACCAAAATCTCCCAGCATGCATTGCGGCATTAATAAATTATGCACCTGGAGTTGATCTGATTATCTGGATATTTTGTTTGATTGTCACCATTGTTGAGATTCATACGCTGTTTCTTGATGTCTGTGTGTGTCTGAGTAATACCATAGATTAATGGTTTTTGTGCACTAAATAGTTTTTAAAAACCAAGTATATTATTTGATAAACAACACTGAATCAAATGACTTCTATTATGAATAAAAACAGTTTTAAAACCACAAGTTCTATATAATCAAAACAATAGACGCTGAATAAGATCAGAGATTCAGGCATATACATGATGATATCGTCTTCATTATCAATGAAAAGCCAACATCTCCTGATCTCATGGCTTTTTTAGCTACAACAATTGTGCTTTAGAAACACACAGTTATAGCAGCCAGAGATTTTTTTTTAATATACATATATTTAAAAGTTAAGGGTCAAGAGCACAACTAAAACAAACGCTAACCACCATCATGGTGACTTTAAAATACAAAATATGATTTCATTAAACTGGAAATTAAATAAAGTAAATCTGGTTAGTTTTAAGTGAAGCTGGTGATAAGTGTACGGCCATGCGTTTCACCTTTTTGTTTGGCAAAATGACATCAGCAGAGGTCAAACTCTTGACGTCAAATTGACATCAACACTTTGACGTCAATATGACTTTCATTTTTGACCTATTTCTTGACGTAATTTTTACATCAATTTGATGTCAAATTGACATCAAATGCCCACTGGGCTAAATATGAATCGCGTGTCTGTGTGTGAAAGAATAAACCGCTTTAATCAACTAAAATGCTTTGCTATACTGAGATGAGTAAAAATCGACTGAAATATGATGAAATAAAATGTCTTTGTACTGTTTCCGCGTCGAAGCCTCTACTTCCTCGATCTTGTTTCATGAGAATACTCAACAACCATTTATGAACACTGTTGATTTAAGTCACACATTTAAGCTTTTCAAAAGCCATAGTGTACATTACAGTCTCCAGGCTAAACAGTCTTTACAAATATGCAGTGGCGGAACTAGAGTTTTATACATGGGGTGGCCACTGCTACTTGCGGGGGTACACAGTACACACACACACACACACACAGTGGAAAAGCTTATGGAAGGAATTTTGTCACTCTGTTTGTGTCTATAAGTGTTGAACATCCAAAATATTTGCAGAAAACAAAGCTGAAGCACCAAGGAGATAAGATACCGTAGCATGTGTCTGTTATGAACTGCTGCATTTATTTACAAATTTTTTTTTTTTTTTTTCAATTAAATATAGCAGGCATCAAGCAGACATGTACTTGAAAAATTTCAACAATTTTATTGCCCATCAATATAAAATCTTATCCTAGGAAGATTTAATACAACATAATTCTTTCATTATAATAATTTATAATTATTATTTCTAATTATAATTATTTAATTTATAAAAAAAAGAAAAAATAATTGTGTTAATTTTTTGGTGAACTATCCTTTTAATCTGGCAAAATCTTCTCAACTTAAATTCCTGAATTTGGTATGTGATTGACTGCCTGTGTCTGGTAGATGTTCTGAGCTGTTGCTGGTTCTGAAGTCTGACCACACTGACTCTGACTAGCCAGTGGTGATGCAAGGGCTGGGGTCTGTTTGCATCTGATCTGCCTGTTAGTCATTTTAAGCCAAAATGGGGGTCAACCTTGAACAAACTGCAACAGAAGCAAACTCAACTGATTTTGTATCCTCAATATGTCTAAGGAAAAACAAGTCCTGAAGAATCCCATTAGGGGAAAGTTTTGAAAAAGACCCAAATATAGCCTATTCATACGCCTATTCATTCTTTCTCTCACATGAATAGGGTAAAAATTGTAACCTTTAGATATCACCATGAAAATTACTGAGTTGATTACTTACATCAAGACAAACAAAAAATGTATTACAAGTTTTTTTTAATTGTTTGTTAACATGGACAAATGGTGCATAATCTAATTATGTATGTGCTAATTTGCATAAATACCACAACAGATCTAAACATTGGGTATAGCCAGGTGAAAATGTCTTGTTGAATCTTGTTGACATATAACTGTAAAATACTTAATGTTAATGTCTGAATGGAACCCATTTAGGCTACCTATGAGCATTAATACATAGAGGCAGGAAGAAGTACTTTAGAAACCAGCCTTTATTAATTAAATTATTACAGAGATGGGGTTTGCGGCTGGGTCTGTGGGACTGTTTCTGGGGGACGAGTCTGAGGGAAGAACAGGAGACAATGGTAAGGAGAATGCAGAAGACAAAAGGCAGGTAAAATAAAAAGTGAATCCCCAGAAACAGTTTTCAAAACTTTCCCGTAATGGGATTCTTCTGGACTTTTTTCCCTTACTCAGGACATATTAAGGATACAAAATTATTTGAGTTTGCTTCTGTTGCAATTTGTTAAACCTTTTTTCATAAAATGACTGGACTATGTTTGTGCTTATTAAAAAGAACTTATAGCCTATCTCTCCCTTTCTTTTCATGTTTAATTGACCCTGTTCAAAAATATGCCAAATTTAAAATATGATTCCAATCATATTCATATTCTAATCATCCATTTTTATCTTAACTTTTTCCAGTATAAAAAAAATGGTGTTTTTGGTAATTTTCACAATGTCATGGCACCCCAGAATATTTTGTTGTATGAATATTTGAACATACCAAAAGAAAGAACAGACCCTGTGCTTTATTCTAGCTTCGTGCTTCTTTTTTATCAACACTTGAATGTTGGCAAGTTTCATAAAAAGCAACATGAGCAAAAAGCTGAGAAAATCGCATTTTTATCAAAGACTACACTGTAAAACCTATACATCTAGATCAGATTTAATGATGACCAAAACACAGTAGATCGAGTCCATCAACACCCTACACCCATAAAGCTTCACAGTCCTAGTGATCGCATTTATCGCTTGTTTCTGCTCTTCTTTGCCTGCGTTTTGGTCTCCTATCCTCACATTAGCTAGAACATTTGTATACTGTAACGTACACACGGCAAGGTCGCCTACTGTATATGCGTGTATTAGGCCGAATGTATTCGGAGCAAACTTACTTCAAATATGATGTTTTCTTATTCGGTGAAGTTCGGTATCTTGCAACTATCTCTCGTCCTCTGCTCGTCCGTTTGAAAACTGCGCGCGCGCCGTGCCGCGCTGCCGTCGAACGCATTTATTATTATTTTTTTTAATCAGCATCAGCAACTGCCAGTAGCAAATAAAATGTTGGGGTGGCAATCGCATGTCAGGGGTGTCCAGTGCCACCCCGGACCCCCCTCTGGCTCCGCCACTGCAAATATGTACCCTTCATTCATCTCACAGAAACGCAATTCATCTTTTTGCGGTTTACATAGGCCTACACTAACGTTATTCCATAACGTTATTCCACATTAACACTTAAGAAAAGATAACTTAGCCTACCTCACTCCTCAGCAGGATCTATTGCTCCTCATATCAGCACTGTTCTGAGGAAACTTTTCTCCAGGATTATTAGGTAGGCTATATTATGCCTCACTCGCGGCACACTGTGTTTTCAGCTGATGGGCGTTTCACAGGACTGAAATGGTTCTCAAAATTTGCGTTTGAATAGCGCGCGCTCTCCGGGGCGTGGTCACATTACATTTGAATGAATGAGCTCTAATGAGCTCGACTGGAATCGCTCTCTTTTAATACAGATTTCACAAGATGAGAATATTTGTTCCCTTTCGTGGTCACTCCGAGTTACGTCGGATGACGACGATTGGGGTTTCGCTTAGAAAGCCTATCACCTTCGAGTATATAAAACGAGCCAATGGCAATGAAATGCCATGGGTCTGCGGAATTTGCATAGCGTATCTCCGCCCACCGCAGGGGGTATATAAGGAAGTACGCTGGCAACATGCAGATATGTTTTCGCTTCGGAGCCGAGAACTTCTCCACTCCACGTAAGCCAAAAATCCTGAGTTATTCTTCTCAATCCCTTCGAGACGAGCGAACTCTCCGGTGTTGGTGTGACGGCGATTTCAGCGAGTGCACACTACCCTGCTGATCTGGTCAGTGATCTGACAGATAGTGTGATTTCTCCCTGTTCGCTTCAACATCCGCAGAGTTTTTCCTCTCACAAAAAGAGCATTGCACCTGGCACGTCTTTTTAAAGATGCCTCGCCCGTGCACTTCTGGTTGTGGTCGCGATGTATTTTCTCCTGATGGTCACAATCTCTGCTTAGCGTGTTTGGGCGTTGATCACGCTAGAGCAGCGTTTGTGGATGACTCATGTTCTCACTGCGGGAACATGACCATCTCCATGCTGCGGTCGAGACTCAATGAGCTCACCAGAGCGAGAGTCCCCCTACCCACACCCCGATCTACTGACTCCCCGAGAGCTAGTACTTCGGCTGGTGGCCGGGGTGACCTGAGGGTGACTGTGTGGAGCACACCGCCGATACGTCCACGGTCCACACGCCCCTCTTCAGCATCGGTACCCGCGAGTGTTCAAACTTAGACCGCTGGTCCCTCTACGGAGGCCCCGCGTGTTTCGTTTGGAGCTCCAGAAGAGGATGCAATGTCGATCACTGCATCACAAGGTGGGCATGAGTCCCCGGGAAGTGAGGATTCGGCTGTGTTGCCGCCCTCGGGCGTGCCAGCATTGCCCGAGTCTGATCCCGAGCTGACTGCCATGCTTTCCCGGGCAGCCGCGGCCATTGGGCTCGAGTGGTCCCCGCCACCCGATCCAGTGCGCTCGCGGCTGGATGATTGGTTTTTGGGAGCGGCCGCTGACACTCGTCGCCGCTCAACCCCAATACCATTCTTCCCGGAAGTGCATGAGGAAGTCACGCGGTCCTGGAAGGCCCCCATGTCTTCCCGTGATCGTTCGTCAGCTTTCTCCGCCTTTGCTCCCCTCGATAAGGCTGATGCTTGTGGGTACACTGGGATTCCCCCGGTTGAACGTTCTGTCGCGATGCAGCTGTGTCCGACAAGCGCTTCATCGCGTGGTGATCCTAAGCACCCATCCAAAGCCTGTAGATTTTCGTCTACTATGGTGGCGAAGTCTGACAGAGCGGCGGGACAGGCAGCTGCCTCTTTGCATGCCATGGCCATCTTGCAGGTCTACCAGGCCCAGATGCTCCGTGACATGCACGAGGGTAGGACAGACCCAAGGCTCTTCGATGAGCTGCGCGCCGCCACCGACCTCGCTCTCCGAGCGACGAAGGTGACCGCGCGCTCCCTGGGTCTGGTGATGTCCACAGCTGTGGTCCAGGAGCGACATCTCTGGCTGAACCTGGCCGATATGCGTGAGCCCGAGCGGACTCGTCTACTCGATGCTCCCATATCACAGGCCAGCCTTTTCGGCGGTGCCGTCGAGGACTTTGCCCAGCAGTTCTCGACCGCCCAGAAGCAGACTGAGGCGATCAAGCACATTCTGCCCCGACGCTCCGCTGCTGCTCAGCCGTCGGCACAGAATCCTCAGCCTGCTCGCCGCCGAGTGCGCCCTCCCGCAGCTCCTGCCCCTCCCGCACGGCCCCAGCAGCAGCCTTCATCTGAGCCGCGTCGTGGAGGCTGGGGGAGAATCTTATGTTCTCCACTCCCCGCTGCTCGTCCAACGACGCCACTGCCGCCTCGGTCCCGCCACTGCCGCCCTCCTCTGTCCCAGAGGTGCGGGATGACAGCACGGGATGACAGTCCCCGTGGGACGCGCGCCCTCCCCTGGCCTCCTCTGGCAGGACGCGGTTAATGACCGTGCCCCCGCACAGGGCCGCTATGCCACCCTCGCCGGTGCCGGTCATTTCGCCTCGCTGCCCCACCGACGGTACGTCTGTGGTTCGTATGACCCCGCTGGTGCACTTTCTGGAGGCCTGGCTAGAGCTTCCCAGACTGTCCCGCTGGGTCGCGAGAACCATCAGATTCGGCTACGCGATTCAGTTCGCGATATCTCCTCCCCGCTTCAGGGGAGTCCGCTTCACTATGGTCGGTGGCAATGCCCCTGTCATGAGAGCGGAGGTCGCCACCCTACTGGCGAAGGGTGCGATCGAGATTGTCCCTCCAGCCGAGATGAAGTCCGGCTTCTACAGCCCTTACTTCATTGTACCCAAGAAGTCTGGTGGGTTACGGCCAATCCTCGACCTGCGCGTCTTGAACCGCTCCCTTCACAGGCTGCCCTTCAAGATGCTAACGGCCAAACACATCCTCCAGTGTGTGCGGCCGCAGGATTGGTTTGCAGCGATCGACCTGAAGGACGCCTACTTCCATGTCTCCATTTTACTTCGACACAGACCGTTTCTTCGGTTTGCTTTCGAGGGGCGGGCATACCAGTACGCGGTTCTCCCTTTCGGGCTAGCCCTGTCTCCTCGCGTCTTTACGAAGGTCGTCGAGGCAGCCCTTGTTCCCCTCCGGGAACACGGGGTTCGCATCCTGAACTATCTCGACGACTGGCTGATCCTAGCTCACTCTCGAGACCAGGTTTGCGAACACAGGGACCTAGTGCTCCGGCACCTAGCTCGTCTGGGCCTTCGGGTCAACTGGGAGAAGAGCAAACTCTGCCCCGTGCAGAGGATCTCTTTTCTCGGTATGGAGATCGACTCGGTCGCCATGTGCGCGCAGCTTACGAGCGAGCGCGCGCAGTCACTGCTGACTTGTCTTCGTCAGTTCGAGGGCAAGAGTGCGGTTCCACTGAAACTTTTTCAGAGGCTCCTGGGGCATATGGCATCCGCAGTAACGCCGCTGGGATTGCTTCATATGAGACCGCTTCAGCTTTGGCTTCACGATCGAGTCCCGAGGTGGGCATGGCTACACGGCACGCTCAGAGTCCCAGTGACTCCAGCCTGCCGTCAGACCTTCACCCCGTGGACGAACCTCAAGTTTCTACGGGCCGGAGTGCCCCTAGAACGAGTTTCCCGGCATGTTGTTGTATCAACAGATGCCTCCACCACGGGCTGGGGCACCATGTGCAATGGACATGCTGCCGCGGGCTCCTGGACAGGACCCCAGCGCCTTTGGCATGTCAATTGCCTCGAGTTGCTGGCTGTGCGTCTCGCCCTGCACCGCTTCCATGCGCCGCTTCCATGCGCTGCTCAAGGGTCAGCACGTACTAGTCCGATCAGACAATACTGCGACAGTAGCGTACATCAACCGTCAAGGTGGTCTACGCTCCCGCCGTATGTCGCAACTCGCCCGCCACCTCCTCATATGGAGTCAGAAGCATCTGAGGTCGCTTCGAGCCATTTATATACCGGGAGACCTGAACCAGGCAGCCGACGAGCTGTCTCGGCTTCGGCCTCTCGCTGGAGAATGGAGACTCCATCCCCAGTCGGTCCAGCTGATTTGGGATCAGTTCGGGGACGCACAGGTAGACCTGTTTGCCTCCCACGACTCGTCCCACTGCGACCTGTATTATTCGCTGACCGAGGGCGGGTACCACATAGGGCTGGGCGATATATATCGTGAGATTGTTATGCGCATCTCGTCAGTAAAGCCGGTTCCTTGATTAGTAGTAAATCGCCATCACCTGCTTTCAGATGGAGCGGCATTTACTACAAAGAGCCGTAGTTAACTGACAAGCTGAGCCATATCGCATTAATATCGCGGACGTATCGCCAGCGATAATTAATGCGATATGGCTCAGCTTGTCAGTTAACTACGGCTCTTTGTACACAGCAAAAACTCCAGTGTTAAATTAACACTCCTGGGAGTATATGAGTCCACACTCAAGAGTGTTTAAGTTAATGAGATAATTAAGTGATTAATTTAGTGATGATTGAACATTATTGAAGACACCTGATGTTAACAAGCAGAATCACTGAAGGAGAAAATCACAAATTGTAAGTTACCGGTATGACGATCAATGGTTGCTTTAGTTGGACTCTTGACCCTTATATTATTAACTTTAGATTTTGTTTATCTGTTGTTTCTGAATTATAATCACCAGTTGAGCAAAGAAAAAAGTGATCTGATGATGTTGGTTATTATGACAATCATCATTTGAACTTGATCACTGAACTCATTAAAATCCTTCTTTCTGACTTCGATTTATGTTGTTGGTTAATGAATCTGCATAAATGCCCAGAATTTTTGATATAATATAAAGGATTTCTTAAAAGTTGTTTAAAAAAAAAAAATCGTTCTTTTAGGCACACACAGATGTCAAGATTCAGTCTATGCATCTCAACAATGGTGACGAGCAGAATATTCAATTAGGAAAAGTAAATTACATAGACAATTCAGATCATAATTTATTCATACCGCAATGCATGATGGGAGCCATTAATGAGTTGTGATTGGTGGCAGGCACTGCAACATGCTTTATTATTGTCACCATTGTTGAGATTCACAGGCTGATTATTGATGTCTGTGTTTTAAATGAATTTATTTGAATGTCTTTTGATCAGAACAATGTTTATGAAATATTTTGAATTATAAGTAAAATACAGGCTGAAGAATCACAAAACTGCTGCTAACAAGTTAAACCAAACTATCTCAAAAAGTTTCCTTTTTCAGATCACAGCATGATTATGTCAAAACATAACCAACACTATAACATAACATTTTACTTTGTTCATTTAACTGTTATAAATCAATAACAGCAGACAAACAACAGTAAATATTAAAGTAAACATATAATGGTCTAGAGCCCAACTAAAGCAAACACCCATCACCTTAATGGTAACTTACAATTTGTGATTTTCTCCTTCAGTGATTCTGCTTGTTAACATCAGGTGTCTTCAATAATGCTCAATCATCACTAAATTAATCACTTAATTATCTCCTCAGCCCTAAATGCCGCTCCATCTGAAAGCAGGTGATGGTGATTTACTACTAATCAAGGGAACCGGCTTTACTGATGAGATGCGCCTAACAATATCGTGCGATATATCGCCCAGCCCTAGTACCACAACTCTCATGTGATCCTGAGACCCCGGCCTGGATACGTGCCCAAGGTTCCTACCACACCCTTTCGAGACCAAGTAGTGAACCTGCAAGCGCTGCCCTTGGAGGAGGCAGACCCAGCCTTGGCACTGCTCTGCCCAGTACGCGCCCTTCGTGCTTACGTAGACAGAACGCGGTGTTTCAGGACCTCAGACCAGCTCTTTGTCTGTTATGGTGGGAAGCTGAAGGGAAAGGCTCTCTCAAAGCAAAGGTTATCTCACTGGATAGTGGATACCATTGCTTTGGCATACCAGCAGCAATGTCGTCAATGCCCCCTTGGTGTAAAAGCCCACTCCACTCGTAGTGTGGCTTCCTCTTGGGCTCTAGCGCATGGCGCCTCGCTAACAGACATTTGTAGAGCTGCAGGCTGGGCGACACCCAACACATTCGCGAGATTCTATAATCTCCGAGTAGAGCCAGTTTCTTCCCATGTAATCGCTTCAACCAGCCGGTACTAGATTCTGCTCAGGTGTCTTCGCTTGCTCGCCATTCCTCTCCACGGACGGGATACGTGCGATTATCTTCTCAGGTGAGTCTGATAAGCTCTGAGTTTCCTCCAGCACTGGTTACGTCAATGCCTGAGTTATGCCAATCTGCCATAATGCAGCTTTTGCGCTTGACTAGGTGCCTCGATGTGCATGGTCCCCCCTCTGGGCGACCCCCACATGTGTATTCCACTGTAAGTCTCTTTTGAGCGTGTGTCTTTCCCTTGGCAAGCCACCTTGCCACCCCTGGGGTTTAAATATTCCACCTGCGGCTGGACACCCCAGTGATACCCCATATGCATCCCTCTGGCATATGTGTCTCTCAAGTCCCCCCCTTAATGGTTGGGCGTAATTGCATATTTCTCCTGAGATATGCTTCCCAGTGTACCTTGGTATTCATGTGTTAGGTAGGACTCCTTCGTTCGTGCTAGTCTCACAACAGGGAGCTCAGACTTACGCAGGGCACTGGATGACAGCCGAGGTGGCGTGATTAGACTGGAACCCCAATCGTCGTCATCCGACGTAACTCGGAGTGACCACGAAAGGGAACGTCTCGGTTACGGATGTAACCCTCGTTCCCTGAGTAGGGAACGGAGACGTTACGTCTTCCTGCCACTTCCGCTGTATCGCTGAAAAACGCCTGGGTCCAGTCTCGACTGCTCAGCGAAGACATATCTGCATGTTGCCAGCGTACTTCCTTATATACCCCCTGCGGTGGGTGGAGATACGCTATGCAAATTCCGCAGACCCATGGCATTTCATTGCCATTGGCTCGTTTTATATACTCGAAGGTGATAGGCTTTCTAAGCGAAACCCCAATCGTCGTCATCCGACGTAACGTCTCCGTTCCCTACTCAGGGAACGAGGGTTACATCCGTAACCGAGACGTTTTTTATATAAATTACTTTATTTAAGAGAAGCGATTTCAAGCTTGATGCCCGTGGGTATGTTTACCTGTTTGACTGAATTTTTGCGGAGTATCAGATCATTTTCGAACGCGTTTCAAATTGGACTTCACAGACAGAGAGAGTGCAGAACTTGAATCATGTTTATTTTTCTTTATTTGGCAAAAAACACAACACTTTATTTTTATTGTGAGTATACAGAAAAAAAATAGAAACTGAACAGGATTGATTGATGTACAACACGAAAATGAAAGATCAGAATTAACAGAGCATTTTGAACTTATTTTGCATTGCTAAAAAAAAAAACGCAAGCGCGTTTTAGGTCCCCAGAGGGTTAAGTCAGGGCTCTGGCTGGGCCATTCAAGAACAGTCACGGAGTTGTTGTGAAGCCACTCCTTCATTATTTTAGCTGTGTGCTTAGGGTCATTGTCTTGTTGGAAGGTGAACCTTCTGCCCAGTCTGAGGTCCAGAGCACTCTGGAGAAGGTTTTCGTCCAGGATATCCCTGTACTTGGCCGCATTCATCTTTCCCTCGATTGCAACCAGTCGTCCTGTCCCTGCAGCTGAAAAACACCCCCACAGCATGATGCTGCCACCACCATGCTTCACTGTTGAGACTGTATTGGACAGGTGATGAGCAGTGCCTGGTTTTCTCCACACATACCGCTTAGAATTAAGGCCAAAAAGTTCTATCTTGGTCTCATCAAACCAGAGAATCTTATTTATCCCCATCTTGGAGTCCTTCATGCGGGCTTTCATGTGTCTTGCACTGAGGAGAGGCTTCCGTCGGGCCGCTCTGCCATAAAGCCCCGACTGGTGGATGGCTGCAGTGATGGTTGACTTACTACAACTTTCTCCCATCTCCCGACTGCATCTCTGGAGCTCCGCCACAGTGATCTTTGGGTTCTTCTTTACCTCTCTCACCAAGGCTCTTCTCCCCCGATAGCTCAGTTTGGCCGGACGGCCAGCTCTAGGAAGGGTTCTGGTCGTCCCAAACGTCTTCCATTTAAGGATTATGGAGGCCACTGTGCTCTTAGGAACCTTAAGTGCAGCAGAAGTTTTTTTGTAACCTTGGTCAGATCTGTGCCTTGCCACAATTCTGTGTCTGAGCTCTTCAGGCAGTTCCTTTGACCTCATGATTCTCATTTGCTCTGACATGCACTGTGAGCTGTAAGGTCTTATATAGGTGTGTGGCTTTCCTAATCCAAGTCCAATCAGTAAAATCAAACACAGCTGGACTCAAATGAAGGTGTAGAACCATCTCAAGGATGATCAGAAGAAATGGACAGCACCTAAGTTAAATATATGAATGTCACAGCAAAGGGTCTGAATACTTAGGACCATGTGATATTTCAGTTTTTCTTTTTTAATAAATGTGCAAAAATGTCAACAATTCTGTGTTTTTCTGTCAATATGGGGTGCTGTGTGTAAAATAATGAGGAAAAAAATGAACTTAAATGATTTTAGCAAATGGCTGCAATATAACAGAGTGAAAAATTTAAGGGGGTCTGAATACTTTCCGTACCCACTATAGTTCAGGAGGAACTATAAAAGACGGCTGCTGTTTGTTTGTGGTGCTCAGTGACTGACGTCTGTCTACACGTGCTGATGATGCGTGATGCGCGGAGGTATGAGACTATTGATGATTACGTCTTTATCATCAATAAGTAGCCAACAACATCTTATCATATTTCTTTTTTAGAGAAAAACTAACATTAAAATATGAAGAGTCAAAGAGCACAACTAAATGAAACACTGATCACTGTAATGGTGACATTATTTTAAACTGTTATTTTAAATAAAACATCTACAGCTAAACCAAAAAAATATGTATATTTAAAGACGCAAAAGATGTCTCGGTACAAGACGATTTAATGTTTGTAAATATGTGTAAATATGTAAATTGTGTGAATAAGTTCTTCAAAGGGATATTTTGCAGCCAAAACAATATGAAACACTTAAATCTGCAGTCTGTAACTTTTGCCGCTCTAGAGGTTAATAAACCAAACTGTTGCGTCTTGCTGAAGAACATTGTAAGCCGGAGCTCCTTCTCTCTGTTTGTGTCTATAGAGAGTCACGCAGGCTCTGGATTACTGGATCACTGGATAACTGGATTACTGGATCACTGGATAACTGGATAACTGGATTACTCCTCAGCGGTGCGACCCGACCGGTGTAAGGTAGTCCCACTATAAACAATTATTATAGGTATTATTCCATAGTGATTCAGGAGAAGACAAAAACACGGTTTGGGAAATGGGTTCATGATATTCTCACTCATTTTATAATTTTTGTCCCTGAGTTTCAATATGCGCAACCCCTTTTTCCTGAGCTAGTTATTGGCCAAGACTTTCCGTCCCTGGAACGAGTTTCTCTTCTATTATAATCCTCTATAATAAACAGTAGATGGCATCATAAAGCCTGTTTTTTTTTTCACATTGATTGCTTTTAAAATATATTATTTGGGGTTTAAACCATTTTGCCCAAATAGCAGAAAAAAATATCAGGTACAGTATCTTTAATATTTATCAATTATTTTAGGTAAAACATGTGTGTGTGTGTGTGTGTGTGTGTGTGTGTGTGTGTGTGTGTAAAAATGGCTTTGAATGTTTTGCTGATATCTTTGTGATCTGTTGATATCTTTAAGTTAAATCAGGATCAGGTCAAAAGGAGTCTGTCTGTTCCAGAGAAACACACACCTGTAATCTTGTCTGATTTCCACAGAACATTGTGTGTGTCTGCAGGGAGGCGAGATGGAAAAAAATAAATGCAATAATAGTCCATGACTTCATATGGGAAATCTAAGCTGATGTAGGCTATTTGTTTATTCATTGTTTATATGTCTGAACAACTATGGCCACTGCTCCAAAATGTGCTGTTAGTGCAGTTTTCAATGAAGTAAAAATCATTGAAATTATTTTAATAATTTTTAGTAACAATTATTTAAGGTAACTGGACCAACCCACAGTGTGTGACTGGATGAGAGAAAAATCAACACAATTCATTTGTATTTTAAATTAAAATCTTTATAAATGCAACTTAAATTCTGTACTAGGCAAGTAGCAAGTTTCGCTTGATCAATAACACTGATCAATAACACAATAACACTGTCTCATAAAAATTATATAAATGTAGGCCTATATGTTTACATGGGCAATTCACAAAGCAAATCCTTCCCTTTAAAGGGACCATGATGAATATATGAAAGCATTGACAAATATGCATACAGAATCTGACGTTTTGTGACATTTTTCAAGTATACAAACACTGAAAACAGGAGGACCAGAGAAAAAAAATTACAAGTTTAGTTAGCATAGTTGTGAAATGATGTGTTGATTTATAATGTTACAATATTAAAAAATTTTTTAGAGAAATCATCAAACCATCTTTAACTGGGATTCCATGGAATATTTAATTTTTCTTTCACATTTATGTCCAAATCTCTGATCATTTTGTAATCTACACAAGGCTGTATTTATTCTCGTTGGCAGCAGGCGGCGCTGTTTAAGCAGTATCAATATGAGCCCTTCCAACTTTCATGCGTCCTAATCGTCAAACACTCTCTTAACACCATTAACAACACCATGCACAACTTTTTCTGGCGCCTTGACAATCTCTTTGGTTCCTCCGACCACCGCGCCGGTCACTGGAGACGCCAGCAGAAGCGCAGTATTTCCAACAGCTCCAGCGAACGAGTCGGAGCTGATGAGTTTCCCGCCGGCCTCTGCGGTGCTGTAAACGGCTCCCTTCACGATCCCGACAGGAACATCCGCCACGGCTCTGACCACGCCCACCGCGCACTCGCCCACGCCCAACACCGCAGATCCCACCATATTGAAGAAGTCCATGCCGTCTCGCGTTTACTATAGCCTTCTGATTCCTGCAAGAATATGGAGACAGCAGATGTGTATGCATGTTTATTCAAGAGTCATTCCTGGGATGTGAATATTTTAATATTAATATTTCAGTCCCCCAGACTTTTTTAAAATGGCGTTTCACTAAAATAAAATGTTAAAAGTAGTGCTAGGCAGCGATTAATCGCATCCAAAATAAAAGTTTGTGTTTACATAATATATGTGTGTGTGCTGTGTGTAATTATTTTGTATATAAAAACATACATATGCATGTATATATTTACGAAATATTTATACTGTACATTTATACATAATTTATATTAGATATAAATATAAACATTTTATATATAAATAAATAAATAATCTTTATTATATAGTCAAACCAAAAAATATTCAGACACCTTGCTATCCTCACTTATATAAATTAACTACAGTGTCCTGCACCCACTAGTAAAAAAAATATCAAAAACTAAATCTGGTGTCTGAATAATTTTTGGTTTGACTATACATGCATGTGTGTGTATTCATATACAAAATAATTATACACAGTACACACACACAACTTTTATTTTGGATGTAATTAATCGCGATAAATCACTGCACAGCACTAGTTAAAAGTGTTTCACAATAATTTCCAATATTATTATGAATAAAAATAATTATTGCATTTATATATTTTTTATCATAAAATAATGTCTTATTTCTATCTTCTTATCCCTGTGCACTTCACAAAATTTGTACTTTTAGCAAAATGTGCACTGTGTCTTTAATAAAAAAAAGTCTACACTGTAAAAGACAAGATGCTGTCTTCAATTTTTTAGGTACAGTCAACTTGGATGTTTAAGTCATTTCAACTTAAATTACATTAAACTGACTTTAAAAATGTGTTGAATCTTGTATAACTTATAAAAAAAACTTAAAGCAATGCAAAAACATGCCATCACAACTTAATGACCAATAAATTATGACAACATATTTTCATTGCTTTTACACATCGAAATAAGTTAAACAATTTTTAACTGTTTTTTATAAGTTATACAAGGTTCAACACATTTTTTTTAAGTCAGTTTAATGTAATTTAAGTTGAAACAACTTAAATGTCCAAGTTTATTGTACTTGTACTTAAAACTTTAAGGCAGCAATTATTTTATTTTTTTACAGTGTATAAAATGATGTCCTTCAGTCTGAACTCCATCACACCAACCATTCGGGTCTCTTTAACAGTGGTGCAGAATATGGTAAGTAGTTTTCATACTTTTTAATCGTATTTTTGAGGCATATTCAACTCAACCCCATCACATAAAGTAAAGATGGAAATGTATTATTTTTCACATTTTTATTTTAAAATCCATACGTATACAGTGTACTTATTTCATTGCTGCCATATGGTCTACTCTACACTACAGGAGGAGCAGTGGCCCATTTTGAGCATAACACCTTAATGCCGTCACACTCAACCCTGTCACATATCTGTATATTTCTCATTGTTTAGTGGTTGAAAACTTGTGATAGGGTTGAGTTTTTTACTTCATTTATGAATCATTTTATTTAAAAAAATATAATTGTTTCAGTAAATATATAAATTAACCAAAATCATGACAACTCAGAATTTTGACAAAAAAATTAACTATTTGATGAAATGTGTCCACTTAAACTTCGACAATCATCCTACAACGCCTATAACTGTTGTGCATGCAGAAATATGCTGAGCCAGAAAGAAGGGCACAATATGACAGAGAGACTAAATTAAAAAATATAAAATTAAAGGCAATTTTTTTCTGTAATGTCTGTCAAAATGAGCCTTTGTGTTAATGCCCCTGAAATGAAGTTACTATACATGCTAAACATGTTATACACATAGTAAATACAAAGTCAGCTATAATGTCATCAAACAGATTGTGAATACTGACCTGCTGTCACAGATGGTCTTGGTGTTGGTGTTGATCAGCTGATCTTCTTAAAATCGATGTTGAGTTACTCCCTCTAGGGTCTTTATAGACTAACTGGAGGAACTGAGATCAAACAGTGGGAGTTACTGATCCAAAACCCCCAGTAAACAGGAAGTGAAGATGTTAGTAAAGATATTTATTTCAAGTATCATGAAGAACATGCTCCTCATCATCCATGAGCCTGTGAGTTTGAACAAGAAATCACTTGTTGAAATACGAGGAGAAAACTGGCCTTTATTTATTTTCACTTTCACATTCACAGACTTTCCTGTAAACTGGGGCTTTTCTTGAAGCTGCTCTTTCATACGGTAAATGCACATGTGAATACAAGGCCAGCGGGCATCTTGATGTCAAAATTACGTCAAGAAATAGGTCAAAAATGAAAGTCATATTCTCAACAATGGTGACAGTCAATGAAATACTTCATGCCGCAGTGCATGCTGGGTACCACCAATCAAAACTCACCAAAATCTCCCAGCATGCATTGCAGCTTTAATAAATTATGCAGCTGGAGTTGATCTGATTATCTGGATATTTTGTTTGATTGTCAGCATTGTTGAGATTCATACGCTGTTTCTTGATGTCTGTGTGAGTCTGAGTAATGCCATAGATGAAACGTTTTTGTGCACTAAATAGTTATTAAAAACCATTATTATTTGGCATTACCACCAAAATTATTTGATAAACAACACTGCTAGATATGCTGTAGAATCAAATTACTTCTATCATGAATAAAACCACTTTTAAACCACAAGTCCTATATAATCAAAGCGTTAGACACTGAACATGATCAGGGATTCAGGGAATTACATGATGATATCATCAATAAACAGCCAACATCTCCTGATCTCAGTTTCTGATGGCTTTTTTAGCTACAACAATTGTGCTTTATAAACACACAATTATAGCAGCCAGATAATTTTTTTATATTAAAGAGTAAAGAGTCAAGTAAAAGCAACTTAAGCAAACGCTAACCACCATCATGGTGACTTTAAAATACAAAATATGAATTCATTAAACCGGAAATTAAATAAAGTAAATCTGGTTAGTTTAAGTAAAGCTGGTAATAAGTGTACGGCCATGCGTTTCACCTTTTTGTTTGGCAAAATGACATCAGCAGAGGTCAAAATCTTGACATCAAATTGACATCGACACTTTGACGTCAATTTGACTTTCATTTTTGACCAATTTCTTGACGTAATTTTGGAGGGTAAATACTAACAGTATTTATATAATTTTTTACCTCTTGTAACACAGCCATGTCCAAGTGATCTGAGGGCGCGCGCGCATCCTGGTGTGTGACGTGTCGTGTACGCAGACTGGTGCATAGAAATATATACACTAGATGTCACATTAAAGACATTCGTTCCAATGAACTGCCGTAGCCAAGGCGGCATCTATTGTATATATCTATGCACTAGTCTGCGTACACGTCACACACCAGGATGCGCGCGCGCCCTCAGATCACTTGGACGTGGCTGTGTATAAGAGGTCAAAACGATATAAATACTGTTCGTTTTCTCACACAAACCGCTCGTTTCGTGTCTTAGGCCATCAATGTGTACTTACAATGGGGAATTGTTTAATTTGGGCGATGGGGAATTGTTTTAATTTGGACTCTGTGCTTGTGTTTTGAGACAGTGACCATCGACCTGCATTATATGACTGACAGACAAGAACGGTTTGACCTAAAAATATCAAAATTGAAACTACTGCGGAAAAAAAGACACCTACATCTTGGATGCCCTTGAGGTAAGCTAAAACATACCAAAATTTAATTTCAAAGTGAACTATCCCTTTAAATCTAAAGCGTAACTTGAATATGGATATTTTTCTTACACAAACCCAACGTTTCACTTCAAAAGGCCTTTATTTACCCCACAGAACCGCATGGAGCACTTTTACAGTATAATACGGTATAATTAATTACAGCAAAATCAGACCAAATTACGAAATACAGTAAAAATACAGTAAAGTACTATTTGGTAGTTTACAGTACTGATCTTGTGTACTGTAAAGTGAATTGCATTACAGTTACTGGAAATTGAAATACAGTAACTTGCTGGCAACCGTGCTGCCAGTAATGTACTGTAAAAATACAAGAAAATCGTTTACAGAGAAATTGTTTCAAAGATGCACACAGGAAATTACTCTAACGTGAATGCATTGATTGATTTCTAGGTTTATTTAGTTATGAATAAACAAATGTGTGATCTATAAAGCAAAAACCTTACAATTAAAGTTGAAATGTTGTAATGTTCAAGATTTTGATCTAAAAAAAAAAAAGATGCACAAATGAAATGACTCTAACGTGACCATATTGATTGATTCTAGGATATTTAGTTTGTTACAAACAGTGTGCAATCTGTAAAACAAAAACCTCAAAATTAAAGTTAAAATGGTATTCTGTTGAAAAGTTTTTGACCTTGAGATAAAGCTTTAAGTATATACCAAAAAAATGTATGTTTATTAGGCTATTTAATTTTATGTTGGTACATTTTTGTGAAGTACACCTGTTTTGACCTGACGTCCATTGAAAAAAACAAAAAAAAAAACATTTATTTAATTTTTTTAATTTGGTCTCATTTATAGAAGCCTCATCAGCTGGGAAAATGTACTTTTATATTTTTCAGAAACTTTAAACATAATTCAGGTCTGAATGGGTTAAATCAATTCTTTATTTAAACACTTTAATAACATTTTAAGTAATATGTTTAATTGCAATCAGTATTAAGTCAGGCCATTGAGGGTGCATCTAGAGTCTCCTTCGTGTCCTCCAATCTCTGCACTAGACTGAGCCTTTCTACGATGCAAATCACAATTTTCACAGAAATATGTTTTAGGAAGATTTGCAAGACTCCCCGCAGTTGTTAGCGGTCTCTGCAACCATTTGATTTAACTTTAGATAGTTTAATTATCTTCATCATATCTTACACAAGATCTCCAAGCTACACTCTAAAACTCTACACTCCAACTTTGGGTCAAATATGGACACACCCAAACGTTGGATTAAAAATGTAATTAAAGTATTTAACTCAGCCAGAAAAGGTCATCCGTCATTAGTTCTGGATATGAGTATACCCCAGTAAAATCATAACACATATCTTATAATCCAAATAAGCAACCATACTGTTCATGCCCCCTAATATTAAAGAATCTTAATGCTGTTTAAGTGAATCAAGTCTTTCTGCAGTGAAAAGTGTAAGTGATTGTACACAGTGCTCTGTCTGACAGAAGCAGCCCTGATTTACAAGAAGAGCTTGGGTTCTTGTTATTTCCTTTTGGCAGTTGATTGAATTGAATATGTGGCTCTAAAGGTGTAAGCCCACAACATCCGGTGAAGTGAAACAGGAAGTGCACAAGTTGGGTCCGTGTAACGCTTCACAATTCAGTTTTCAGACCATACAATGCAAATTCAAAAATGAGAAATTGAAACCAGACATTCTTTTTTTTATAATGTTACATTATCAATAGATATTTGCCTTTTTCTTCCCTTTTTTCAATTTTACTTTTGCTAAATTGTGACTTCAGAAACAAACATTCAAATAAATGAAATCTAACCGATTTTCTATTTTTCCATTTTTCGTCTTGTAATTTGTGACGTGGGCGGTACCATTAGCACGGGGGTGTGGCAGTGGACTAACTTTACTATCATTTCATTGATGTAACTGCTTTATTTACACTGCATGCACGTTTGAGGAGAAGTTTAAAAGACGGAACACAGGACAACATTTTTCACCCGAAGTGCCATAACTTTTATTAGGCTAATATATAGTACGTGTATTAAATTATAAGGCAGTCTCGGACCGGCCATCGGGAGCAGAAGCAGCTAACTGGAAAAACAACAAAAAAAGAATGTCTGGTTTCAATTTTTCATTTTTGCATTTGCATTGTATGGTCTGAAAACTGAATTGTGAAGCGTTACATGGACCAAGTTGTGTTTGTTTGCTCTTTTACTATAAACTTTTACAATTGCTTGATGCAATTTCATAGCCAAAATCCAGTAAACCCAATAGATAACCTCATGTAGAAATTTCATGGGAGTTTCACATGAGAGCAAAAAAGCTCCCTGTGCAGATTTCACTCAGATCCCTATATGATAACTATATCCTATACTGAAGAGTGATCAACATCATCAGATCAGTTTCTATTGCATTTTTTGCCATAACAAACATGTATCTGAAACACACAGTTAAAGAAACCAAAGAACTAATGTTAAATGGTAAAGAGCCCAACTAAAGCAAACACTGATCATCATAATGGTAACATCATATTTATTTTATTTTTTTTCAATAAAGACAACATTTAAACCTCGGTTAATTCTCAATAAGAACTTCTGTAGACGTCTGACAGAAATAAAGTCAGTCTGGTTAGTAATAAGTGAAGCTGGTAATGCTGTTTATGGAGTTGTTTAATCCTCCTCTGCTGAGATCTTGAGAGATGTGTTAGTGTTTAATGTCCTGTTGGGATTTAAAGTGTTTCTGTTGAGTTTTGTGGGTCACCATTGTATTGAAGAGTAGAGCCTGTGCATTCTAGGAGAAGACGATGAAACATTGAGAATATGCTGACGGTGATTGTGTAGTTAATAATTCACTGATTCATAGTTAAATTCATGCATTTCGTTAACTGCAAGAGATTCACTTTTTACATTGTAGAAACCATGGCAACACAGTGAGTCTAATGAAAACAATGCAGAAGTAGTAGTTGTAATGTCTAGCATGTCGCTCTGAGGATCAATATTTCCTAGATGGAGAGAAATATCAAGAAATGTACAAATCAGGATGTATCTCTCTCTCTCTCTCTCTCTCTCTCTCTCTCTCTCTCTCTCTCTCTCTCTCTCTCTCTCTCTCTCTCTCTCTCTCTCTCTCTCTCTCTCTCTCTCTCTCTCTCTCTCTCTCTCTCTCTCTCTCACGTCGCATAAACACAAGCGCGGCCCAGGCACACACCGGTAGTTAATGATGTAAGTTCAAAATGTAAGACAAAATGACAGTTTTCAAAAATTTTCATCCAGGCCTTGAAGTTGCATAGTTTGCCAGTAAACGGTAACTGCTAGCCTGCCATTAAAACAGTTACCCACTTCACAGTACACCAAAATCAAATAAATTATAACGACAGACTACCGATGTAAATGTCTGTTGAGAGCATAATGTTAGAAATCAAACCACCCTTTCAGCGCATTGCAATAGTTATACTTTGTTCCCTGTATTTATTAGCACAGTCTACAGCAGCGGCGGAGTGATATTAAGTTACCTAGGCAACCGAGACTACTACTAGCTAGCTAGACGTCCCGACTGTAGTGCGCTTCTGTTGTGTGTTTACTTTTCGGCGCAGTACTACAAACCGGAGCAAAGTAAAATTCCGCCTCTGCTGAGAAACTAGTTCCTGTAAATGTAATGCGATCATTGAGATGCAAGAGTAGTTTGATTTCTAACATTATTCTCTCAACAGATATTTACTCGCGCTAGCCTAGCACCGGCGAACTATGCAACTGGAAGGACTGGATGAAATTTTTTGAAAACTCCAAAATCTCCACTAATAAATAACACCCAGACTAACTTGGAAATGAGGTCCGATGTCCAAAATCCTGAACCACCCCTTTAATTATTGCACAGCGGCCAATTATGTTTGTCAGTCAGCAAAAGTAAATTCACACACTGCTCAATTGAATATGAAGGCAAATGGCTTGCATTAATTCAACCACATTTATTAATTCAATATTAAGCCCAAAATAGTTTTTGACTCACCAATCGGTAGATTATTTGTACATAGAATCCATCCGCCGCTCTAAGTTAACCTAACTCATAAATTGGACTCTATATGAGTTCAGTGATTCAGGTCAAATGATTGTGAAATAATGATTATGTTAAAACACAACCAACACCATCAGATCACCTTTTCTATTTGTTCATCTGGCTGTTATAACTCAGGTACAGCAGCCAAACAAAACTTAAAGTTAATAATTTAAGGGTCAAGAGCCCAACTAAAACACACACTGATCACCACAATGGTGACTTTAATTATGGTTTTCTCCTTTAGTGATTCTGCTTGTTAACACCAGGTGTCTTCAATGTTGGCAATAAAAGATATTTTGTACATTTTACTCATTTTAAATGGTTAACTTTTAAGGAATTAATTTGATTAATTATTACTCAATTCTAATTTGTTAAATTTAATTAATAATATTGCTTGTAATCTGTTGCCTCAATTTTATTGATTAGATATCAATAACATCAGTGTATTCTTTTTTACAGTGTTGTGTATTGTCTACTAAGTATTGAGGTCTTTGTGTTCACATGACGCTTAACATCTGATATATAGATATGCTGTCTTACACGATATCGATGTAGCATTAAACATTACATTATGTGTGGCTAAAACATTAGAATGAAATAAAATCATGATCAAACGAAACGTTATAAGACTTTATTTCATTAGCTCATCCGTAAACATGATTTGTGAGTCCCGTCGGATTAATTTCCATCAGCAGTGGAGATGAAGACGACAACTCCCATCATTTCATGCTCATTCATGGTCATCAACCTACGCCTTTTTTATTGTTTTGAATATGCGACCTCTAGGGGCAAAACTTACATACTGTGCCTTTAAAGGGGTCATATAATGGTACATGCACGTTTACAAGTTGATTGCACTGAAATGTGTAATGGCAGTGCCTGTACACAACCATCATAAAATGCTAAAAATCCATCCAGTGGTTTTTTTTAATCTCCTTATATGTTTTCCCCCATCTCAAATCAAGCCGTTCGATTTTGTGACGTCACACGGTCGGACACCCCTCCCACGATTGTTGATTGACAGGAGCGTTTCAACACAGACCCCCCCTCGCTCGTGAGTCATAGTCCGTGCGGACCGGCGCATTCATTGTTGATACGCTGGAGCAGAATGGCGTCTAAGCGATTGTGGTGTTCTGTTCTTCGGTGCAATAACGAACACAGCAGTCATAATGATGTTCCTAAATCCGAACCGCTGAAGATGCAGTGGCTGAGTTTTGTTTTCGGGAATATTCCCCACGATCAACGTCAATGCTCTCATGTTTGCGCGAATCATTTCTCACCAGACTGCTTTACAAACAAGGGTCAGTATAAAGCTGGTTTTGCTAAGAAGCTGCTCCTGAAAAAAGGATCGGTACCAACTATTCGTGTTCCTGCTGCACCTCCAGAAGAACTGAAGTGAGTGTAACGTTTTATTAACCTTTACATTAATATTTATATTAATCTTTGCAAATCGCTAGCACGCTTCACGATGAATGCGGCTGTTTACACTCAGGGTACATTACGGCTCAATATAATTCATAATCCCACGTTTATAATGAACAACGCATTATGGTTATTATAGAAACGGTGTATGCACAGAACAGAGGGGCGGGGTGAGCAAAGCTCATTATCATTTAAAGACACATGCACTTAAACGGCGTGCTGAAAACAGAGCTGTTTTTGACCAGGTAAAATGCTTTATTACTGTTACTACAAATAAATCTCTTCTTTCTGATTATGTTATGTTACCCACTTGACAAAATAATTATTGTCTCTGAGGCATGATACAAACATGTTACTCGCGGTAAATCAAGAAAACTAGAAATTCAAACAATAAGACTAACCGTGATGAGCTATATAACAATGATTCGTTTTCTGTTGATAAATGTTTCCAAACAGTTGCTTCCCTGTCTAATAAAACACAGAATATATTAAAGCATCTTTGGTGTTTCCATGGTTCCTACGGAAGTAAAAACCAATCGAAATTGAGGGTAACCCGGATATGACGTCACTGACAGGCGAAGCACAGACACAGGCCGTGTCCTGGTTAAAATTGTTGATTTCTCTGGATTTAAACACTATTGGAAACATTTGGGATAATGCAAGTACACAAGTCAACAAAATATACAACATTGTTTAAGTAGTTTTGGGATATTTTAATCTAAAACTCTTACATATTGTGCCTTTAAAGCTTGAAGCTGTTGACTGCCGTTATATGCACACGACCCAGGTTGAGTAAATTAGTACTTCATTTTTGGATGAACTATTCTAAGTCTTTGACTATTCTTTTAAGACCAAAGGTCACGTTTAATTTTAGTTAAAATTTCAATAATAATAATAAAAAAAGTAAATCAATCGTAATGTCATTGAAAGTCGATTCTGCATCCCTTTCATTACAAAAACATTAAAAATACAACCTGACAGAATGAAATCAATGTTAAATCAATGCTTTATTTAAACACTTTAATAAAATTTTACGTAATATGTTTAATTGCAATCAGTATTAAGTCAGGCCATTGAAGGTCAACTCATTTTGAAGGATTAGGAAGGCAGACTTCATTACATGATCTTAATTTTAAAGGGTGCATCTAGAGTCTCCTTCGTGTCCTCCAATCTCTGCACTAGACTGAGCCTTTCTACGATGCAAATCACAATTTTCACAGAAATATGGCAAAATCACGAAAAGCTGTTTTAGGAAAATTTGCAAGACTCCCCGCAGTTGTTAGCGGTCACTGCAACCATTTGATTTAACTTTAGATAGTTTAATTATCTTCATCATATCTTACACAAGACCTCCAAGCTACACTCTAAAAAATGCTGGGTTGTTTTAACCCAACTTTGGGTCAAATATGGACACATCCAAACATTGGATTAAAAATGTAATTAAAATATTTAACTCAGCCAGAAAAGGTCATCCGTCATTAGTTCTGGATATGAGTATACCCCAGTAAAATCATAACACATATCTTATAATCCAAATAAGCAACCATACTATTCATGCCCCCTAATATTAAAGAATCTTAATGCTGTTTAAGTGAATCAGGTCTTTCTGCAGTGAAAAGTGTAAGTGATTGTACACAGTGCTCTGTCTGACAGAAGCAGCCCTGATTTACAAGAAGAGCTTGGGTTCTTGTTATTTCCTGCTGGCAGTATTTAATATGTGGCACTAATGCCGTTAGCCCACAACATCTGGTGAAGCTGCTCTGTCTTACAAAAACAGCCCTAATTTACAAGAAGGGGGGGGGGGGGGGGGGGGGTGCTGTTTTGCCCTTGGTCATGTGTGATAGACAGTTGCCCTCCATTCATAATGAAACTAAAACTAAGATCACATCTGATTACAGACAAACACGCCGCTCCTATCTGACCTGATCTATAAATCCATAGTCACAGTTATGACCAGATATAATTTGATATCTAAATACATGTGCAACCCTTGGACTTTCTTTTTATGTTTACATTTATGCATATGAATTTATACAAAGTGACATGAGAAACTCTCCAATAGCTGCTCTTTACACAGATCTGGATAACAAACATCTGTTATGAATAATCATTTGCATTATTCATGTTCTGTATATCTTTCTGAGGTGACAGACCTTTAGACACAGGACAGAGTTAATTAGTTCAGAATTATGACTTTAATAACCTATCAGATAAAACAATAAACACAGACATACAAAAAATTACATGTAGCAAAACGCTTTGTACACAACGGCGCCATCTAATGGAAGACAGATATTGTGTAGAGGACTAAACCAGGATCAAACCAGGCTGGAAGTTCAATTAACAGAAAAACAATCTCTAAAAATGCAAACACAACTGCAAAGTGATGATGATATCAGCAGACATGAGTCCAGACGTGTTATCTGGTATCTTCAGTGTAAAAACTGAGGATTCAACAGGCTTATATTGCACAATGAATGTAAACAGAATAGGTCTACTTTTAACTGGTTTATAGTTAGCCAGTGTTTGATATGGCTATGAGGCAGGATTATTTATTTATTTATTTATTTTTTTGTGAGGCAGGTCAAGGTCTTACAGTTTTTATCAGTCGCTTTGGTACATTTCTAGAATCGTCCTAAACATTTGCAAACCAGTAAGTTCATTTCTCAAAACAATTCGAACAAACAGCAGCACACAACCTGCAAAAGCCTGTAACTTACTCAAAATCCTTAGTTCAGTGTACATCAATGAATATCAGTGCCATCAGAATGACAAATCCTTGTGTCATTGTTCACAAACAAGACTGCACTTTTTCTGTATGGCATTTATCAATTTTAACAGTACTTTCAGAATTACAGATACAGTCTGTTATAACAGAAGGATGGACAAAACCAGTGAAATATCCACTGAGTTCATAACTTTGAGTTATTCTCATTTTATTACCATTTTCTAAACTATAGAGAATAAACTGATAATGTGAGAAATGTTGAAGGAGTCTGAATAAATGTTGCTTTGACTGTATACGCTCGCCAGATGAAGCTTCATGACATCTCTATATTAGAGAACTGGCTGATCTAATGCGTTACATTCCCCTTCATTAGTGGAATGCACAATGCATCAGTTCAGGACACATTTACACATGTCACGGATAATGCAGACACAGGAGAGGAAGACGGCAGGTGAATCTTTAAACAATAGTGCAGTGATGAGGAGAGCCGGTGAGGGAGAGTCCAGATGAAGATCTTGATGGAGACACAGAGGAGAGGAAGATGCAAAGAGAAGTGCTGAGAAGTGTGTGTTTATAGAGGCGGTGATGATGATGACGTGTGTGTGTGTGTGTGTGTGTGTGTGTGTGTGTGCACTGTAAAACTTTTCACTGTAAATTTACAGTAAAATACTGGCAGCTGGGTTTCCAGCGACATACTGTATTTTTACAGAACTAGTACTGTAAACAGCATTTACAGTATTGTACTGTAAAACTTTGTACTGTAAATTTACAGTAGAATACTGGCAGCTGGGTTGCCAGCCACATACTGTATTTTTACAGAACTAGTACAGTAAACAGCATTTACAGTACTCCACTGTAATTACCAAATACAGTATATATCACATACTTTTACAATATTAAACTTGTCTACAGCAATAAATTGTATAGTAGTCACACTAGGAAAAAGAAAACAACATTTTCTGGGTTTTAAAACATTTATTTTGGTTAAAAGCAAAGATCAGAAAATTGCCTTCTGTGAACATGTTTGCTGAATTTTTTTAAAATTTTATGTTCATGTTTGAACATAAAATGCAATTTTAACACTTAACAACAAACAGGTAACACTTAGCACTTAAAGGAGAACTCTGGTCAATTTAACATTAAGCTAATTTTTTTGTACATTTGGAGTGCTGTCAATACAGAGAACAACAACAAAAATCGGTGTTGCCTACACCGAGTTATCCTCTTTTTAAAATTTGCACCCTGTTGACTTCAATGGGGCAAGTTTTAAACCTGCTTTTAGCCTCTTAACATCCTTGATGTGTCATTACAAGTGCACAGGTCATGTGAGTGATTCCTTCGGAGTGAACACGGGTCAATCTGACTGCAGTAGATGTGAAAGATATGAATAAAAATTATGTTTATTCAGCCAGCGCTCATACCTGTATTTACATCCTGTTTTCGGTCGAAGTCCACAGTAATCGATTGTTGAGTTCACTCGCATAGGTTTAGTACCTATGATCACGCGCATGAACTTAACAATTGTGTTAAAATTGACCAGAGTTCTCCTTTAATTAAAGGGATAGTTCACCCAAAAATTTTAATTAGCTCATGATTTACTCACCCTCAAGTCATCCTAGGTCTATATGACATTCTTCTTTCAGACGAATACAATCGGAGTTATATTAAAAAATGTCCAGGCTCTTCCAAGCTTTATAATGGCAGTGAATTGCTGTTTCTGTTTTGAAGTCCATACAAGTGCAAACGAATCCATTCAAAGTCTTCAAGTTTTCGCAGAAGTGAGGACACCTGTAGGCTTACAGTGTTCTTTTTTTGCACAACTTGGCCAGTTTTCTTTGAAGTTACTTGTCCTTTCTTTGTTTTTGATCCACGTTCAGGATTGATGTCAGGAAATCGTCTAAAAGGCAGAAAAATAAAAATAATGAAATATTATGGACTGATTGTATATATTTTGACAGAGAGAGACAGCACAAAAGATGTGTAAATAAAAACCAGATATCAGTTTTAACGACTAGTTTGTTTGGATAAAACTGAACAACATGAAAAAAAAAAAAGCAATGTTGGATGTCGTGATCAATAACTGATATTTTTTTCTGCCCTGGTTAAAATACATCAACTCAATGTGTCTGTTTACATGCGCACTGTCAACTAACTAAACCTTTGGAAGTGGGGTTGCCAGATTTAAAGTTTTATTCTACAACTTTTAATATCATCAGAGTATCAGTGGAAAGGCAGCCATAGACTCTGTTTATATAGAGCACACATTGCCAGAATCCATCCCAAACCTTTGTGACAGAAAAAATTTAACTTTAATTGCAAGCCTTGCAATGTTTATTGCATACATGACTAGGCTACATGATAAAGTTAAACATGACATTTACCAGACTAAAATGCATGTTTGCACCCAAAAATGAAAATTCTGTCATTATTACTCACCCTCAAGACTTTCGTTCATCTTCGGGACACAAATTAAGATATTTTTGATGAAATCTTGGAGGTTTCTGTCCCTCCATTGACATCAATGTCATTGCAACTGTCAAAGCCCAGAAAGGTGGTAAAAACATTGGTAAATAGTACATACACTACAGTGGTTCAACCTTAATATTATGAAGTGACGAGAATACTTTTTGTGTGCAAAATAACCCCAAAATAACGACATTGTTGAATAATCTCTTCTTTTACATGTCATTCTCCTACACTGTTTTATGCGGATGAGTGGGCCGGAGTGTATTAAAGGGTAACTCTTGCCAAAATGCAACCTAGGGTCTTTTTGTTAATCTACCCGAGGCAAACTTTCGTTTAAAAGCATAATTAGGATGGAAATGGCACTTTTAAGTTTGACCGTATTTTTGTTTTCGGTCAAATTGCCTTTTGAATGGGAGTGCTTGGGGCACGACTATGATAGAATTAAAAATCGCTATTTTTTAAAACACTAAGAAGGCTCGACACAACATGAAACTGCTGGAAGTATCACCAGGGGCTCTATACATGAACTCCAGCATTGAGAACATTCTTTGTGTACACAGAGTTTACTAAAAAGAAAGATTTTGAACAACTCACGGAAACTGTGTCCGCCTGCATTTTGACAGTCAAAAATAGTCGATCTAATAACTTTATTCTAGAGCTGCTGTAAAGCCAAAACAATCTATGTAACTGTACTTTCCTATTATCACTGTAAAGCTGCTTTGAAACAATCTAGCCTATATAGTTAAAAGCGCTATAGGCCTATAAATGAAGGTGACTTGACACTGTTTACACTACGTCAACAGCGTAGGAGAATGACGTGAAAGAGTAGATTGTTGAATAATGTCGTTATTTTGTTTTTTTGTGCACAAAAAGTATTCTCATCGCTTCATAATATTAAGGTTGCACCACTGTAGTTACATGGATTATTTAAACAATGTTTTTACTACCTTTCTGGGCCTTGAAAGTTGCAAAGAAGCTTATGTCTATGGCTGGTTCAGAAACCTCTCAGATTTCATCAAAAATATCTTCATTTGTGTTCTGAAGATTAACAAAGGTCTTACAGGTTTGGAACAACATGAGGGTGAGTAATTAATGACAGAATTTTCACTAATCCTTCAACTGAAAACAACTTGCACTGACATATCTTAAATATGTGACTGCCACTGTTTAGCCCCAGTATGGAAACCAGGGCCATATTATTCATACCAGTAGTCAGCTTAATAAATACTGTCAAGACAAGTCACAATTCAGTCTAATATTTATATGAATGGCAAATATGCTAATGACTAACCTCTGAACAAACTCAAGGTGCTGCCTCTTCCTGGTACTGCAAGCTGAAGTTCTAGGAGGAGCACACCTGCAAACTTGTCGCTTTTCGGCGACAATCGCCGTTTTCTTGGTCAGTTGGGTCATTTACGTGAATCGCGTAGATCCGAAGAGTTTTTGTTTGGGGGGGGGGGGGGGGGGGGGGGTGTAGGCGCGTTGCGCGTGGTGAGCGCGCTCATAATCCGCCGGCGCGACCACAACATTGTCCAACATCAAATGGCAAACGTAATGCAAGCGGAACGAAACTGCTCGTTATTGTGTGGTTGACGGACCGTTTATCAGTTTGGACCAAAGCAGCGCGAGCCGATCTTTATAAAGGACACTGTTATTACACAGCGCTAATAAGAGATCCAGTAAAGAAAGCATTTGAATTCGCCACAGAAGTAATAACATCGCTGCGAGATCTAGTGAGAAACATTCACATTTCTCCGTTATTAACGGATCAAATAGCGCTGACGTGGAAACCAGGAAGAAACATTGTGGCATGAATGTATGGGATGAAAATAGTATCTAAATGATTAACAAGTGCAAGCACACTTATCAATTAACTTGATACATGTTGCAGAAATGTTTTATCCATGCCTTTCAACTTGCGTGTGCAAAATTGAATGAATGTGTAGCAATTTGTACAAATAGAGACATTTTTGTGAATACAAATGTTTTCCTTTGTATTAGTGTATTTGCGCATTCAACACAGAAGATGTGCATGTGTGGTTTAGGTGACACGCGTGCATTCATTGATGTCTTTTCTGAGTCGATCTCATTTGATTCATTTGGATTTTGAGACTTTCTTTTCGTGGTTTTTAAGCATTTCACAACCCACACACAAACAACTACAAATGAATAGGCCTGGTGCTAATTATTAATGTGTGCACAACTACCCATCTATTTGACAAATTCACAAATGTGCGTCACTACATTTAAACTAATACAATACAACTTGTGTGTGCAAAATCCAAAATCACATGAATGTGCAGCATTTTGTACAAATAGAGACACAGTTGTTAATACAAAACCTCGATTTTGTATTAATGTAGGCCAGAATTTGTGCATGCAACAAGATGTGCATTTGTGGATCAGGTGACACGCGTGCATTAATTGACTCGTTTCTGAGTCGATCCTATTTGATTCATTTGGATTTTGAGATTTTCATTTCGCGGTTTCGCCTTGCTCGATCCGCACACAGCTGTCTGAGAAAACCTGCTACCACTAGATGGCAGTATTCTGCTAAAACAGACAACGGCAGCATAATCAAGCGTTCTTCCTCATTTAAGGCGCTTATAATGTGAGTGATATTGAAGCACCAAATTTAGTACAAAATATAGGCATACCTTATTAATAAAGCATACTTTATAGAGGAAAACAGATTACATCAGATTATGAACAACACCCACAGAAAACCATTAGAAAACGCTTAACGTGCAATAGCGCGTTGCATGTTCAATAAGGTGTATTGGCTACTGAGTTTAAATATCACCGTCTTACTGCATTGACGTTAAGCTTTTTCTTTATAATATGCTCTATGGGAGAAAACTATATAGCCTACAGACAAGAGCCTGAACGCGACGCGCGACATTTCAAGTTAATGGCATTTCCCTTCCTGTTAAAAAAAAAGGTGAAATTTCACAGTTGCGTTCATATTATAGGCTTATTTTTTACTTTTTTTTTTTATTGTATAAATAGTATACAAGCTTTGGAATTTGAAAATGTCTGTTTTTAAATGTTAAAAGACAATTTTCGCAGGACATTTGTTTTCCCTTGACACTTGCCACTGTTATAGTCTTACTATAGCACGATGAGTAGCCTACAATATGCAACCATTGTATATCGACATGAAATATTAACTGAGAATCACCTAGGCCCTACGTGTGTATAGCTGCATATACACATGCTTTGACGCGCTAATCACGGCTCATGATGCACAAGGGAACGTCTGCCAATTCCACTAACTGCGTTAAAACGTATAATGTGTTTTAATTCAAATTAGCCTACTTTTAATATTTAAAAACAGACATTTTCAAATTCCAAAGCTCTTGTAAGGTTCCTGTAAGACTGACTTACAAGTAAAATTTGGACAATACTTCCCTTCATGTGTGTAGCCTGTATGCAGAAAAATACTGTAATTCACCATAAGGGTTTTTCATGTTCAAAATGGTTGTAGTAATTGTCCCAATACCTCCCTTCATGTAGCCTATTTACAGTAAACAACTATTTTTATACAAAAATGACTGTAATTAACCAAACAGGTTTTTGGTGACTTACTACAGGCGAATAATGCAAAATTTCACCTGACTATCACTAGGAACGTACACTCTCAGAAAATAAAGTACATAATTGTACCTTTAGGGGTACAATGGCTTGTCACTGGGGCTGTACCCTCAAGGGTACAATATTGTACCCTTGGCATAGGGTGCATATTTGTACCCTTGTGATTTGTACCTTAAGAGACCAGTCTTGTACCTGTGGTGACAATTTTGTACCTTTATTTAACAATACAAAAATGGACCCTTCAAAAATGGTACAAAATTGGCTTTGACAGGGTACAATCGTTGACAACAATGATATATATATATTAGGGCTGGGCGATTTAAATCGCGATATTGTTATGCGCATCTCGTCAGTAAAGCCGGTTCCTTGATTAGTAGTAAATCACCATCACCTGCTTTCAGATGGAGCGGCATTTACTACAAAGAGCCGTAGTTAACTGATAAGCTGAGCCATATCGCATTAATATCGCGGACGTATCGCCAGCGATATTTAATGTGATATGGCTCAGCTTGTCAGTTAACTACGGCTCTTTGTACACAGCAAAAACTCAGTGTTAAATTAACACTCCTGGGAGTGTATGAGTCCACACTCAAGAGTGTTTAAGTTAATGAGATAATTAAGTGATTAATTTAGTGATGATTGGACATTATTGAAGACACCTGATGTTAACAAGCAGAATCACTGAAGGAGAAAATCTCAAATTGTAAGTTACCATTATGGCGATGATTGTTTGCTTTAGTTGGACTCTTGACCCATATATTATTAACTTTAGATTTTGTTTGTCTGAAGTATCTGAATTATAACTGCCAGTTGAACAAAGAAAAAAAAAAGTGATCTGATGGTGTTGGTTATATTATGACAATCATCATTTGAACTTGATCACTGAACTCATTAAAATCCTTCTTTCTGACTTCGATTTATGTTGTTGGTTACAGCATAACTGTTAATCTGCATAAATGCCAGAATTTTTGATATAATATAAAGGATTTCTTAAAAGTTGTTTAAAAAAAAAATCATTCTTTTAGGCACACACAGATGTCAAGATTCAGTCTATGCATCTCAACAATGGTGACGAGCAGAATATTCAATTAGGAAAAGTAAATTACATAGACAATTCAGATCATAATTTATTCATACCGCAATGCATGATGGGAGCCATTAATGAGTTGTGATTGGTGGCAGCCACTGCAACATGCTTTATTATTGTCACCATTGTTGAGATTCACAGGCTGATTATTGATGTCTGTGTTTTAAATGAATTTATTTGAACGTCTTTTGATCAGCACAATGTTTATTATATATTTTGAATTATAAGTAAAGTACTGATAATCATAGGCTGAAGAATCACAAACCTGCTGCTAACAAGTTAAACCAAACTATCTCAATAAGTTTCATTTTTCAGATCACAGCATGACTATGTCAACACATAACCAACACTATCAGATCACATTTTACTTTGTTCATTTAACTGTTATAAATTAATAACAGCAGACAAACAACAGTAAATATTAAAATAAACATATAATGGTCAAGAGCCCAACTAAAGCAAACACCCATCACCTTAATGGTAACTTACAATTTGTGATTTTCTCCTTCAGTGATTCTGCTTGTTAACATCAGGTGTCTTCAATAATGCTCAATCATCACTAAATTAATCACTTAATTATCTCATTAACTTTAACACTCTTGAGTGTTAATTTAACACTCATATTTTAACACTTTACACTCTTGAATGTGGACTCATATACACTCCCAGCCCCAGGAGTGTTAATTTAACACCGCTCCATCTGAAAGCAGGTGATGGTGATTTACTACTAATCAAGGGAACCGGCTTTACTGACGAGATACGCATAACAATATCGTGCGATATATCGCCCAGCCCTAATATATATATATATATATATATATATTACACACACACTGAATAAAAATCAGAATTTATTGAATCCTTTTCATTTACACATTTTCCAACATTTCATTTTAAACTCAATGTCTAACTGTGACATACAAATTATCATCATCTGAGTAAGTGTCATTTGCCTGAAAGTCCATTTCATGTCCTTTCATCTCGACGTCGGTTACTTCTATGCCTGCTTCTGATATTTTCTGAAGGACCTCCTCGGTTGAAAGCCCTGTAAGAACCATGAGTAACCGTGCTATGACTTCTTCTCCACCGATGCCCAAAAGAAAGAAAGACCCGGAACTGGACATTCTTTTAAATTGAGATTCAAGCAGCCAATTAGGGCAGGCTCCACATACAACCTTTGGAACATGAATAGAAAAACAATTTACAGTAATTAAAAAAATTGTACTGTTGAATTGAGATATTGGCTGGACATACAGGCTAAGTCAGTCTGCCCACTAGGCATTTACTAATAACCTTGGAAGTATGTTAATTTGAATGAATGACTGGACGTTTATATTTTTTTTACTATGAGTGGTATTTTCAGACGGTCCCTTTAGAAAATGCGGCGAATATCAAACCTAAAACTTACTTCACTGAGCTCTAGAACCAGTTGCAGAATTTCATGTTAAGCTTTTTCTTTTTAACAGGCTCAGGAAGGAAATTACCATTAACGCGAAATGTCGCGCGTCGCGTTCAGGCTCTTGTCTGTAGGTTATATAGTTTTCTCCCATAGAGCATATTATAAAGAAAAAGCTTAACGTCAATGCAGTAAGACGGTGATATTTAAACTCAGTAGCCAATACACCTTATTGAACATGCAACGCGCTATTGCACGTTAAGCGTTTTCTAATGGTTTTCTGTGGGTGTTGTTCATAATCTGATGTAATCTGTTTTCCTCTATAAAGTATGCTTTATTAATAAGGTATGCCTATATTTTGTACTAAATTTGGTGCTTCAATATCACTCACATTATAAGCGCCTTAAATGCGGAAGAACGCTTGATTATGCTGCCGTTGTCTGTTTTAGCAGAATACTGCCATCTAGTGGTAGCAGGTTTTCTCAGACAGCTGTGTGCGGATCGAGCAAGGCGAAACCGCGGAATGAAAATCTCAAAATCCAAATGAATCAAATAGGATCGACTCAGAAACGAGTCAATGAATGCACGCGTGTCACCTCATCCACAAATGCACATCTTGTTGCATGCACAAATTCTGGCCTACATTAATACAAAATCGAGGTTTTGTATTAACAACTGTGTCTCTATTTGTACAAAATGCTGCACATTCATGTGATTTTGGATTTTGCACACACAAGTTGTATTGTATTAGTTTAAATGTAGTGACGCACATTTGTGAATTTGTCAAATAGATGGGTAGTTGTGCACACATTAATAATTAGCACCAGGCCTATTCATTTGTAGTTGTTTGTGTGTGGGTTGTGAAATGCTTAAAAAACGTGAAAAGAAAGTCTCAAAATCCAAATGAATCAAATGAGATCGACATAGAAAAGACATCAATGAATGCACGCGTGTCACCTAAACCACACATGCACATCTTCTGTGTTGAATGCGCAAATTATGATACACTAATACAAAGGAAAACATTTGTATTCACAAAAATGTCTCTATTTGTACAAATTGCTTCACATTCATTCAATTTTGCATTTTGCACACGCAAGTTGAAAGGTATGGATAAAACATTTCTGCAACATGTATCAAGTTCATTGATAAGTGTGCTTGCACGTGTTAATCATTTAGATACTATTTTCATCCCATAATAAGTCACTCATTTCGGTCTTTTGTCACGCACTCCCGCCACACATTGTGTTTCTCACGCGGAAAAACTATTTATACCGCCACGCCCAAAATTTCTCTGGCCGTGCCGATCTCACTATGGAACCGACAGCCAGGAATCAAGCGCGTCTCCCCTAGCCGCCTGCCACTTATCAGCCAATAAAAAAAAAAAAGAAAGGGGCTACACAATAGCCAATCAGAAATTGCACTATTGTATCTGGGTAAGATTTAACGCAACAACCAATGAAAAAAAAGCACATCCTGGAATTGTTAAAGGGACACTCCACCCATTTGCATTAAGCTTTGCATTGTTAGAAACCCAGTCATACTATTGAATGGTTGTGCAACACTCTCTCATTTTCCCCTGAGACGGGAGAAATCCGTTATTTACCTTTTACACTTCCTCCTACAATGACGCAAAAATCGTCATTTTGCGTCATTGTAGGAGGAAGTGTAAGAGGGGGGGGATTTCTGTTGAGACTACAAGCACTAGTTCCTCATCTTTCCCAGGGGGCGGGACCCGCTCACGCTACAGACCTATTACAGATCAGTGGGTGGGACTTTACTCTCTGAAACTGAAAGCAATATCCTCCATCTTGTTTGAAGCTAAGCTAACAGGCGCTGTGGAGAGAGATGTACAGTTATGACAATAGTGGAGGAGTGCTCAATATGATATAGAAGAGGATTTCGGAAGTCTGATGCTTGAATCAGGTGTTTGTGGCTACCTTTACAAGCCGCATTATAGCGAAGAGCAGCCGAGGCAGAAGACCTGCCTGCCGCGGACGAGGAGCCCGGACTGACTCGAGTTAGGGCGGACTGGTGGCGATGGTGATCTCACTATGCAACTACGAACACAGAGATAGAGACCGTCTGCGGCAAAGAATTTCAACGATGACAATTTCTCCTGGACGAAATCTCTGAATCAGACGAGGACACGGACGTTTGTGTTGAGAACTATCCTAGTTTCGCACCGCATATGTTCTGACTGAACAGCCAGGTACCATGCAATAATTCACCTTTTCGAAAGAAATACAAACGAGGAGTAATGCACTAATGAGTTCGCCAACTAACTAGACATTTTGTGTGAATGTGAAATGAATTTTAATCTGTGGTGGTAGCTAGTCTTGTAGAGGGAAGAGTGATTTCTCTTATAGGCAGATATGCACTTTCTGGATTAGTGGGAGTGGCTTGCGGAGCTGTGCAATGTGGTGCATTGTGGGAGTTGTTGTCTTTCATACAAATGGCACCAAATTCAAAATTTATTTTACATTTCGACTACATATATGACCCACTTTAAATAAAAAACAATGTTCAAATGGGTGGAATGCCCCTTTAACGTAATTCTGCTACAGCGTCTTCGTTCAAAGTTTCGTTCACCCATAGAGGAAACCACTGGAGTTCCGAGCATCACTTTGAGCACAGAGTAAGTCATGATGATCTCCTGTTTTAATGTTACAACAAATTCACACAACTTGTTTGACACAAACAGTGACAACTTGACTGCTGTTAGAGAATGTTTCCCAGATAATTAGCATCAGTTTTTCGTGAGTGTCTAACTTAGCCAACAGTTTTACAGCCTGTTCACTGACAACACCTGCTCAGAACAAGTAGTCTAGGCCTTGTCATATTTTCGTTATCACACGATGACTGATATATTGTCACATTATAAACATCTCTCTCTCTCCAAATAGGCTTAATAATTTTATTAGCACTAAATAAATTAAAGTGTATTGCATAGCATAGTCGATATAGGTCACTTTTAAAATCATGTCATATTTTATAATTATATCCTGGCCATGGATGCATTAATCATTGCATCTGTCTTTCAAAGATGTCAGGTAAAAAGCAATTGACCTATGGCTAAGCCACGCCCCCAAACACGATGAGCCAATCACAGTGCGCATAGCTTACCCATACACTCGGACATTCTCTGCTTCCACGTCCATTGAAATGCATTGCAGTTAGTCAGTTTTCATTCGGTTTTATATGTTTTTTCTTGTCATTTTAAAGGGACTGTAAGTAAGAATTTCTCCCATCTAGTGGTGAAATTGTATTTTGCATTCAAACGAATAATGCTCTCCAGCGCCTCACTTTTTCGAATGCGCGTTGCATCTACGGTAGACGTTATGTACCAAAAAGCTATGACAGGATGTCTTATAATAGCACTTCGAGTTTTCCTTCGGGTGAACAGGTTTGTTATTTAAAACAAACTGAAACTTGAAACAACGAAAAAAGAATGTTACAGTATGAATTACTGACTGTGAAAAACATTAACTAAGGTAATTAGTAGTAATAAAGCCTTCTTTATTCGTTATATTTTTTGAAGTACGTGCATTAGATATCATCATCATCAGAGCCTTCTCTAATGTTACTTTACTCAATAGCTGCTATTCATCAAAGAGCCTGTTTAACTTTTACTATAAATGTTCTTCTGTCTATATAATAAAGTACTTCTCTATATAATAAAAAACTTATATCGTTTATTTTTTTCTGTCTATATAATAAAAAACCTCTACTTTACTCAATAGCTGCTATTCATCAAAGAGCCTGTTTAACTTTTACTATAAATGTTCTTCTGTCTATATAATAAAGTACACAACCAAGCAATGAAAAAAATAAGCTCGTAATTAAGACCGTAACATTGACTTACCTGTCGAGAAGAAAGCAGGCAACTTCAGCGTCTCTTTTAAAAGCTTTCTCCTGCATTAGCTATCCCGACATTAACCCTTGTTTTTGTAATCTCCGTTCACGTTTCCTTTTACGGTCTATTTTGGACTTTTTCGACGACGAGGACTCCTTATCCTGTGACTCATATGTATGTATGAATGAACGGTGTATAAATAACCGTACAGTGCAGCCTTTTAAACTTGCCGCGGCAGTGACAAGCGCCTCTCACTGCTCTGCTCCTCCGCTTCTGCTAACTTCAGTCACGTGACGCCTGGCTCTGAACGAAAACGCGCTGTGGAAACGCGTTGGCCTAGTACTTTTTGTCCCTCTCTGCTATTATAGTTTTTCAAGATGGTGGAACTACATGGAAGCCTCCGTGGACCTACCCGTCCCATGTATATAAAGATAATAAATTCTTCGTTTACGAGGATTAGTCTGATCATTGGCATAGGTATTTGTACATCATTGAGGGTGTATTTATTAATAAAAATATTGATTTTAGATAATAAAATACCTAAAAAGCTACACACAGTCCCTTTAAGTTTAAAATGGTCAAACGGTGTGCACGGGGTACATGCAACTCCGACACTAGGTATCCTGAGAGGCTGGGCGACGGTGTGTATTTTTTTTACCCCTTCCCAAGCCACATTTCAACCGAGATAAGTGTCTGCTCTGGATTAAGTTATGCGGTAACGTTAGACCACAACACCAACTAAACGCAATTAAACAAGGATGTCTACATCTGTTCTAAGGTAAGTCAACAACGTATTTGAACGTTATCTTTAACATCTCTAACATAACGTTAGGCTAACGTTAGCCTAGCTTCTAGCTGTGTTGTAGCTGCGTAGCCAGACAATGTTGTGTTTTACACAAATAAGTAGGCTAAACACTTTGCAGTTGTAATGATGTCCTGTATGAACAAAACGAACTTATGTTTTTATGTTTCCACTGTTCGATCGCGCCCGCGCCTCTCTCTCTCTCTGATACACACACTCATTCCAGCATTGCAATCTTGACATCGCAGCCTGTTCACTATGCTGTGTTCACACCAAACGCGAATAGAGCGTCATATTCGCGCGTATCGCGTCTAGTTCGACGCTTGAACATTTTGAATCCATTCGCGCGTCCAAAGCGAATAGGACGTGCGTATAAAGCGAGCGTTTGAAGCGAAATAGCACCAAACTATAACGTGTAAGTTACACTGTGACCTGTACATTTTTGTCTGGAGCTGAAGCTTTTCATCGACCTTCTCAACAATGAAATTATTAATATAACCCTCCAATGTATAGTTAAGGCTCTTTTGGTGACTTCGAGATGATATATAATCTTTCTGTCTCCAAAAATCATCAATTGCTTCCTGTGAAATGTCTCCTACTGTGAGAGCTACCGCTATAGCACCTGTTACCGAGTGTTGACTGTTTGTCCGAGTGAGTGGAGGGGGCGTGGCTTAGCCATAGGTCAATTAAGCATCCTCTCATTCGCCCTGAGAGGAAAGTCCCCTAAAAAGGCCAGGTTAGAGGATGCTGTCCCAGAGAAGGTGGCGAAAAGGGTAGATCCATTAGAGGAGGAGACAGTGCAGGTGGAAGGCAACAAGTCCAAAAAGGCAACAAACACTTTCAATAAACAACACCAGTCATAATCTCTCTCTCTCACACACACACACACATGCGGAAATTGAATAAATACTTTGTATTTGGTATTTGAGCAATTATTAATAACAACAACAAAAACACTAATAATAATATTATTAATGAAACACCCCATTCCCGTGACACGTCCAAACCCCCCCCCCCCCCCCCCAGGAGGTGTCACTCTTGCCTGTCTTCAAAACTTGAGAACCCTGTTACTCTTTATAGACTAACTGGAGGAACTGAGATCAAACAGTGGGAATTACTGATCCAAAACCCCCAGTAAACAGGAAGTGAAGATGTTAGTAAAGATATTTATTTCTGGCTGAGAAGACATATACTTCAACATTTTTACTTTAATGTTCAAGTATCATGAAGAACATGCTCCTCATCATCCATGAGCCTGTGAGTTTGAACAAGAAATCACCTGTTGAAATGCGAGGAGAAAACCTCTGGCCTTTATTTATTTTCACTTCCATAGACTTTCCTGTAAACTGGGGTGATGATTCATAAAGTTGCTCTTTCTCCCAGATTTAAGGCTTTGAAACCTTGACATATCTTTATTTTTTACTTCCACAGTCTTTCCTGTAAACTGGGGCTTTTCTTGAAGCTGCTCTTTCATACGGTAAATGCACATGTGGAGATTTGGGCATCTGTAGCATATTACAACATGTGTGAATTAAAATTGATTATGACCATCTGAGCCATTGTACAATACATATTTGAATGGGATCTTTAAGGCCAAATGACAGATGATAATTTGTCCTCCATTAATATCAAAATCAAAGATCACATCTGATCACAGACAAACCCCACCGTCTCATATCTGTTCTTGGGGTTCTGACCAGATAAGTATTATTTCTGCACGAAGTATGGAAATACAGGCAGGAAGGACATCATATTCGGACCAAATGCAATGATTGGACAAACATTTTTTGGTTCTGAGATTTCCACAGACAATACATGTACATGTTTTAATATTTAGACCACTTCTATTATTGACTGCTATGAGGACGTGAAGGCAGTTTCAACCAGTATAACTAAAAACATTGTTTATTAGCCCAATAGCTTTAAACACTATTCTAAGTATTCAAACGCTGAAAAAAACAGAAGGATCAAAGACAAGTTACACAAAAGACAAAATGTGTGACGTAGTGAAGTTTAATTAGCATGATTGTGAAACGATCAGTGTTGATTTTTTATGTTATGATATTATGAAGTAATTTGTTGAGACATCATCAAACCATCATTAACTGTGAGAGAATGAAATATTGTCTTTTTAATTTTTTATTAGTAATTATTTTTCTCCAGTTTTCAGGAGTTATTAAAAGGTGTACACAATATGAGTGTTGATGAAAGTCTTTAATCGCCTAAAACTTTCTCAACACCATCTACAACACCCTGCACAACTTTTCATGGTGCCTTCATAATCTGTTTATTTCCTCCGGACACCGCGCCGGTCAGCGGAGATGCTAGCAGACTGAAAACAGCATCCACTCCATCTCCGGGTGTGCTCCCGCTGTCGATCTTATCGCAGGCCTCCTTAACGCTCTCAACGGCTCCCTTCACCATCCCAGCCGGGACGTCCACCACAGCTCGGACCACACCCACCGCCCCCTTCGCCAGACTCGACACCATGCCCGACGCCACGGCTGTGACCACAACCCCCATTCCCTCCGCCACACCCGCCGCCTCGTCCGCCATGGCTTGGACCACACCCACCGTCCCCTCCACCACACCCACTGCCTCCTCCGCCATGGCTTGGACCACACCCACCGCCTCGTCCGCCACGGCTTGGACCACACCCACCGTCCCCTCCTCCATGCCTTGGACCACACCCACCGTCCCCTTCGCCACGGCTTGGACCACACCCACCGTCCCCTCTGCCACACCCACCGTCCCCTTCTCCACACCCACCGCCTCCTCTGCCACGGCTTGGACCACACCCACTGTCCCCTCCACCACACCCACCGCCTCCTCCGCCACGCCTTGGACCACACCCACCGCCTCCTCCGCCACAGCATGGACCACACCCACGGTCCCCTCCGCCACGGCTTGGACCACACCTACCGTCCCCTCCGCCACGGCTTGGACCACACCCACCGTCCCCTCCACCACACCCACCGTCCCCTCCACCACACCCACCGTCCCCTCCGCCACGGCTTGGACCACACCCACCGTCCCCTCCGCCACGGCTTGGACCACACCCCCCATTCCCCCCGCCACACCCGACGCTACGGCGCCCATCACTTTGAAGAAGTCCATGACCTCACGGGATTCCTGCCAGCGGAATATGACACAGCATTAGTATGTTTACAGAATCGTTTCCTTCTGTTTGCTAGAACTAGAACCTATTCTGTTCACTCTTTTGTACTCACAATCAATGAAAACTTGGAAATATCAGGTAACATTAAAAGTTTGATTTCTGGAAAGGCCTAAATTTAAGGTTTCTGTACATTTAAAGTAATATATATTTCTACATTACTGTAAATAATTCTGTTTAAAGGGGTCATTTAATGGTACATGCACTTTTACAAGTTGATTGTACTGAAATGTGTGTTGGCAGTGCCTGTACACAACCATCATAAAATGATAAAAATCCATCCATGTTTTCCCCTGTCTCAGATCAAGCCATTAGATTTTGTGACGTCACATGGTCGGACGCCCCTCCCACGATTGTTGATTGACAGCAGTGTTTAAACACAGACCCGCCCTCGCTCCTGAACAAGCTGTCTGTCATCATAGTCCGTGCGTCATTGTTGATAGCTGGAGCACTGTCTATGAGCAGAATGGCGTCTAAGCGATTGTGGTGTTCTGTTCTTGGGTGTAATAAGGAACACAGCAGTCATTTTGATGTCACTGAAGACGCAGTGGCTGAGTTTTGTTTTCGAAGGGAATATTCCCCACGATCAACGTCAATGCTTCCATGTTTGCGCAATGTTTTAAATCATTTCACACACCAGACTGGTTTTGCTAAGAAGCTGCTCCTGAAAAAAGGATCGGTACCAACTATTTGTGTTCCTGCTGCACCTCCAGAAGAAGAAGTGAGTGTAACGTTTTATTAACCTTCATATTAATATTTATATTAATCTTTGCAAATCACTAGCATGCTTCACGATGAATGCGGCTGCTTACACTCAGGGTACATTACGGCATGTTTTCTATGTACGACGTTCTCAATATAATTAATAATCCCACGTTTATAATGAACAACGCGCTATGGTTATTGTGTTATTATTACAAATGGTGTATGCAAAGAACAGAGGGGCGGGGTGAGCAAAGCTCATTATCATTTAAAGACACATGCACTTAAATGGCGTGTTGAAAACAGAGCTGTTTTTGACCAGGTAAAATGAGTGTTTTCTTACAATACTAATGAGAATTTTTAATTGAAGTATATTACAAACTTTTAATTTAGACCCTAAAGAATAATATTAGCTTGTACAAAAATGGCATTATATGACCCCTTTAAATGTTTCAATAAGCCTATATATAAACAGTGCTGGTTAGTAACTGATGAACAACATGTAATCTGGATTATGTAATCAGATTCCAAAAATAAAGTACTTGTAATTAGAATATATTACATTTTAAAATACTTGAATTCAGACTATCAGACTTTTTATTGATTAAATAGTAACATATTAAGCCTGAAGCATCCTTATGGATTTTTTTTGTCTTGTTCAGGTTTTTTTTTTAATATTTATTTTTCATAATTTTGCCTGTGTTAATGTCAACAGCATACATTTTGGCACAGGTGTGTATTTTTATTGGAATTTTACTATTTCACCCTCATTTCCTTTAATAAATCTATTTTGCACTAGTAACACAAAATAGTTCCTCTCAGGACCTTAAGGACAAAAATGTCCCCAATTGAAACACATTAAAACTGCAATTTTTAATCCAAGGGCCATTTAACTATAAAATGATGCACTCTTTGTTATTAATAGGCTTTCATTCTGTTGGTACAGTAAAGCTTGAAAATTTAAAATTGTACTATTTTTTACCAGATGGTGCCATTTTTTTTCAGGTTTGGCCCATAAAGCAAATACTCGCTTTATTCCTGTTTTCTGCTTATTCATATAGTATAGCCAATTGGATGAATTATGCAGTGATAATTGTGTGGGTAAACATTTGGTTCTGCGTCCTAACAAACTCTTACTGAAAGCTGATTTTTTTAGATATAATCCTCAAATTTGGAACACAACTTTTTAACACAAGATTTATGGCTTTGAATTTCTGGTAGTTTTAGAGTTCAACATGTTTCATAAAATATACATTTTATGTAAAATAATTTTCATAAACTTAAACCTACATTTTTGGTTTTATAAAAAAAAAAAAGACAGTTTTTTGACAGACATTTTTGTCCACTATGGACAAAATGTCTAACTTTTTTTAATTGATGCACAAGGGTTAATATTCATGGTAATAAATTATTCATAATTTATTGATTCTTTCTGATTGTCTTTCAATGTGATAAACAAGTTAGGTCAAAAGTAATCTAAAAGTAGTCCGATTATATTACCTAAAATGTGTAATGTAATGAATTACATTACTAACTACATTTTTTGTCATGTAATTTGCATGATTGGATTAAGAATGTCATCAATATATGTGACCCGTCACGGAAACCAGGGACACAAGTCGGCAGCACAACTTTCGAGCAAAATGAGGAAGAAGCTTTTTTTTTTCAAAATTTGTGATTTTCGTTTTTTTGCAGAATCTGTTAGTTGAGATCACGAAGAAGCCTCTGCATGTTTGAGATAGCAGTATTGGTATATTTAAAAGCGTACATTTTGAGTTTGAAATCGGCTTGTTTTTCGGAGATTCTAGCACGCAGTAGGGGCGTGTCATTGTCGGTGTGTAAATCAAACATGTATCTTAATGGTCTAGTGGTAGAGCTTTCGCCAGCCGTGACATAGGGTCTGAGTTCGAATCCGCTCTCGTATAGTTTTTTTTTTTTTTTGTATAGTTTTTTTCTCTCATCAAAACGATTATGTTCAGCAGTGGTTGTATATCAAGCAGGGACACACAAACGTTTGCATTATGCTTTGTGATATTAAACAGAACGAATAGAGAGTATCCGCAACGGATTGAAGCGCGCGTCGAGTGAAGACAATGGGGTGTGTGCGCGAGCCACACGAGAAAACACTGCATCTGCGCCACTGATCGCCGCGGCAACGAGCACTTTGATCACTTGATTTAAAAAAACACATTTCAGCTAGTATCTTACTTAAAAAACAAACGAAATGAATGCTATAGCCTACTAATAGCCTACTCATACTATATATATATACATATCACATAGCACATCCTGTTTTTGATTTGAACATTGTCTAGAGTTTATCTTATTTTTTATTCAGTGTACACAAGAGTTGCCTATACAGTTTTATCGGTAGATGCTAAGAGACATTTATTTATATATTACCTGCAAACTTTATTTTTTATTTTTTATTTGATGGCACATTTTCCTGGCCTTTCTGCTCCCCCCGTGCTTACAGCTTTACAGGGGGGTATGGCTTATCTAAATGAGATGTAAATGAGCCCTATTGTCACTCCCAGCAGGAGAGAGGTGAGAATCTTTAGACGCTGTTTTCTCCCCTTTGTGCGTTTGTGAGTGCCTACCTTTAAATGGCCATAACTTCTCCAAATATTATCAGATTTCCATGTGTTACACATGGTTGGAAAGCTTGGAGACTACACTTTCAGAATCTGTGAATAACTCAAAATGCCCCAGAACCGACTTGTGTCCCTACTTTCCGTGACTGGTCACATATATAATTATTTAACCATTCGGAATCATAATTGTTTATATTAAGACATAAATCCATGACACAATACTGACATGAGCAAACAGCTTTGGTTTCATTACTATAACATATAATAGATTTCTTACTGTCAACTTCTGAGGAGCTGGAAGAATCGGTGAAGTTGTTTACACCTATAATGTAAATGCAAATGAGGTTTCTATACATTCTAAATGTGCTGAATAATATCATATCATCAAATATAGCTTATGAATACTGACCCGAGGCCACAGATGGTGTTGATGTCAGATGAGGTTCTTCAGATCAGTGTGGACTGACTAGATCATCTCAAGGGGGTTTTTATACACACTGGGGGAACGGAAATCAAACGGTGGGCGTGATTATATTGCAATGCTTTTTTTTTGTAGTTCAGTTTTGGATGATGCTGTGAACTATTAACCCTGTCTGAACCTGTAACGTCTCTGTTAATGTTTTACAGAGAAGAAACAGCAGCAGCTCTGACTGGATCAATTCACTCTCAGGAGACGATTACATGCCAGTCAAAACCCCTCAGTAAATAAGACCAATGGTGAAACATCAAAAACACTCAGTAATGAGGAAAAAAACTTTTCTTTTTTTCTTGTTGAGAGGGACACCCAGTTTATCTACTCATCTTTCTAAAATGCACATCAGCTTCTCTGTGAAGAACATGCTCATTTTAAATGAAAAAATGACTATATTGTGAGGAAAATAACTGACCTTGTATTCACTTTCATTTTCTGTTTCAGTGCTTCTCTTTCACCCAGTTAAGGCTGACATGAAGACAGTCAAATGTGCTGAAGTTTTATCCCAGATAACAAGTTACATTTACAAGTCAACATTGATGTGTCACCAGTAGATAAATACTGCGACGTAATGTTGTTTCAACATCATGTTTGCACCCTCAGTTATGCACCATAATGTTAAAATTTTTAATAATAAAATTAAAGCTGCAAGCAGAATTTATCAGGGTTCAAGCATTTAAGGCCTTTAAGAACATAAGCATCAAAAGACAAAGTTTTATTTAGCAAACTTTTAAACACTGACATCATAGATGGAAAAGACCATTTACAGCCAAAACAGGCAATTTACCATTTTCCATTATTGATCTAGGGAGTCCAGAGAATTGTACTAGACTGGTCTGGTTCTGATCGGGCGAACAACCAGGGACTAGTTCGCAAAAGTAGGTTTTGGACAAAATTCGACATAGCAGAACATTTTTCCTGCCTAAATCGAAATTGGAGATACCCATTTTGTCCGACTTAAGCCAGGGATCATAGTGGTGTAAGACACTTGAGTCTAGGACAAACGGCCTAAAGCCTCCAATTTGGACACGTACACGACAGCTGCGCACAGCTCGGACGTGGACTACTTGTATTTATACTTTCTGCTGAGGTGAACACGTTGAACGCATGCGCAGTAGATTGGCCAGGACAGTATTTCCATCTCTTTCGCGGTTTTAACCTAATGAACGCGCGCCCTTTTGACCACGCGGTCACAAAAAATGGGAGGCATGCGGATGTCCGCAAGGAGCCTCCGCTCACACCTTCCGATGACGATTTTTACGTCACGCGGACCCTAGCGGACCCTCACGGACGCCAATGGGCCAATCGGGGTCATACTCTGATAGGTTCTCCCCAAATTGAGGCCTACCATCTGGCCAGGTTTCTAGTCTCTAGGCCTAACGGTTTGGCCTGCACGATGCGTTTTACAAATCCTTACAATTACAATAGGGTTTCAGCATTTCATGCTTGAACCCCTAAACAAAATCAATCAATAGTAATGTCATTGAAAGTCGATTCTGCATCCCTTTCATTACAAAAACATTAAAAATACAACCTGACAGAATTAAATAAATGTTAAATCAATGCTTTATTTAAACACTTTAATAAAATTTTAAGTAATATATTTAATTGCATCAGTATTAAGTCAGGCCATTGAAGGTCATCTCATTTTGAAGGATTAGGAAGGCAGACTTCATTACATGATCTTAAGTCGGCGTATTTTAAAGGATGCATCTAGAGTCTCCTATGTGTTCTCCAATCTCTGCACTAGACTGAGCCTTTTTACAATGCAAATCACAATTTCACAGAAATATGGCTGTTGTATTCTTATTCAAGGTAACCAAGGTTATGGGGGTTCTGTGAGACAAAGAAAAGAGTAAAGAGGTTATCGTTCTGAGCTCTGGTGTGAGATTGAACTTCTTGCTGAATAACTAAAACACTTCAACACAACATTGGCGACAAGGATGGCTGAGTTTAGCTTACCACCGCCAACACCTTTTCTTCCCGTTCCTGGTGAACCGCCTATTCCGTGGGCGAGTTGGATCGATGGTTTCACGGTGTATCTCGAGGCTATGGACTATACTGATATTTCGGATTGGAGGAAAATTGCCCTGCTTCGTCACTGTCTCGGGGCCGAGGGACAGAGAATATATTGCGCTCTTGGGGAAGCGGAGACTTACGAGGAAGTGGTCGCTCAGCTCGCTCTCCACATCACGGGCCAGCAACGAGTCATACTACGCCGATACAAGCTACGCAAACGGCTTCAGTGATCGGGTGAGTCCGTGCAGGACTACGTAACTAATCTGCGAGATCTGGCGCTCTCGTGCAATTATGGGACACTTCAAGATGAGATTGTTCGTGATCAGCTTATTGAAGGGATACTGTGTGAAAAGATACGCGAAAAACTGTTGTTAGAATCTGACGAACTAACACTAAATCAAGCTGTTGTAATCGCGCTACAAGTGGAGGCAGCTGTCGCAGAGCTGCTCACTGATGCGCGCCCCCCCCGTGGACATCCCTATGCAACAACTCCGACCTGCCAGTTACTAAGGCCACATTCCCTTACCTATAGGAAAAAGTGAGAGTAAGGATGCAGGTTTTCCAGTGCATTTTGCACAGCTGCAGAGAAACCGGTGCAGTTCAAGTTTTTGTGGCAACTGCGGGTCTAGTTCGCACAATTCAAGAGCCCAAAATTGCCCTGCACGTGGGCAGACATGTAGGAATTGCTTTTAAAAAAATTACTTTGCTAAAGTATGCCGGTCGGCTCCTGCTACGTAAGCATCACAGAGGACACTCTCACCTGTCTGTAATGACTACACTGAAATTAGACATGTATCAGCTGGCCAGGCAGCTTTTAGGACATGTACTGTGCTGCTGGATGAGGTGAGTTTCCCACTCCTCCTGGATATGGGTGCAGCTGAATCGTTGCTCAATGCCAATACGTATCACAAGTTCCTCTCCAATCTGCCATTACAGCAGTCCTGCACATCTCTCTGTGGCTACAACAGTTCCAGGATTACTATGCTTGGCGTTTTCCGCGTCACCTCCACCTGGCAACAGAGATGGCCAGCGCTGTTTGACGGACTGGGCTGCCTTACAGCTTTCACCCACAAGCCTCTAGTGGACCCTGGGATATCGCCAGTCAAACAGCCCCTGCGCAGGATTCCTCTAGCTCTGCTGGAGGAAGTCACTGCTGAGCTTCAAATGATGCTGGACATGGGGGTGATTGAGCCAGTTAATGCGGCCCCCTGGATTTCTAAGCTGGTCATTGCAAAGAAAAAATCTGGTGGAATACGAGTCTGTGTTGACCTGCGCTCTGTAAATAAGGCTGTTTTCCTGGAGTTCCTGGAGTTGCAGTTTTCCTGGATGACATAGTTGTTCATGCATCGGATGTCCAGACCCATAACAACCATCTCAGTAGGGTGGTCAGTGCTCTCATGGCACATAACCTTACGTTGAATGGAAAGAAATGCACGTTTGCAGCCTCAGCCTTAGATTTTGTTGGGTTTGTTTCCTGCCTCAGTACTCCCGAACCACAGCACCACTTCGCCAGTTACTAAAAAAAAGAGGAGCCATGGGACTGGACTGCGGCATGCTCTGAGGCCGTCCAGACACTGAAGTCCCAGCTTACCACACCACCTGTCCTGGCCCACTTTAACCCTGACAGTCAGACTATCGTCACCTGTGATGCATCTACACAGGCCTTAGGAGCAGTGCTGTCACAAGAGCAGGATGGAGTGGAAAGACCAGTAGCATTCGCCTCCAGAACCGTGTATCTGGGCAACTGAAAGATGGCACCTTTTCCTCTATAGTCGTTGTTTCATCCTCCGCACCGACCATCAGGCTCTGATCACGCTCTTGTCAGCCTCCGGCTCAGGTCATAAACCCTTACGTCTGCACAGATGGGGTGAGCGCCTAAGGCAGTATGATTACCAACTTAAATTCACACCAGGGAGGGACAACGTGGTCGCTGATCTTCTATCTCGATCCATTGATGTGCCCACATCAACAGCCTCGCCAGGCAGTGATGACATGGAGCCAGAACTCATCCAGATGCTCTATGCACCTCTGAAAGCGTCTGTCTCCCTGGAGGAGCTGCAAAGGGAGTCCAAGTGTGACCCCATACTGACAACACTCCGCACATATATATGCTCAGGGTGGCCAGCACGGATGCCTGAGGAGTTAAAACCTTTTGCTAAAGTACGAAATGAACTGTCCTGCTGGGGTGATGTTTGTGTCTCCAGGGGCCTCTGTACAGTGGTGCCGGGCAGCCTGTGTACACGTGTCCTATCAATGGTGCATGAGGGCCACTTGGGCATCGTTAAGCTCAAGCAAAGATGCCGGGACCTGGTCTGGTGGCCAAGCATTGACCATTTTGCCCATGGGATCACCTTCAACTGGACATTTGTGGGGAAATTCATGACCATAGAGTTCCTCATCATCAACTCTTTCTAGTGGTCGTGTACGATCTCCATTCTAAATGGCCTGAGGTAATACCAGCCGGAATGGTCACATCACAGACCATCACACAGATACTGGACAGCCTGTTTGCTCACTGGGGCATGCCCCGTGCCATCACTACTGACAATGGGCCGCAGTTCACCTCTGCAGACTTCTCCACTTTCTTTTGCAATAAGGGAATTAAGCATATCCGGGCTGCACTCTACCACCCCCAAGCGAACGGCGGGGTCGAAAGGTTCAGTCAGAGCCTTAAGAACGGCATTCGTGCACATCTTGTCCAGGGGTACACATTCCAAACAGCACTCAACCTAACTTTGATGCATTACAGAGCTAGCCAGCACACCACCACCCAGGCCTCTCCTGCTTTACTCATGCTCGGCCGGGAGATGGAGTTGTCATTGGACAGACTCAGAGCACGAGACTTGTCAGCAGCAGCAATGGCACCTGGGTTGCAGCCAAAGCAGCGGTAACTTCAAACCAGAGGCGAATGAAGGACAGCTTCGACAAGAGGCACAAGGAGAATAAGATAACGATGATGGACTGGGTTCGGATCCGCAGACCCCACCGTAGCAGCAAAATGGCATCGTTTTGGTCTAAACCCCTCCAGGTGGATTGTCAGTTACTGTCTGCCACATTCTTGTTGAGCGATGGCTCTCACTGGCATGCTAGCAGACTGCGGAAAGTGCCGGCCCCTTTCAACTCAACCAGGTGCCTGCAGGGGAGGGAGCCTAGTGGGAGAGCGCCACAGCACATGCCCCTTCCGGTCCCTCCACTGGAGCCAGTACAGCCACGGTCAGGCCCGGAGTTTCAAGGTTCCCCTTGTCAGGGAGGCCCCGCAACCATCTCTGTGTACTGTGTATAATTATTTTGTATATATAAATACACACATATGCAAGTATATATTTAAGAAATATTTGCATGTATATACTGTAAATTTATACATAATTTATATTAGATATAAATATAAATATTTTATATATAAATATTTTTTTTTTTAAATATATAGTCATCCCAAAAAATATTCAGACACCTTGCTATCCTCACTTATATAAATGAACTACAGTGTCCTGCACCCACTAGTAAAAAATAATTTTTGGTTTGACTATACATGCATGTGTGTGTATTCATATACAAAATAACTATACACAGTACACACATACACACATATATGTAAACACAAACTTTTATTTTGGATGTAATTAATCGCGATAAATCACTGCACAGCACTAGTTAAAAGTGTATCGCAATAATTTGGTATTTCCTTTATTATGATGAATAAAAATAATTATTGCATTTATATAATTTTTATCATAACTCATTTTTATCATAATTTATCATTGGTATCATTTCTATCTTTTTATCCCTGGGGCACTTCACTAAATTTGTACTTTTAACAAAATGTGCACTGTGTCTTTAATAAAAAAAAAGACTACACTGTAAAAGAAAAGTCGCTGTCTTCAATTTTTTTAAGTACAGTCAACTTGGATGTTTAAGTCATTTCAACTTAAATTACATTAAACTGACTTTAAAAATGTCTTGAATCTTGTATAACTTATAAAAAATAGCTTTATTATATTAATTAAAGCAATGCAAAAACATCCCGTCAACTTAATGATCAATAAGTTATGACAACATTTTTCATTGCTGTTACTCATCGAAATAAGTTAAACAATTTTCAACTGTTTTTTATAAGTTATACAAGATTCAAAACATTTTTTTAAGTCAGTGTAATGTAATTTAAGTTGAAACAACTTAAATGTCCAAGTTTAATGTACTTGTAATTTAAGGCAGTAATTTTTTTTTACAGTGTATAAAATGATGTCCCTCAGTCTGTACTCAACCCCATCACACCAACCATTCAGGTCTCTTTAACAGTGGTGCAGAATATGGTAAGTAGTTTCATACTTTTTAATCGTATTTTTGAGGCATATTCAACTCAACCCCATCACATAAAGTTAAGATGGAAATGTATTATTTTTTAACATTTTATTTTAAATTCATACGCATACAATGTACTTATTTCATTGCTGCCATATGGTCTACTCTACACTACAGGAGGAGCAGTGGCCCATTTTGAGGAAAAAACCTAAACGGCGTCACACTCAACCCTGTCACATATCTGTATATTTCTCATTGTTTAGTGGTTGAAAACTTGTGATAGGGTTGAGTTTTTTACTTCATTTATAAATCATTTTATTTAAAATATATCATATATAAATTAACCAATATCATGACAACTCATAATTTTGACAAAAATTAAATATTTGATGAAATGTGTCCAATTAAACTTCGACAATCATCCTACGTCAGGAATGGGAGTCAGATCAGCAGCAGAAACACTGTTGTGCATGCAAAAATATGTTGAGCCAGAAAGAAGGGCACAATATGACAGAGAGACTAAATTAAAAATATAAAATTAAAGGCAATTTTTTCCTGTAATGTCTGTCAAAATGAGCCTTTGTGTTAATGCCCCTGAAATGAAGTTACTGTACATGCTAAACGTGTTATACACAGTAAATATATGGTTAGGTTAGCTATAATGTCATCAAACAGATTGTGAATACTGACCTGCTGTCACTGATGGTCTTGGTGTTGGTGTTGGTGTTGGTGTTGATCAGCTGATCTTCTTAAAATCGATGTTGAGTTACTCCCTCTAGGGTCTTTATAGACTAACTGCGGAACTGAGATCAAACAGTGGGAGTTACTGATCCAAAACCCCCAGTAAACAGGAAGTGAAGATGTTAGTAAAGATATTTATTTCTTACTGAGAAGACATATACTTCAACATTTTTACTTTAATGTTCAAGTATCATGAAGAACATAATCCTCATCATCCATGAGCCTGTGAGTTTGAACAAGAAATCACTTGTTGAAATGCGAGGACTTTCATTTCCACAGTCTTTCCTGTAAACTAGGGCTTTTCTTGAAGCTGCTCTTTCATACGGTAAATGCACATGTGGAGATTTGGGCATCTGTAGCATATTAAAATGTGTGAATTAAAATTGATTATGACCATCTGAGCCATTGTACAATAAATATTTGAATGGGATCTTTAAGGCCAAATGACACAGTTTTACATCTGTATGGATGACCATTTGCTGATAGTTTGTCCTCCATTAATATCAAAATCAAAGATCACATCTGATTACAGACAAACACCACCATCTCATATCTGGTCTTGGTGTTCTGACCAGATAAGTATGATTTCTGCACGAAGTATGGAAATACAGGCAGGTAGGACATCATAGCAGTCAATAATAGAAGTGGTCTAAATAATAAAACATGTACATGTATTGTCTGTGGAAATCTCAGAACCAAAAAATGTTTGTCCAATCATTGCATTCGCTCAGAATGAAGTTATGATATTATGAAGTAATTTGCAAAGGCATCATCAAACCATCATTAACTGTGAGTGTATGAAATATTGTCTTTTTCATTTTTTATTAGCAATTTTTCTCCAGTTTCCAGGAGTTATTAAAAGGTGTACACAATATGATTGTTGATAAAAGTCTATAATCGTCTAAAACTTTCTCAACACCATCTGCAACACCCTGCACAACTTTTCCTGGTGCCTTGAAAATCTGTTTAGTTCCTCCGGACACCGCGCCGGTCAGGGGAGACGCTATCAGACCGAACACAGCGTTCACTCAGTCTCCGGGTGTGCTGCCGCTGTCTATCTTATCGCTGGCCTCCATTATGCTCTCAGCGGCTCCCTGCACCATCCCCACCGGGACGTCCACCACAGCTCGGACCACACCCGCCATCCCCGACGCCACGGCGCCCACCACTTTGAAGATGTCCATGAGCTCACGGGATTCCTGCCAGCGGAATATGACACAGTATGTTTACAGAAACGTTTCCTTCTGTTTGCTAGAACTAGAACCTATTATGTTCACCCTTTTGTACTTACAATCAATGAAAACTTGGGAATATCAGGTCACTTTAAAAGTTATATTGAACAGACATAATTATATTGAAATTAGAAAATATTTTTTTAAATTTTTCCTCAATATTTGTGTTTTATTCTGTATTCTATGTCAAAGAAAGTTTCCTTTGGAAATGCTCAGCCAGAAAATGTTATCCGTCATTAGTTCTGGATATGAGTACCCCAGTGTAAGGACCACCCATTGGCCCAAAGACAGAGTCCAACGGTCTTGGCGAAGGGATAATGCGTGTATGTCTTTTCAGCGCTCCAGTGAAGTTCACTTAATTTATTAGAATTTAGTTTCAATATTACTTTAGCTCTACACTTAATCTGACTCCAATTTCAAATGATAATCAAATTTAGATTGTGTTTCTTATTAGAAAATAATCATAAATATTGATTATGACTTCATTTAGACTTTGATTATTTTCTGAGTATCTCATATTTTCAATTATTCATTCATTAAGGGACCTGATGCCGCACAGAGTCACATGCCCCAGGTTTACGTGGATCTCACGGACACAGCCTCGCCAGTCTGATCTTGGTCAGAGGGTGCAGGGTTTGCTAATACCTCTTAAGTCGGTTGCCTACTGCTCACTCATACAAAAAAGTGTAGTTTATTTAGCCACTTCCGTACAACTTGCCAAGTCAGTGATAGACAGAAATCAAAAGGTCTTCAGATGACGCGCCTTTTGCTCCGTTTTTATATGCGCCTTTAGTTTGACCTATCCTGGACACAGAGCTGCGGTAGCACCAGCCTCCTCATAATCTACTAAAATAATGATTTCAGGAGAGTCCAGACTAAATCAAATATAACATTTTATTTGTCTGGTAAAATTGTATCATGGCAATTACACAAGTAAATGATTAAAAGCCAATTCAGAAATAATAAATACATGACATCAATTTCTCAAAGATGACTCTAAAAGTAAGCAATGCATTCCTGACAGAGACACACAGGGGTGTGTGAGTGTGTTCCAAGTGTAAGACTTGAGAAAACACTGACACAGCACTGCATGGGTTTTCCTGGTTACAGGTTCCCAAAGTCTGCTTTGCCACTTCCCCTTAAATACCCAGACCAAAACAAAGTATTATACCAATTTTTAGAGTTGTTTTGGGTCAATTCATGTACCCCAGGGGGTAACGCCTGGTTTCGGGGGAGAGGGGAGAATGATCAGATAACTTGAAGAGACATCACCCAAAGAGGAGAACAGGATTCTTCTAAGTTTTCAATCTTTCTCATAATACCAATGACTGCAATGAAATTAAGACCATTTTACCAATCGCACTGAGACATTTAAAATGATACCAAACATGAAAAGGAAAAAAATAGATTCACAAGATACATCATATGTGATATATAGACATTCTTAGTGAACTTTTGGTGACTTGACTCAGGAGGAGGGAGAGGGGGATGCAGAGATAAGGAAGGAGAAAAGTTTGGACAAGACAATGCCCTGTGCTCTTTCTTTGCGATCTTCTGTCCAGGGTGCGTTTTATTGCTTTATTGCAAGAGTGAGTTTTATCTCAGCTTTTGTCTTAGCAGGAAAATCAGTTCTTACACCAGTAAAATCATAACACATATCTTATAATCCAAATAAGCAACCCTACTGTTCATGTCCCCTATTATTAAAGAATCTTAAAGGGATAGTTCGCCCAAAAATGATATTTAAGCCATGATTTACTCACCCTCAAGCCGTTCGAGATGCATATGTCAATCTTTTTTCAGACGAACACATTTTCAGTTATTTTAGAAAATGTCTTAGATCTTTCAGTGGTTATAATGTGAAGCAATGGGGAACAGCTGCTCCAAGTCGCAAAATGTGCATGCATCCTTCACAAAAGTAATCCATCCGGCTCCAGGGGGATAAACGAAGGCCTTCTGAGGGTAATCCGTGCAGTTTTGTTGTAAAAATATACATATTTAAAACTTTATAAACGAAAATAACTGGCTTCCGGTGGCGGTCGGCGCGCGTTCATGGAGATGGAAGCGTCGTGACGTAGAACGAGCGTAACAGCGCAGCCAGAGAGCAGAGCAAAACAAAACTCTACATTCGTTCTACATCACGACGCTTCCTACGCTACGTCCTACGTCATATGCCAGCATCCATCTCCGTGAACGCGCGCCGACCGCCACCGGAAGCCAGTTATTTTCGTTTATAAAGTTTTAAATATGTATATTTTTACGACAAAACCGCACGGATTACCCTCAGAAGGCCTTCGTTTATCCCCCTGGAGCCGGATGGATTATTTTTGTAAAGGATGCATGCACAATTTGCGACTTGGAGCAGCTGGACCCCATTGCTTCACATTATAACCACTGAAAGATCTAAGACATTTTCTAAAATAACTGAAAATGTGTTAGTCTGAAAAAAGATTGACATATGCATCTCGAACGGCTTGAGGGTGAGTAAATCATGGCTTAAATATCATTTTTGGGCGAACTATCCCTTTAATGCTGCTTATCGGCTAAAGTGAATCAAGTCTCTCTGCAGTGAAAAGTGAAAGTGATTGTACACAGTGCTATGTCTAACAGAAACAGCCCTGATTTACAAGAAGAGGTCTTTAAAAAAAGGAGGGGAGGGGGGGGGAGGGGGGAGGGGGGGGGGGGGGGGGGGGGTCTTATTTCCTCTCAGGCAGTATTGAATATGTGAATATGTGCCTCTAATGCTGTTGCACCCATAACATCCGGTGAAGTGAAACAATACTTTCTGCGGTGTAAAGTGAAACGGGAAGTGCACATGTGCTCTGTGGAACAAAATACATTAACATCAGAGGTGTGTTTGTTGGCTCTTTTACAATAAACTCTTGCCATTGCTTGATGAAATTTCACAGCTGAAATCCAGTAATCCCTATAGGAACCCATGATTGTGAATTTCACATGAGATGAGTGAGTTTTGTGGGTCACCATTGTGTTGAAGAGTAGAGCCTGTGCTTCAGTCCAGGAGAAGACCAAGAAACATTGAGAATATGCTGGATGTTGCTTTATTTAACAGGCGGTGATTGTGTAGTTAATGATCCAGTGATGTATAGTTAAATTCATGCATGTCGTTAACTGCAAGAGATTCACTTTTTACATTGTAGAAACCATGGCAACACAGTGAGTCTAATGAAAACAACGCAGAAGTAGTAGTTGTAGTGTCTAGCACGCCACTCTGAGGATCAATATTTCCTAGATGGAGAGAGCTTCGCGACAAACTTCACCTAGACAGAGACGCTGATCTTGCATGTGTTTTATTAGACAGGCGAGTAACTGTTTGGATACCTTTATCGACATTAATTATTGTTATGTAGCTCATCACGTTTACCACCAATTAATTCAACAAATAAAGTGAATGAATGAGTAGTAATTTAGCATTAAACATTACATTACGTGTGGCTAATTCATTAGAATGAAATAAAATCATGAGATCAAATGAAAACTTATAAAACTTTATTTCATTAGCTCATCCGAAAACATGATTTGTGAGTCCTGTCAGATTGATTTCCATCAGCAGTGGAGGTGAAGACGAAAACTCCCATCATTTCATGCTTATTCACAGAGTCATCAACCTACCTCTTTTTTATTGTTTTGAATATGCGACCTCTAGGGGCAAAACTTACATACTGTGCCTTTAATAAAATCTGGATGACTCGTTTTGCTAAATGGTAAACATGGTACTGGAGTTAAATTAAGAAAACAAGAGATTCAAACAACGGCGCCATCTAATGGAAGACAGACAGACATATAGACTAGAGGACTAAACCAGGATCAAACCAGGCTGGAAGTTCAAGCCGGAATTATTTTTAAGAAAAACAATCTCTAAAGTGATGATGATATCAGCAGATATGAGTCCAGACGTGTTATCTGTCATCTTCAGTGGAAAAGCTGAGGATTCAACAGGCTTATATTGTGCAATGAATGTAAACAGAGTAGTTTTACTTTTATCTAGTTAATAGTTAGCCAGTTTTTGATGTGGCTATGAGGCAGGATTTATTTATTTTTATTTTTTTTTGGGGGTCAGGTCTTAAGCCTGGTTTATACTCGACGCGTCTGCACGAGCGCGAAGGTGCGCGCGGCAAAAATGACGTCATCGCGGTGTGGGCGGTCGCGCGCGTTGGGTGCGCAAGGGCCCATTTCGCCTGCCGGTGTGCACGGCAGATTTTGTAACAACGCACGGCGGTGATGATGATGATGACATGCAGGTGTGTGTGTGGATGACATGCAGGTGTGTGTGTGTGTGTGTGTGTGTGTGTGTGATTGTGGATGACGTGCAGGTGTGTGTGATTGTGGATGATGTGCAGGTGTGTGTGATTGTGGATGACGTGAAGGTGTGTGATTGTGGATGATGTGCAGGTGTGTGTGATTGTGGATGATGTGCAGGTGTGTGTGATTGTGGATGACGTGCAGGTGTGTGTGATTGTGAATGACGTGCAGGTGTGTGTGATTGTGAATGACGTGCAGGTGTGTGTGATTGTGCAGGTGTGTGTGATTGTGGATGATGTGCAGGTGTGTGTGATTGTGCAGGTGTGTGTGATTGTGCAGGTGTGTGTGATTGTGGATGATGTGCAGGTGTGTGTGATTGTGCAGGTGTGTGTGATTGTGGATGACGTGCAGGTGTGTGTGATTGTGGATGACGTGCAGGTGTGTGTGATTGTGAATGATGTGCAGGTGTGTGTGATTGTGGATGACGTGCAGGTGTGTGTGATTGTGAATGATGTGCAGGTGTGTGTGATTGTGGATGACGTGCAGGTGTGTGTGATTGTGAATGACGTGCAGGTGTGTGTGATTGTGCAGGTGTGTGTGATTGTGGATGATGTGCAGGTGTGTGTGATTGTGCAGGTGTGTGTGATTGTGGATGATGTGCAGGTGTGTGTGATTGTGCAGGTGTGTGTGATTGTGCAGGTGTGTGTGATTGTAATACAGGTGAAGGGTTCTGCGTGTTACTGTATTTCCTTTTACGCAACACAACAAGATTAAATAAAATACATTTTCTCACATGTATTGACTCGTTATTTCATCTGACGTTTTAATGATGTTTGATTACTTTTTATTAACTCTTTAATTATATTTTACCTGCTCAGATTAGGAAACTATATCACTTTGAGGTCCTTCATCTTTCGCAGGTTTCACGACACAGTTTCGCCAGTTCCAGTCAAACAGAGGTAACTGGTTCATTACCTGAGATTTGCCGTATTCACACGTACACAATCAAAGATACTTTAATAGCCCCCATGGACTGCATCCCCTTGAACTTAATTTAATCGTTTTAATTCAGTGGAGGTTTTGGCCACTATTAAGGATGTTAGTCGACCAACTTTACTTCTCTTATAATAGCTTTGGATTGGCCAAGCCTGTGATTGCTCACGTTGTAACGGACAAAACGTTACTTTTTGTAATTCTGTACTTTTTGTATTTTTGTTCTTTAAGTATTTTTGTTAAGACCCTGTTGTGATGTATTAGAGTCATGGGCAGGAACAGTTAGAGGGCGCTATTGCCAGGCGGTAACTGGGTATATAAACACTGATACCATAGAGTAAGTCAGTTCGTTTGGTAGAGGGAAATCTGAGGATTGATCTTATGCTACCTTCTTTCTCATCCAAAGTCCTGTGTTGAGAACTCTTTGAGTTTCTGCTCAACTGTGAGTATGGTTTGTTTTATATTTGATGTTGTGTTTGTTTGAGATTACTGATGTTAGTTATTTGATTTCTTTCTAGAAAGGACTTTTTATTTACCACATGTTCTTTTGTGAGCACGGACTGGATTCTAGAGACAGTGAATCGAAGAGCGGTCCACACCAGCATCAAGGCTACAGCACATGGCCTTGCACATGATCAGCTATGTGACGCTGAGGACAGCTATTCACTGAGCATCTTCATTTCAAACGATCTTTTCTCGTATGGAGGATTATAGGATTACTATCATTGCATCGCACTCAAATAACTTTGGGGATCTGAGACTCATTGCATCTTCATCATCACTTCATCAACACACACCTTATCAAAGACAAGATATGCCAAGAGATAAGTTTTCTTCATCTCATTGACTCTTTATTGAAGAGACAAAGACCTCCAAGATCTCTGAATTATTTCTATTGTCTTTTTGACACATTTATTAAGCACTGGTGAAGAAAATAAAATTTAAGCAAATGATCATTTGTTTTGTGAAGAAGAGTTATTTTTATCAGTACATGTCAAAATTCTGTTGAACCCCCTCAAAGTAACATCTTTAAAAGAAAGGATGTGTTGCAACGTACACTTATCTAAAGTAAGATTAAATTAAAACTGAGGTAATTAGAAAACTCCCAGATTTAGGTTGATCAAACAGCATTCGCTGGCCTAAACAGAATTAACTTGTCTTCTGCAAACCAAGTACACTTGAACTGGTGCCAAATATTAGCCGTAACTAATCTGACGCAAAACTTGTTGGGAATATACGAATCTGATAATCTACTTGGGAAAACAATCTTAGAGTCAGTCAGAATAAAATCAAATGTTTACAATTTATTGACCAGATAATGAAGCAATAATTCAAAATCCATTTCATAAGAATAAAATCATCAGTTAATCACAACAATTCAGAAATCTAGGAATTTGTAGAAATCATTACCTGGCAATGAAAATTACACACAGCGGTTGTGTGGGAAGTCAACCTACAGACTCCCCAAACTTTCCTGCTCCTTTTCCTTATAAACCCAGATAATTCAGTATTCTTACCAAATGGTGGCGTCTGTCATTATAATTAGATTTTGGTCCCCTATTGAGGGGCTCACACTGTGAGATCAGAATTTGTACTTGAATGGGTTCTTGTTTTACACACAGGAGGTATAGTTTGAATGGAGGATCTTGGGGAGGGAACACCTTTAAGGGACACATCACTTTTTCTCATCATTATGGTTGGGAGAATGAGACCATTTTACCAGGCGCACTGAGACACTTTAAATGATATCAAACATGTATAGTTACTTTTTGTACACACATAACATTGCATGGGTTTTCAGTGAGTTCCGGTCAAGGAGGAGAAGGGGGAGATGGTGAGATTGAGGTGTGAGCTGCACTCTGTGGTGCATCTCGGATGTTCCTGTTACGTATGTAAGAGAGAGTTCAAATGTTAATTCTCAGGAGAGCCTTTTGTTTCCCCGAGGGGTCGCTCAGACATACTGGCACCCGGCTTACAACATCAACATCTAAACCTCTGTTAATTCTCAGTAATTCTTAACTTGGGGTGTGGTCGCATGTTCCGTCGTTAACAACACAATTCCATGGAACTTGCGACCATAGTTTGCTTACGATGCTTTTGGGAAACGCAGCCCTGGTTAGTAATAAGTGAAGCTGGTAATGCTGTTTGTGGAGTTGTTTAATCCTCCTCTGCTGAGATCTTGACAAAGCTTAAGATAGTCCCAGACTAAAATGCATTATTGAGCTGTTTCAACTGAAAGCAGCTTGCACTGACAGATCTTAAAATATGTCAGTGCCTTTTTTTGTCTCAAGGTTCACACCAGTAATGTGTTATTAAGGCATGTTTATAAAAGCTAAATGTTCCAATTGAACAAAGGCCTAATTCTGAAAAAAAAAAAAAAAGGCCTAATTCTGGCTTAAGGCCCGTTCACACCAAGCAAGATAACTATAAAGATAACGATAAAGATAACTATATATGCGTCCACACCAACGGTCAGATAACCGATAACGGTCTTTTTATTCTAAGCACGCGCACGCCCGGATGATCCAGATCCATTTTAAATGCGCGAGACCTTTAAATTAGAATGGATTCTGATTGGCTGTCAGTGTTTTATCGTTCGACAGCTGGAAAAAAATCGTTCTGAAAGTGATCCCAACGATATCGTTCCTCATATCTTTATCGTTATAGTTGTGGTGTGAACTCTGTTATTCTTTAATATGGAGAACGATTTTTAGAATTATATCTTTATCGTTATCTTTATAGTTATCGTCCTTGGTGTGAACGGGCCTTTAATCTAAACCCTGTGTGTTAAACCAGGCCTGAAAGATTAAGGGTACGTTTACACGACAACGATATGCTTAAAACGGAATTTTTTTTTGTTAAAACGATCCCCATAAAAACGCTGTATTCTGCTGCCAGACCATTAGATGAATGAAACACAATAGACTGAACACATAATATGCATGTGCATGACGTCATCGTCATGCAGGAAGTCTATTGTAATTCTTGTGTTTCTCTTTCCTTCAGTGATTCTGCTCATTATCATTAGCTGTCTTTAATAATGCTTAATCATCCCTTAAAAAAAAAACTTATCCACATGATAATGCAAAAAGACTACAGGTGGCGATATAACCCTAACCGTAAAGCCATGTTGGCCAATCAGAAGAAAGGTTATTATTTTGTATTATATTTTTTATATTATTTTATTATATTTTTTGTATTCTATTATTTGCAATATTTTGGCTATTGCCACCATTGTACAGACTCGCCTCGTGTAAACAAAGGAGATAGTGGTGCACAATCTGATGTTATCAAATGTGATGCTTTAAAGAGATAGTTCACCCAAAAAAATGAAAATTCTGTCATCATTTACTCAGCAAGTTGTTCCAAACCTGTATGTATTTCTTTCCTCTGCTGAACTCAAAATAATATATTTTGAAGAACGTCGGTAACCAAAAAGTTGACTTCCATACCCATTTACTTCCATAGTATTTTTTTTTTTCTCTACTATGGAAGTCAATGGTGTCCATCAACTGTCTGATTACTGACATTCTTCAAAATATCTTCCTTTGTGTTCAGCAGAAGAAACAACTTGAGGGAGAGTAAATGATGACAGCATTTTCATTTTTTGGTGCTTGTAGCCAAGTATGCTGTCCCATACTCTGAATTTGTGCTCTGCTTTTCACCCATTCAAGTGCACACACACACACAACAAACACGCGCGCACACACACTTGGGGGTTCGTTGTCTTGCTCAAGGGCACCTCCGTTGAGGTTATAATGATCCCCACACCTTTACTTCCTGCAGGTACTGAGACTCAAACTCAAGATAATAATAGCATTGTTGTATCCATATCTTTTTGAAAACCGTAAGAATGAACTTAAACGCAGGTTTATTTATTTTTATATTGCTCTCTGATAACAAGAATAACATTAAAAAAATAAATAAAAAAATCCCCTTTTTTTTTAAATTAACACGCAAAGTGTAGCTCTCTTCACAGCAACACAGACACAGGTCGGTTCCTTAAAACGGGTGTTTTAATTCTTTGGCTCGTCTTGTTTACGCCGTGAGAACTGCATTCATAAATGAACATAGTACAAACACATCAGCCTATTATACAATGCAGTCTTAAAGGAAACGAGATGCAAAAAAAGTGATGCTTTCAATACATCAAGCAAAACAAATACCTCGTTGGCTGCTTGTCATGAAAAGAGGTCCTTGAGTCCTTTGTTTAACACAATCTTCTTTACTGTCCCCTTTTGACTTGAAACAACACTTATTTTAAACTTAAATTCAACTTTCAGAGCCTCGTTAGGCGTCCGCTCTTCGTCAGTCCATTGGGGGCGACGCAATATTTTTGTCATTTCCGCTAAAGTGATGCATTCTCACACCTTACATTTAAAGAGCCACAAATGAGTTTACGTAGCATTACATCAAATTCATAAATATAAGACGATATGCATGATAATAGACGAATGCATGAATAGACGAATGCATGAAATGATGGATTTAATTATAAGTTAATTATTAAACAATTGCATAGAACATCTGCTTAACAGCAATTACACAAAGATAACAAACAGACTTTTCTGTTCACAAGCTGTTTACAAAAAGATCCATTTCTCAACAAAGTAACATGTGAAAACATTCACGTTCAATATGCACATTTCAGTCTGCTGCCACCTACTGATGATATAATGCAGCGTGACAAAAATAACCATCTTTTTCTTCCAGAAGTCAAATGTAATGTAAAATGCAAGTAAAGTGACAACCCTGACTCATTGGAAAAACTCAGCTCAGTTTCTTGTTCTCCCCTGTTTCTGAGTTGCTGAAGCTGCAGATATATTTTCTAGCTAAAAAATACACTCCTAAACCTGCTACCAGAACTGTACCTGCTCCTAATCCTCCTCCTCCTACAGCTGCTCCTACTCTTCCTCCTACAGCTGCTCCAGTGAGAAATTTTCTCTGTAGTATTTCATCCTGAGTCTCCATATAATCCTGTGCAGTATATCTCCTGTTTTTGTTCTTCTCTCTCAGTGTGTTTATCTTTTTCAGGAGGTTTTTCACCTGAGATTGGTCTTTATCTTTGTTATCAAGAACAGTATAACATTCTGGAAATTGATTAACTACTGATTCCAGTATTGAAGATTTTTTTTCAGATAAGTCTTTAGGTAGTTGATCTTTATGAGTAAAGAGCACTATTGTGTGATTCGAGAACTTTTTACCAAAATTTTCCTGGATCCATTTCACAACTTTCCTGCTCTCCTCTGTGAATTTCTCACTCAGTTTGATCACCAGCAGAAACACATCAACACCATGACGTGCACAATAAAATATCTGCTCAATTTTGTTCTGAACATCTGTAATCTTCTTTGAGGTATCAGGGAGTCCTACAGTGTCGATCACTGTGATTGTTTGCCCGTCCACCTTTTTTTGTTCTGATTTACAGATTCTGGTCACAGACTCAGGAGAAAAATCTTCTTCAAATGTTCCTCTAACTCCGATGATGGTGTTTCCTGACTCACTCTTTCATGCTCCAGTCTTACCCAACAGCACAATATTCAGATCTGACAATGTAAAAAAGATTGACAGATATATGGATTAATAAAAGGTGCATGGATTGAATTAAATATTCAGTACTTACTTAGAGGTTGTTCGCTGTTTCTCTGCATCTTGCTTATTTCAGTTTGAACGATTGATATTTTTCTTTCTCTGTCATGATAAAGAATAAAAATCTAAAAGTTAATACAATTTTCAAAAAGTACCCCCTAATTTGATAGCAGCATTACTAACAGCAATGTACAAAACTGATCTATGCAATAGTTACTGTGTGTGATGTAGAACCATAAAAAAAACACAACGATTTGTTTTAATTACTTAAAAGTTTTATTTTTCTTTACTTGTTTTTCTGTAGACTTGCAAGTCTATTTTCTAGACGGTTACCTTTACAAATAATTTTCCACTGCTAAACAAGATTCAAATATGTTTAGATGTGTGAATACAATGAATATAATGAAATCAATAATAGTAAAATAAATAAATAAATCATTATTATCATGATTATAGTTTGATTACAATGTTCACAACTTACGAAGCAAGTCGTACCAGAACCTTCTTGATAGATAGAAAACAACACAACATGCAACAACAGGAGTTACATAACATAACATTTTTAAAATGGCAATCTTTCTCTGAGTTTCCTTGAACATCTCAATGGTGTAGTGTCCTCCTTCATTCTCCTCCACTGTTGTCTTGATCTTCTTCAGTAGTTCAGTGACTTGAGCTCCACCCTTCTTCTCCACATTACTGAAGGCATGATACTTTCCCTCACATTCATCCACTACCTTCATCAGCTCTGGGCTTTCCTGCAGAAATGTGTCTAATGGTTTATTTAACTGATCAGCTCCAGTGAACAGCAGCATGGTGAATCTAATAGCATCTCCTCCAAAGTTCTTCTGAATCCATTTCACTGTCTCCATCTCCTCTTTTGTGAATCTGTCCAGTTTAATCACCAGCAGAATCACATGAGGACCAGGATCAGACATCTGCAAACTCTTCTCAATCTCAGCCTTCAAATGTGTTTCATGTGAGATGGACGTGTTATACAGTCCAGGGCCCTCATTTATCAATGGTGCGTACGGACAGATTTGTGCGTAGTGAGTGCGTAAGAACAATTTCACGCAAAGTGTGGGATTCACCAAGTTGTACTTATACGTAGAAATGTGTGTAAATATAAGCACACCTCTGAGCATGCTTACGCAGATAATCTAGTGGTAGAATAGCGACACTACACATAAAAAGCATTTAACCTGTTAACCGTTGCCAGTGCGCCCGCGCATTGAAGCGTTTTTTTTTTTTATTTAGTTCAAAGTTACTATCAGATTTAATGTTATACCTTGACAAACTATGTATCATTAAAAAGATATAAGACTCAAGTTTCAGTATTTGACCACTATTGTATTCTGAGAAAATCATAGTGACAGTTATGTCTTAATTTGTGTCAGGAGTTATGAAATGAAAAAATTAGTCGATACCTTTAATATGAATTATGCGCGTCAGCCGCTTTCATTCATAAAAAAAACTCCGTGCTGTCGTCATGACAGCGATTCACAAAACAACGTCCCTCAGGGCTTTTAGCTCAAAAATGTGCAGATGTGGAGAAATATTGATAGATTCTCATAGGTTTACATCATATTTCTATTGACAGGAATAATATCTATTGAATTTATACCCAAATGCGTCGATGTAATCATTATGAACGCTGCATACGCTGATTTACTGTGTTTTCAATTCATACCAATAGCCTGACACGTTTTTTAGCCAATACTTTAATATCAAACCATTTTTTTTTTATTTCTGGGACAGTTCTCTCCTCAGACCCAACGGAATTAACTGCATTGGTGACATTCTCCCATGCAGCATTTTTTCTTTTATTTGTAATTCCTCCTGCAGTGAATGAACTAAACAATATCTGTTGGTTGGATTCAACTTCATTTACAAGTATCTCTAATTCTGTGTTTGTGAAGTTCCTCTTCTTTGCTCTCTTTGCCATTATTGCAGTGAGGAAAAAACACAATCACGTAATTTTTAAAGGGAAGTGTTGTCACCATATATGGTTAATTGGAGGCGTTTCCGAATGCTAATGACCATGAATGTGAACGAGCATGGTACTTACGCACATGTGGTATTTATCAACAATGATTGCTTACTCATGTGCGTAAGAACTGCGTGCGCACGTTTGATAAATGCGGATTTTCTTGTACTTAGGCACATTCTAAATTTCATTCGTTGGACAAAATATAGAACCTTTTCTACGCACTGTTGATAAATGAGGGCCCAGGTGTGTCGATCACTGAGATGTTTCTATCTTCCACGTTCCCCTCATGTTCACTCTCAGAAAAAAAAAAAGGTACAAAAGCTGTTGTTGTGGCGGTACCTTTTCAAAAGATACACTTTTGTGTTAGGGAGGTGCAGAGACAATAGGAACCCAAGAGCAGATCAATTGAGATTAGGATTTATTGTCCAAAAGGTTGAAAGAAAACAATACAAAACATAAAATAATTGGTAGCCGAGCCACCAATTAAGAGGGCGAGACAGAGGCGAAATCCAATGGACAGGCTGGGGTCAAAAAAGTAATTCTGCTTGTTAACATCAGGGGCACGTTCAAGTTCAAAACGGTGCGCAACGTTTTGCTACGGTTTCCGGGTTGAACGTCATGTTTCCTGGAAACGGCGTGCACCGGTGTGCAACGGGGTTTGAGATACGTTTTCTCTTGTTTGGTGGGTGTGTCAGAACTGCAGTCCAATCAGCAGCGACATGTAAAGCACGTGGTATTAAAGTGAACTCGCACAATGGCTTCAAGGAAAGTAATTTACAAATATGTTTGATGCAGCTCGGTATACGCAACAACTGAGGATATTAGAAGACATGTTTGTTGTAAGTTTTATTGTAAAAAATATAGGATATCAACATAATGATGTAGTTGTTTATATTTTTAGCTTCATTGCAAGTGTATTGGTATAGAAATAAACAATGGTAATTAAGTGCTTTTCCTAAAAATGAGAAAGAAAATACAGGGTATTAAAACAGTAGACCTACAAATAAAGTCAGTATGTGAGGCTAAATAGATGTGTTTTAGTCTGAATTAGGTAAGATGTGTGCTTCCATTTCAGTTTCAGACATCCCTTCACTCGATTGGGAAGTTCTCTTTTGTTCTGGGCGGCAAGTGCAGTAACTGTAACATCGGGCATATTTTGTAGTATTAAACACATATTTATACCGACTTCATCAGGCTCAGAAAATTCTTCACAAAGAACACAAAGAATGGCCTTCTCAGCTGCCATAGTTGCAACTCTTGCGTCATCAGAACAGTGTGTTCAACGCATCACCGTTTCTGTTTAAAAAACGTTGTGCAACGTTTTGTCTGGGCTGAACGCAGCCCTGGTGTTTTCAATAATGCTCAATCATCACTCAAACAATTACTTAATTATCTCATTAACTTTAGCACTCTTGAGTCTGGAGCCAAATAAACTCACAGGAGAGTTCATTTAACACTGGAGTGTTTGCTGTGTGAGTTCATGGGTGGAATAAATATATGGCAGGACTTTTACTTTCTGACCCCTGGATTCTCCACCTCTGCTTTTATTTAGCAAATTCACACCACTGTCATAAAACAAAACAAAAAAAATTCAGCTCCGAGCATATTACTGCATATGATAAAATATGATATATCAGCTCCAAAAAATATAAAGAACTTTGCAAATACATAGAGAAGTGTTAGATGTGTGTTTGTGTGTGTGGAGGCTATTCTGTGCTCAAATCATGACTAAGCAACTGAAGTTTAAAAAAAGAGAAAGTTGAGAATCTCGCACACAAACAACATGCATTTTAATCCAAGAACAAATATATACAAAATTATTTTTTGAATTAGAAAATTATAGATTTTTTTAATGAAAGTTACACACACACACAACAGTTTTCATTCCCACTTTTGGTACACACTGCAGTGACTCAGTGACTATATTTTGCCCCACTGAAAGGGGACTGCACCAATGTCTGAATTAAAGTACTGGCACAGTTTATCCCTGAGCTGTTTGGCATGTGTTGTACTGTTGGTTGTGTGTGGCAGAGAGGCCTGCTGTAGGCCGGGGTCTTGATCTAGTACTTCCTGGTCGATTCCTGCCATGTATGCTTCACAGCACTCTGTACGCAGAAAGTTGTGCAGAGCACAGCAAGCCAACACAATGTCCTCCACTTTGGCAGTGTTTTGAATATTAATGGTAGTTAGAAAAACTCGAAAGCGATTTGCCAGGATGCCAAATGCATTTTCAACCACCCTCCGAGCTCGCGAAAGCCTGTAGTTGAATATGCGTTGCTCAACAGATAGCCTGCGGTTCGGATATGGCTTCATGAGGTATTCCTTCAAGGGAAATGCCTCATCTGCCACAATGCAGTAATGGGCCAGCTGGTCAGATTCAGGAAGTGGTGCAGGTGCAGGTATGTTCGATGTTCTTTTCTTCAAAGCATCCTGTAAAGAGCATCCACCAAACACTCCACCATCTGAAACACGCCCATTGCAGCCCACATCAACATAAAGGAATCTGTATTTGCTGTCAACCAGTGCCATTAGAACAATGGAAAATGTACGCTTGTAGTTGTAAAATGTCGATCCAGTTCCTGGTGGGGGACGAATGTTGATGTGCTTCCCATACAGAGCACCCAGGCAGTTTGGGAAGTTCCACTGAGCCTGGAATCCAATGGCAACTCGCTGCCACTCTTAGTGTCTGGGCACTGAAAAACAGTAAAATGTAAAAAAAAAAAAAAAAAAATTATTTGTCAGACCCTTTATAACTCGTAGTCATTTTGGGATGTTTCACTGTCTGAATGTGTACAAACCTTCAGGTATTTCTCTTTTAAGACCTGGTAGATTGCTGCACAGGTTTCAGGAACGAATTGCTGAATTGTAGACATTCCCACTCGGAACTGGTAAGAAAGACTCTTGAAGCTTTCTCCTGCAAAGAATACAAATCACATAACTCTATCAATTTTCCACACCTTTTCCAGAATCAATCATCAAGAACAAAACACTTTTAATGCATTTTCATATGATTATATTTTATATGCTGTTTCTTTTTAAGTAGGCTACAATTGCCATCCGAAATAATCAATTTCTTTTCACTTTTATAAAGCTTAATAATACACCAAAATGTACACAACTGAAAAGGTGTTGTATTGCAATGTTAAAACAAAGAATAACCTTTAGCTTGCTTACCTGTTGCCAGGAACCGTAGTGTAATCATCAGACGTTCCCCTACGGAGATACAATCCCGGTAGTTCGTGTTTTTTCTCTGTATAATAGGAGTGATAAGTTCCTTTAACGTGTTAAACTGAGTAGGAAAAAGCCGTGCGAAATTTTTTTTCTAGATCCAGCTCTCTACACAGGTTTGGGAAAGCCCCATGAGCCTGTTTCTGGAGAATCCATGGTTTCACCCATTTAGTGCGCTTTCTGCGTATTTTTCACGCCCGATTCTTTCTTTCCTCTTCCACAAGCAAAATACCAAGGGCTGACAACGCCAGTGCCATGTGCAACGTGTCAGACATTTCCGATTTCCGAAATATCACAAATCCGTCTGTGGATAGCAAGACTCTGATATGCTTTTTCTTTGTATATGTTTTGTATCCCTGTAGCTTCTTCCGGTTTCCCGCTTTGAGTAACTACTGCCAAGACTACTGCCACCTGCTGGTACGGAAAGGTATTTCCTACGCAGGTGCAGAACGGACGTGCTAATTGGCCGTCGGGTGTCGAGAATCGGCTTGGTGTGTCAGGGCAAATCTGGACCCAGATGCTGCCGACGTGAGCCGACCCTGCAGTCTGCTTTCGTTGCCACTAGTTCGTCGGCGTCGGCTTGTGTGTTCCTGGCTTAAAGAATGGAATAATTTATGATGGTTCTTTCTGCGGCACAAATCGAGCACAAACAAAAAGCACCGGTTTGGGGCGATTTTAACGGCATGGCGTGGAGAGTGACGTCACTGTCCCGAATCCAATGTGTTATTTCTAAGGAGGGGAAAAAGATACAATGTTCATCGTAACGGCACAAATCGGCACAAATCGAGCACAAACGAGCGGCACAGTTTTGCAACGATTTGGACCATATGGGGTGGACAGTTATGTAACTGTACTTAAAAAGTTTCTTTTTTTATGTTTAAGAGGGATCGTAGTTGCAATGTTTCTTTCAACGGCACAAACTGGCACAAATCGAGCACAAACGAACGCTGGTTTGGAGCAATTTAGATGAGGTGGGGTGGAGAGTGACGTCACAGCCCCGAATTAAATTGGTTATATCTGCGAAAGGAAAACAGATACAGTGTTTGTTTTAACGGCACAAACCAGCACAAACCGAGCACAAACCGAGCACAAACGAATGGCACCGGTTTGGAGCGATTTGAAGGACATGGGGTGGAGAGTGACGTCACATAACCCCAAAAAATAATGTTCAATATCTCAAACACCAAACCAGCACAAACATTCGTTTTTGCGGCACAAATCAGCACAAACACAGCACAAACGAATGGCATAGTTTTGGAAATTATTTCGTTTTATGGGGTGCCAACTTCACGGAGGTTCTGTACCACGCTTATGCAGAGCAAGGACAATATATAATACTACATGGCATTTCGTTAGATTACTCACAGAAATTGCCTTCAAGGCAGCCTAATACATCACTGGACTAGTTTTGAGCCATTCCACCGAATGTGACATTTCTGTCCCCAGGACATTATATTAAAAAAAAATTACTCTAAAATACATTTTATTAGGCAAAGTGTCCCGCACATTAAGCTAACTGCAAATTTAAAATGTATAATTTAAAAAAAAAACTACACTTTAAAAAGTTAAACATTTTTATACGCAAAAAAAATTGAGTACAATTTAAAGCTGTGAAATCAATTAAATATACTGTATGAATTGAGTAAATGCAAGAAAATAATTAAGTAAATCTGAGTAACTGCATTTGGTACATTAACAAATAAAATTGAGTAGAAATAATTTAACATTTAAACATTTAAAAAACAATATTAATGAGTAATATTAACTGTTTTTATTTATGAGTAATATTAACTTTTTTTTATTTATGAGTAATATTAACTTTTTTTATTTCCTCTAAACCTTTGTAAAATAGTATTCCATAAAACCACCAGTATACATGACATTGGCCTTTATTGTCGATGAGTACAGCAGCAAATTTTACACTGTTTTAACATGTAGCCTATACAATATTGCCTACATTTAAACATTATAAACATTTTAGAAGTAAAAATGAAACATTTAAACTTTTAGGTAGCCTAATTCAAGTGTAATCAACCAGTCTGTTATCCAATCTCCACCGGATCAGCGCTGGTTCTCGTGCCGGAGACGGACTCGTGCTCTGCGGGTGAACTTCAAACTTCAGACGGCCGTCCTGTGTTTCACTCATAGCTGAAAGATACTGCGAGCGACTGACTCCATAACCTGCCAATAAACAAACAGTGCACAGTTCTGAGGACATTTTATCATCCAAATTAATTATATTCATTATCTTTAGGAATAAAGTCGTGTGTTTATGCAAGGCGTTTCAATCACGCGTAAAGACAGGTGCGACTCTCATTTAGGTGTCACATCACACCTCTGTATGTTGTTTTGCATTAAATAAAATGATTTAAAGCGCTGTAATGATTTTATAGATAAAATAAAACATACACAAACCTGAATTTCACAGAGGAAATGCACCAATTTCGCGACACTGAGAAGAGGAGAACTGTTCTGGACTGGAGAGAGTTCAAACAGCGCGCGCTCACTCAACGTTGAGTTGTGTCACGTCAGAGGGTGGGGGAGGGGTGCATTGTTTTAACTGAGTAAACTTACTCAATTTATTAAGAGTGTGTTATATATTAATAATATTGATTTGACTTAAGTAATATTTTTGTTCCTTGAAACAGATCAGTTTATCCATTCTCAAATATTTTGATTGAAATTTCACAAATATATTAAGGCTGAATCCCAATTCTCTGTCTTACTCCCATAGTTGCTTTGCAGCATATTTTGATCTTAGAAACTTCAGCTCGTATTCATCCCAAACGTGGATCAGCTGCCGGGTTTCCTCCGGCGTCCCTGTGTGATACAGGACAGTATATAAAGCACGTATCGATGTCTCCAGGGTGACCATGCAATGTCCTCTTTTTCCCCGACATGTCGCCTGGATTTCGGGATCACCCAAAATGTCCGGGATTCGGCTTTTGCTTTCTGCCGTCGCTATTCATTATGTGTACATTATTTGACACTGACACGTATGTGCCAGCTTTGCAGGTCATGCATTCAGCTTCAAACAGATCCCGACTGATACGAAAACAAAGGAATTTAAGCAATGCTAAAACGCACATAAACCGATCACTTGTTGAATGCATGACCTGCAAAGCTGGCACATACGTGTCAGTGTCAAATAATGTACAAATAATGAATGGCGACTGTAGAAAGCAAAAGCCGAAACCAGGACATTTTGGGTGATCTCGAAATCCTGGCCGGACATGTCCGGGGAAAAGGAAATTCACTGCTTATGGAGTTTAGTTAAAACTGTAGACATGCATGGAGTCCATGCAAGGCTAGTCAGAGAAATGCGGGACTGATTGTGCAAACCAGCAATGTATCGTTAGCATACACTGTTAACCCTTGCTGTAAAATTCTGACAATATTATACCATTTTCTATTAAAACAGTAATATACCGTAGAAAATAAAAGTAGCCTACAGGAATATACTGTGAATTAACAGCGCTCAAAGTCGACACTCAGAGGCTGTTTTCACAATCACACCCTATACCCTCATTCACTATTCCCTACATTAGTTCACTAATATAGTCCCCTTGAATGAAAAGAAGTGAGTGAATTGAGACACTGATGAACACCTGATAAGCAGAATCACTGAAGGACAGAAACAAGAACAGAAAAAAGAGAAACACAAAAACTACAACTGACTTCCAGCCACACTGAGTGTGAAACCAGTTTACAAACCAGTTTACGATTATTTCTTTCCTACATGTACAAAAGTTCTTGTTGAGAATTAACAGAGATTTAGTTATTAATAAAATTTGTTGTCACCATGATGGAGATCAGTATTTGCTTTAGTTGGTCTCTTGTCCCTGGACTTCTTACTTTTCATCTCTCCCTCTGACTGCTGTAACAGTGAGTTTATAAAACACATTTGTTATGGCAAGAAAAAGTCAAGAGGAAGATGATTAGGTGTTTTTATTTTTTTTGTGATGATGTCACAATCATCCTGGACATGTCTGATTTTCAGTTTTTTCCTGTATATAAAAATTATAGTAATATTTAGCATAAATCTGTGAATCTACAAAATGAAATCAATATTTCTGTAATCAGGTCTTCTGAAGAATATTGTAATCATATAGTGCATTCAGTTTATTTTACTCCAGCTTGGCTCAGACACACACAGACATCAACAATCAGCATATGAATCTCAACAATGGTGAAAAGTTTCATGTCGCAATGCATGCTGGGTTCCAGGATAATATAAAACTCCCAGCATGCACTGCTGCATGAATAATAATAATAATAATAAAAAAGAAATATTGACACCATTGTTGAGATTAATGTGCTAAATTGTGATATCTCGGTGTTTCTAAAACACAGTGTTGCTCTGTTTCTCTGCTTATGCATCATGTGTTAAAAAAAAAGAGTCATTGTATCATATTGCTGCGTTTTCACAGTGGTGGTAATGTAACACTTTTGATTGAGGATTAAACTCTGAATAAGTGAGAATGAATTCCTTAGTGAATGAACAGACAATATGATGATTTTGTCATCATAATCATTATAACTGCAGTCATTCATAAACTGTGTGTGCACAAGTGTGACTTGCAAAAACACAGCTCAAGCAGCAAAAGAAAAACTAATGTTTTAGCATCAGCATCCCAACTAAAGCAAGCACTGATCTCTATAACGGTAACTTCAAACCAAACATTTTCAATTAAACATCTCAATAACAACTTCTGTATGACAGAAATAAAGTCATACTGGTTAATAATAAGTGTAATAATGTGTAATGGCTGGAAGTCAGTCGTAGTTATTGTGTTTCTCTATTTTCTGTTCTTGTGTTTCTCTTTTCTTCAGTGATTCTGCTTACAATCACTTACATATTCCCTTAATTATCTCACTGCATCGTTACTTTTTACTCGTAGTGTGGATTTCCCTGAGGGGTTGAAAGGGTTAACTGTGTAAGATAAAAAAGACACACCCACAAAATGTATTTTAACAGTAATAAACTGTAAGTTATAAAACAGGTTTATACTGGCAACACTGTTGCCAGTAGTTTACTGTAAAATTATTTTTTTGGGTCACCATTGTGCAGAAGAGTAGAGCCTGTGCTTCAGTCCTGGAGAAGATCTACAAACATTGATGATTTGCTGCATGTTGCTTTATTTAACAGGGGGTGACTGTGTAGTTGCTGATCCAGTGGGAATCTTTTTATGTACAATAGTTTTTTAGTGGTCTCAAATGAAAGAAGTTCACAGTAATACTTTGCTCACATTATAAGTGCATTATAATTTTTAGTTAATACATTTAAATGACAGTTGGTAAATTTAAGGCAGTCGGTTTCTGCAAGTGTAATTAGTTAACTATAATTTAGTGCATTTTTACAGAAACAAACTAGATTACAGTAAAGAACTGTACAATTAACAGTATTTTACTGGCAACAGTGTTGCCAGTATTTTACTGTAAAAAAACCCGGTAAGGTCTAACAGTGTAGCCTAGCGTAGCAGACTAGCGATATTTAAAAACGTTTCAGTTAACAACATGGTTGCAAATATATATGTACATGACTGTGTAGAGCACAAAACAAGACTGTCATAATTTTTCAATCAGTCAATTAAAGCTATAGTAGGTAATGTTGGGAGAGCTAGCAAGATTTGAAAGCGGCACCTCTTCTAAGCTCCACCCCCTCCCGTCAGTACTCAGTCCAAAGCTACGCCCCCACAAACATGAACGCGCATCCACAGTCAGAGTCAGCTGCAGGTCACAGGAAAGCCGAGTATTTTTGTCATGTTGGAATAAATATTTTGAAACGATAAATGCCTTTCCTTTACCATTTCAGCATAAACAAGCTATTACTTTTCTTACCTCCTTACATGCTAAATGAATAATGACAATGAATGTGGTATAACACTTTTTGTTTTATTTAAAAAAAAAAAAACGAACAAGAGAGACCTAAGAGAAATACTTTTTTACACAAGTATCTGTACTTTCGCTGCTTTTGATTGTCATAAACAATCTGTATTTACATATAATAAATAAGAAATATATATATATATATAAGAAAAGGAGTGTCCAGGGATGGCTGACAGGTCAGGCTTTGCATGAGGCGTCGTCTGCTGTGGTGATCTACTCCTTTGGCAGTGATTTACCTTTAGGAAGAATATCACAATTACACATCTGACAATAATTACTGCATCTCAAAGACACACAATGAATGACAACACAACTTTGTTTCCATTTCACACAGTAACAAACATTTCTTCTCGTAGCTAACAAAACACATATGCCACATCACCACAGTTGTCCTGTTTATAAGCAATATATTAACGTCATTTTATCACAATTATAATGCAGACACTTGCGACTATGGCTGTGCAATATGTTCAAAATGTCATGTCCTAAAAGTCAGATAAGCAGACCTATAACGCAACTGGCTTACACCGACAGAGAAGCTAATGTTAGCATTGGGCTAATACTAGCTACAAAAGTAGCTACGTTGCCTAACGTAACATATATCATGGAAATAACAAATCCCCCCGAAGCAAAACAAATAATTACCTGTTCAGCAGAAAGACCACAACCTCGGCATCGCTTTTCAGCTCCCTCAGTTGTCTCCACCGTTCAAATGCTGCAATGTTGACGCGAGTTTGTGCTCTGGCTTTATCCAGTGCCTGTTTCGTTGCAGCCTTTTCTGCCTCCGATTTTCTTTTTTTAGGCTTTTTATCAGGCGAGCAGTTACCAGCAAAGCTGGCATTGGTAGATTTTGCTGCATTTTCTCTTCCATTGTGCCGCAAACTCCTGCTTACTCGGTGTAGTGAGCCATATAAATTGTCTCTGAGTGAGCTGAATGTTTCCGGGAACGGTGACATGTGATGAGTGCATGCAGGGCAGCGCGCGCAGTGGGGCTCCGGTCTGATTTTTTTCATTCCTTTTTCTGAACACATAATGTATTGACTACTCTCAGGATGGAAGGACCATTTCACCCAGTATAAAAAAAAGTGTTTCTGAACAGGATTACCTACCCTAGCTTTAAGTAAAGTCTGTTGCTGTAACATGTGAATCATTACTCGCGTAATGTTCCTCTCATTGTCCTCACTATCAGACAGCCTATGCTCAGCAGCGTCCATTCTTTTTTTAATATCTCCAAGTTCATTTCGTAAATCACTCACTTCTTTCCTCAGTGCCACAAACTTCCCCGACGTCTCATTGCGAAATGCTCTTATTTCGTTAAGTATTTCAGCCATACCAAACGCGGCTGCGTTGCTTTCCTCAGTCCCATTGTCTGGGTCAATTTGTTTGGTTTTACTTTTTGGCTTTGTCATTCTCAATTTTTTCGATCAAAGCCCTTTAGTGGGATGTTCTTCTGGTGAAAGCACCACGATTTTTCCCAAAGAAAACAGTTATAGTTGCAGTATTCACTTCAGTTTAAACAGAGTCATTTACCAGCCATATACTGCGGCGGCCATCTTGAATCCCCGAATTATTGTGAACAAGTGCCTCGTAAGGAAGAGTAAGTGCCTCCTATTGTCACTCCCAGCAGCAGAGAGAGGTGAGAACTGCACAATCTTTAGAGGCCGTTTTCTTCCCTTTTAGCTTTTTTGAGTGCCTACCTTCAAATGGCCACAACTTCTCCAAATATTATCAGATTTCCATGTGTTACACATCGTTGGAAAGCTTGGAGACTACACTTTCAGAATCTGTGAATAACTCAAAATGCCCCAGAACAGACTTGTGTCCCTACTTTCCGTGATTGGTCACATACATATATATATATATATATATATATATATATATATATATATATATATATATATATATATATATATATATATACACAGCAAAATCCCCAGAGTTAAATTAACTCTGTTCAGAGAACATTTGGTCCCTCTCTAAAGAGAGTTAAAATAACTCTGAATCAGAGTTAAAGTTAATGAGATACTTTAGTGATTAATTAAGTGATGATTGGAGATTAATGATGAACACCTGGGCCCAGTTTTTCAAAAGTAATCCAGTGGGATTTCGGATCACGGATTGGATCAAATCTTGGAAATGGGTTTTTCAAAAGCAAAAGAGGGATTCTGAACTAAGATCAGATCATGTAATCCGATCTTAAATTTGATCTGGATCAAACCTGCCCTTTGGGTTTTTCAGAACTTTGAACTCGGTTTGGGATCTATTTGATCCAAAAAAAAAACAGGATTATCCTGATCCCATCAGAAGGGTGGATTCAGTTGTGATTTTTCGAACCAAATAAAACCAGAGAGTTTTTTTTTTTAAGTGAATGATCACAAAATCAATGTTTACTGATGATATATACATTTCTTCATATTTGAAGCATATATGAAGCATGTCACATCTAATGAGATATGGTAAAATGGTAAAAATATGGTACAATTTAACATTATAACAAAATAAGGAAAGTAAAATGTTTCTGTTTATTACAGTGTTTCTGTTTCTTAAAATTAAAATAAACAATGGTTATTTGTGGCCACCGGTATTTTGCCAACTGTTGTTCTTTGCTAAGCCAGTAGGCTACACTGTTGGTTCCATTTAAGGCTCTAGTAAACAGGATTTGGTAATCCTGAAATTTGGTATTTGGATCACAGTGATCAATCCAAGGTTCCTTTAAAAAACTGGCATAAAAGTAAAATGGATCAAGTGATCCTGGATAGCAAAACATGGGATTTCCAAATCCGGATCAATTTGATCCAGATTACATTTTTTGAAAAACTGGGCCCTGCTGTCAACAAGATCTCATCAGAGGAGGATTAAACAACTCCATAAACAGCATTACCAGCTTCACTTATTACTAACCAGACTGACTTTATTTCTGTCAGACGTCTACAGAAGGTCTTATTGAGAATTAACAGAGGTTTAGATGTTGACGATTTATTGAAAATGTATGATCACCATTATGGTGATGAGTGTTTCCTTTAGTTGGGCAGTTTGACTCTTTTTGCAAGTTTATGGTTTTTGTAACAGTTTTTACCAAAACATGTAATTTGTTACAAAGAAAACCAAAAACAAAGATGATCAGGTGAAAGTTTTTAACAACATATAGTAGAAACTTGCACTTATTTCATGACCATCTAAAAGAGATTATTTGATGTTAATAGATTATATTCACTAACAATACTCTCTAGCCACAGATCGGACATTCTGAATTTAGATTTTTAAAATACATTATAGGGATTTTTTTTTTTTTTTTTTTAGACAAAGACATCAAGAATCAGCATATGAATCTCAACAATGGTGACATGCTTCATGCTGCAATGCATGCTGGGAGCCACAATAGTATAAAACTCATGGCTCCCAGGATGCATTGCGGCATGAAACATGTCACCATTGTTGAGATTCATATGCTGATTCTTGATGTCTGTGTCTTAGAAAAAAAAAAATCCCCTATTATGTATTTAAAAAATTAAAAATGTCCAATCTGTGGCAAGAGAGTATTGTTAGTGAATATAATTTATTAACATCAAATTACCACTTTTTGACAATGATGATATAAGTGCATCATTCTACTTTTTGTTGTTGAAAACTAGATCACCTGAACATCTTTGTAACTGGCATTCGTTGCAACAAATTATGTGTTTTGGTAAAAACTATTACAAAAAAAACACAAACTCACAAAAAAATAAGCTAAGAGTCAAACTGCCCAACTAAAGGAAACACTCATCTCCATTATGGTGACCAACCATTTTCAATAAATCGTCAACATCTAAACCTCTGTTAATTCTCAATACGAACTTCTGTAAACATATGACAGAAATAAAGTCAATCTGGTCAGTAATAAGTGAAGCTGGTAATGCTGTTTGTGAAGTTGTTTAATCCTCCTCTGATGAGATCTTGAGAGATTTAATGTCTTATTTTGTCTTCAGTTGATTTCATCTGTGGCTGGAAGTCAGTTGTAGTTCTTGTGTTTCTCTTTTTTCTGTTCTTGTTTCTCTTTCCTTCAGTGATTCTGCTTGTTGACAGCAGGTGTTCATCATTAATGCCCAATCATCACTTAATTAATCACTTAAGTATTTTATTAACTTGAACTCTGTTTCAGAGTTATTTTAACTCTCTGTAGAGAGGGACCAAATGTTCTCTGAGCAGAGTTAATTTAACTCTGGGGATTTTGCTGTGTATATTGCAGCACAGCACATAGCTTATTCCTACAAGGCACATGTGCTGTGCTGCATAAAATAATAATAACAATAGGCCTAGCCTAGCCTATAAATCGTTAAAAAGGAACACTTCAGTAACACTGCACTAGAGAAAAATATATTGTTTATCATATGTTACTTCAATCTCATTTCATAATGTCATAACGAAAATAAACATTTGGAGTAAAAAAAAATGAAGCCTATTGTTTGGTGCATTTTGCCTTTCAAGCGCGTGCAGAGAACATTTACTGAAGCGATCAAGCCGCTCAAAACTATTAAACTAATTATTGTTACCATATTATACATCTACGTTTGAGCAGATATCCACAAACACAGTGTTTAACAGTAAACACTAAGGGTGTCACGATTCTCCAAATCCTTGATTCGATTACATTTTCGATTCTAAAGTCACGATTCTAAAGCTTCCATTCGATTCTCGATTTAAAAAATGAAAGCACAAGCTATGCCATTTTTAGACTTTTATGCAATATAATAATATCTGACCTTTGTCCGCAATGTACCACACACATTGTCAAATTTAAACCATTTATTAACAACATAATGTAACAATAACTTATATCTTCAGTCAATTGGAAACTTAAACAATGTAACCTATTACCTATTATAGTCCCGGGGCTCCCTGGACTCCTCAGAGCAGTCACAGGAAAATAGCACGGCGTTTTAAATTGGGTTCCCACAGCGTTTGCAACGCAGTACGAGAGAACGTTCTCGTAAGGGAACGTACTTGGTTACTTGCATAACCTCGGTTCCCTTATAGGGCTCCCATTGGACCGCACGCCACTGCTAACTCGCCATAGGTTCGTGCAGTTGCCGCAGCACAGACAATCAGCTCGCTCAGACGAGCTATGATGCTCTCGCTGTGCAGCTGCAATGCGTTTTAAAATACAGGCTTCAATATTCTCGAGAAAAGGAGTTTTACCTATTACAGGCAAGCCGAGCTGACGTGACATGGGGGTGTGGCACAGAGTCCTGCACGGGTCCGATTTTGTAAATCCGCACCCGCCCGTACCCGCAGTGCTTAAAACCGCATCTGACCCGTTTTCCGACAGCAGCACTAATTAAAATCCGCACCCGACCTGACCCGACCCACTTAAAATAGAACCGACACCCGACCCGCACCCGAAATAAAATCAGTTCAGCCAATCACATTATAGACACACTTACAAAAATGTTTATTGCCAGGTCATACAGAAGATATCACACGACAATTAACACAAGGGACAACTTCAGCCGAAGCTAAGGCCAGTACATGAAGAACATGGCTAACATTAGCCCACCACAAAACTAACATTTTACCAATCGAACAGAGGCTACAACACTATATGCCACGCAATTTCGTCTAGCCTACATCTGACAATTTTGGGTTCAAACACGCCCTGCACACCACACATACTTAACAGTGTTAAATTTGAAAAATACTGTTAGATAGAATTAACGGCTTGGTTTGTTACCACAGTTATCTGCGTGCTTCAGCGATGAAGTTCCACATTTGCGGCTATAATCCAGCACGAAAATGCAGCAAAGCCTTTCACAATATTTTCTTCAGATAACTCCAAATTTCTCCCACACACTGGACTTGATTTTTGATGACGTATTGTCGACAACTTTACAATCTCCACTAGCTATTATTTTCTTCAACTCCTCAGCATCCATCTTGACGACTGCAAGCAGATCGCGCGCACGCGCGTGGTTATGATGAATTTTTAAAACTGAAAGTAGGTAACGTTATCCTGGGAGGGCGTGGCGCGTGGGCACAAATAAACTGATGTGGATTTTAAATTATTTTATCAACTTGAAATACAGGCATATTTTTGTTGATGTGTTCCTAAAAATATGCATGGCTATATTTTTACGTTTGCATGTGATTGTTTTAAACCCGCTTTTAGACCCGTGTTTCCCCCGTGTCCAACCCGCACCCGTATCCGTCACAGTTGGATATTTTTCACCCGTTTGAGCAAAATTTGCGGGTCACCCGATGGGTACCCGCGGGTACCCAAACCCGTGCAGGACTCTAGCGTGGCAGCATCGACGATTCCATTTTTTGATTCGATAATCGAGATTGAGCATTAATTTCTTAAATTGAAATCGTGACACCCTTTGTCATGTCTTGTCATGTTATGTCTTGTTTCTGTTCTTTCTCTCTACTCTGTCTCCCTCTGCTGGTCTTTTTTGGTTACTTTTCCTTTTCTCTTCCTCCAGCTGTTCCTCATCTTCTCTGACTACCTCGTTTACTCTCATCCCATCTGTTCCCTCTCCCCTCTGATTAGGTCTCTATTTCTCTCTCTGTTCCTGCTTCTTTCTTTGTCGGATTCTCACTTGAGTTTCTCATGCTAGAAGCAAACTACAGTCCTGTTTGTCTCCGTCCTAGTCCTATCCTGTTGGTATCCGCCTGGTGAACGCGATCTATTCTCTGCTAATCTTCTTGTTCTTGTATTCTGTCCAGTTCATCTGACGCTGTGAGAGATCTGGTAACCGCAGTCTTTTCTCGAGCCTTGTCTACTCTGAGAGACCTGCAGCCTGTCGCCGCAAACACAGCCTTCTCTGTCTGCTGCCTAAAGATTCTTTTTGAAGTTATCTGAAGTATTTTTTGCTGAAGTATTTTTGTTTCATTTTTATCGCCCTCTCTGCGGGTTGCCTGTTTTGCCATTATCTCTCAAGAAGAAGAATTGTGTTCTACATTTTGCCACCCTGTGTTCTCATTAAAGACTTTTTAATTTTGTTAATTTGCTTTTGGGTTCTCTCTTACCGGCATAACACCCTTAGTAAACACGGTTCTAAACATTATAATATTCACCATAGTATACACTCATACTAGCCTACTTTTATCATGCTGTGTTTTATTATAGAATATGAAAACATCCTCGTGTCGGACATGTATATACATTTAGCACTGAAAAGTTGCCTACCAGTCTAGTTCACATTTCAAAATGTTTCTGTCTATTTATAGATACATATACAGTACATGTACGATATTAGGCTTAGTTCATGTTTTTACTCCAATCTCATTTCATAACATACATTTTAATCTGGCACCACCAGTCTTACCTTAAAAATCTTCTCATCTTAAAAATCGCGTTCTTCTAATTCTTCTGAGGTAAATCTAAGTGAAACAGCACAGCACAAACAGTCTTCCAAACTCGATGAAAAGCACAGGAGTAAGTTACCCAAGTCTCTGATTCTTTGTTTTGAGGTAATGAGGGCGTTTACAGGTCTGCGTTTCTCCACGTGGATCATTTGCATGTCAATCGCGCGTGGGCGTGGTCACATTAAGGATGCGTTAATTAGGTTAATTAGGTTAATTAGTTAACTAACTAATTAATTAGGATGCGTTTGAGAAACTGTACATGCCGCTGCTTTCATACGGATTACTTAAACAGAGAATATTTGTTTTTTATATAATTTACATACTTTAAAAATAGAGACTCCAAGCATTGTACAGACATGCGTTTCAAGTCTGTGTGACAAACATTCGCTGAGTTACAAGTCATTTTCTGTCGCGTTTCAGAATGAGTTTCACATTGAGAGATACGGCAGAACGCGCATCATGTTTATTTTCTTTATTTTACGAAAAACACAACGTTTTGTTTTTATTATGAGTGTACACAAATAAAAGAAGACATTTAACAGTTTTGAATGATGTATAACAAAAGTATGTAAGATCAAAATCAACAGAGTATTTTGAATCTCTTTTGCACTGATATGAAAAAAACGAGCCTATCGCACAGGTGCGATAGCCGACCTCAGGGGGTTAACTAACCACTTATAAATGACTTACAACTGAACGTTATTATAAAGTGTTACCGTGTAATTTTGTGCAGTAATCCTTGTATAAATAATCTTATCAAGTTCAATCTATTTTCTCTCTCTCTCTAGTATTCTCTAAGTGTAATGGTCTTTAATATTTCTTATGCTGTTATTGTAATTTATTGAATGTCAGAAAAGTGTGCAATTTTACAACTAGAGCCTTTTATTGGAAACATGAACAATACGGACACTCAAGTTTTAAAACATTAATAATCTAAATGAAGAAAGCTTCATACATGATTTAAAAAAACATAAAGAGAAACACACTATAGTGATTACACACTTTTACATAAATTCATTAAGCGTTTACTTTCATTATCGCACATCCATCTATAAAATGATCGCCTGATTACTTCAGTCACACGTCATCATGGCACTCCTGTCAATCATTCAGGGCTCCTCCCACAAAGAGATTAATATTTACTGTGTCCAAAACACTACAGCCTCTTCTTGTTAGGTTGAGAAAGAAAGAAAGAAAGAAAGAAAGAAAGAAAGAAAGAAAGAAAGAAAGTGAAAACATTAATATTGAAATATTTAAATAAAAGCATCAACAACATTTGTCATAAGGAAAGGCTAATAGATTGGGTTTTGTCTCTATCTAGTGGGTATTCTTACTTACTGGAAGATTTTCATACAGAGACGAGTCCAGTTCAGGTTTACAATCATGAAGTTGAGCAGCCTTTATTAATGAATGTAAAAGTAAAAACAGGAGTGTGTTATTTAAATTCCCATATACTTAGTCAATATAGATATGTTCACACTGACATTGAGCGTTTAATTCCTTTTGACTAAAGGTGAAGAGTATTTAGTCTGTTGTAGGAAACACTTACCATTTCATTCTCATACTCAGGATCACTCAATTCAACATCATAAGCGTCGCGTCTGTCATGATCCATCTTTGTCATTAAAGAAAAAAAACAGAATAAAGAGAAAATAACATCTATAAACAACTCACTAGAAAAAGTTTCTGCTACATTCAGACTTTCAATCATTTAGATACCAAATAATTTCCCTGATCAGTAAACTTCTGATCATTTTTCTCACCTGTGTGTCATTTCTCTTTTTCATCCTCCTGGTTCCCCTTTAAAGACAGTGATTTGACACAATTACAACCAATCAGATTCAGAAATTATTTGATGTTTATGATTTTAACTAAAGGTATTTCTATAGGACGTGGCACTACCACTTTGAATGTGATTTTCAATCTCCTGTTCGGGGCGATCCTGCAGCCCACCAGAGAAAATGCAGGCGAAATTACTTTCAAAAACGCGCTTTCTACAGATACGAGTTGATTATTAGCTTATTTGTGCATGGCATTTGTGGGAGGAGGAAGAGGAGCTAATGTATGTGGGACGTCTGAACAGCGGACAAAGTAGCTGTCAGTGTGGAAAGAAAGAATGGGAAATTTTGCCTTGGCTCACGTTCATCACGACCAGAGACGAACCTACATTAAGTGTGTGGGTCCCAGGGAAAATTAGGAAAATTAGTCTAAAATATTTTTTAACATAAACATAAAGTTCTTATTTTTAAATAAACAAAAAGTCAATCTTCATCTTTATAGTAGAAGATAAAATTCAATCTTCATATTTATAACTGTCACCATAAAAACTGTGCTTTGTGTGGTAGTGACAGGAATGAGCTGTTTAATCTTTATTTTATTATTTTATTAGTTCATGACGTCTCACTGAATTAACAACTTTCTTATTCAGTCATTCATTCACACACACACTGCAGAGTACGTCCTGGTTTGCTCCCTGAAGGAGGGAACGGAGCACGTAGTCGACCTCGACTGAATGGGATCACGCTAGGGAGCCTGTCATCTTCGAGCATGTTAGAACAAGCCAATTCGCATCACACACTCCGCCCCCGGGATAGGTAATACCCGCCGTAGGGATTACAACATATGGACCGAGCCTAACACAGGTTCCACCAGTGCATACGAGTGGTAGGCCTGGCTTCGGAAGTTCCGCCACGTGCGTTGCCGAAGGGTATGGAGGAACTCAACAGGGTTCGGTTTAAGAGGGAACTCACTGGAGCGAGAATTGCGCACGTATCCAGTCCATAGTAGGGGAATGGCACAGCAAGCCAACACTTCAAACCGTGCTTACAGTGAAACTGGCTTCATGTGAAGGGAGCCCACAGGAAGCAACGGTTCGACACATCGACTAGTTCTCTAGCTAACGTGTAAAGGTATCGCCCTGCCCCCAACTCTATTAAACATCTGCTCAGCGAGGCACTCTGTATCAACGCCTAGGAGGGAGCAATATCCTCGCTTAGGAGGAGCTCACCACCCAGGTGGGCACGTGCATCTTGGGAACTTTCTCACTAAGCTGAAGTCACAGAGGTAGTCAAGAAACTCCTCGGTGGCAAGGCACTGGGGGTGGATGAGAACCACCCCGAGTACTTCAAGTCTCTGGCCAGTTGTCATGCTGGCCCCATCATACCAGGACCTTCAGCATGCACTGGGACGGTTTGCAGCCGAGTGTGAAGCGGCTGGGATGAGAATCAGAGGCCATGGTTCTCAGTCAGAAAAGGGTGGCTTGCCCACTTCAGGTTGGTGGAGAGTTCCTGCCTCAAGTGGAGGAGTTCAAGTATCTTGGGGTCTTGTTCACGAGTGAGGGAAGGATGGAACGGGAGATTGACAGACGGATCGGTGCAGCTTCTGCAGTAATGCAGTCGATGTACCGGTTTGTCGTGGTGAAGAAAGAGCTGAACCGCAAGGTGAAGCTCTCGATTTACCAGTCAATCCACGTTCCTACTCTCACCTATGGTCATGACATGTGGGTCATGACCGAAAGGACAAGATCCCGGATACAGGCAGCCGAAATGAGCTTTCTCCGCAGGGTGGCTGGGCGATCCCTTAGAGATAGGGTGAGAAGCTCGGTCACTCGGGAGGAGCTCAGAGTAGAGCCGCTGCTCCTCCACATCGAGAGGGACCAGCTGAGGTGGCTCGGGCTGGCCTGGAAATGCCTCGGTGTCCCCCCGGAAGAGCTGGAGGAAGTGTCTAGGGAGAGGGAAGTCTGGGCATCCCTGCTTAGACTGCTGCCCCCGCGACCCGTCCCCGTATAAGCGGAAGAAGATGGATGGATGCCATTTTACTTACCACGTTTTACTAAATGGGTGGAGGCAGCAGCAGGCCGTCGGGGCAGGATGTGCCGGATGGCCTCCGTCTGCTTCTGGGCAGCAAAGAACTGCTGGGCAAAGTTCCCCATCATCCAAAGTTCTCCCATAACCCAACCTGGGAAATGGGAGATCGAACCTTGTCCGCTTTTCTCATATCTGCCAGGTTGAGTCAGACTGATCGCGCGAGCTGCAACCGCAGAGGGAGAGTCTCGACCTCACCGTAATCCTCAGGTCACCCAGCCCAGATGGCAGAAGAAAGGCCTGGGGATTGGGACTGCACCTTCGCGAGCGAAGGCGAGTCTCGACCTCAATGCCGAGATGGTCATGTTCCCGCAATGAGAACATGAGTCATCCACCAAAGCTGCTTCATCGTGCTGTAAGCCCAGACACGTGATGCAACTTTTGTGACCGTCAGAGGGGGACAGAGCCTTACCGCACCCAGAAATGCACGGATGGAATGGCATCTTGAAAAAGACGCATTCACACCCATGTTGCTCTTTTAGAAAATGGGACCCGTCACCAGTCCCGGAGCACACAGGGAATGACCGCGGCAACACTTATTACAGCGAACTGAAAGGGAACCACAGACACACATCTTACCAAATCACTAACATCGTAATGATCACTGCAGCTCCACAGTGGATATGTATAATATCACCAGACGTCCGGCAACTGAGACAAAAGAGTAAAACATCTGAACAGATTCATTTGAATCACTATAGAAAGAGTAATGTAAGTATATGAGCCGCTTTACCTTTAACAGTGACAGTTACAGCGTCTGATCTCTGAGATCCATGTTGATTGTGAGCCTGACAGTAGAAGCGTCCACTCTGTAGTGCACTGAAACTCTGTCCAGATCCAACAGCTGAGGTTTCATTCTCCTTAAACCAGAAGTTCTGGGCAGGAGGGTTTGAGTCACTGATGCAGTTCAGAGTCACTGAATCTCCCTCCACTATTTCACCAGAGATGGAAACTAAGACATTTTTTGGCGGGTCTAAAGCAGAAAACAAAAAAATTCACATCACAGACGATGTTTAGAGGATTTAATTTCACATTTACTGAACCATCATTAACTCACACATGACATTTAAAGTCACAGTATCAGAGTATTTCTCTCCATGTTCATTGATGGACTTGCACTTGTATTCTCCACTGTCATCAGAGCTGATCTTTGAGAAGCTGTAGATTCTTCCAGATCCTACAAATGTTCCTCCTTTAAACCAGCTGATTTCTGCAGGAGGGTTTGAGTCACTGAAGCAGTTCAGAGTCACTGAATCTCCCTCCACCATTACACCAGATGGACTGATGGACACTGAGACTCTCCTGGGAGGGACTAAATAGGACAAAAATGTAAATTCATAATAAATATTACAAAATTATACATTTTGAAATTTTGAAAAAATGTGCTGGTGATCATTAACTCACACATGATGTTTAAAGTCACAGTATCAGAGTATTTCTCTCCATGTTCATTGATGGACTTGCATTTGTATTCTCCACTGTCATCAGAGCTGATCTTTGAGAAGCTGTAGATTCTTCCAGATCCTACAAATGTTCCTCCTTTAAACCAGCTGATTTCTGCAGGAGGGTTTGAGTCACTGAAGCAGTTCAGAGTCACTGAATCTCCCTCCACTATTACACCAGATGGACTGATGGACACTGAGACTCTCCTGGGAGGGACTAAATAGGACAAAAATGTAAATTCATAATAAATATTACAAAATTATACATTTTGAAATTTTGAAAAAATGTGCTGGTGATCATTAACTCACACATGATGTTTAAAGTCACAGTATCAGAGTATTTCTCTCCATGTTCATTGATGGACTTGCATTTGTATTCTCCACTGTCATCAGAGCTGATCTTTGAGAAGCTGTAGATTCTTCCAGATCCTACAAATGTTCCTCCTTTAAACCAGCTGATTTCTGCAGGAGGGTTTGAGTCACTGAAGCAGTTCAGAGTCACTGAATCTCCCTCCACTATTACACCAGATCCACTTATCAACACTAAGACACTCCTGGGAGGGTCTAAAAAGGACAAAAATTAAAACTAAATAAATAAATTTAAATAAATAAATAAATTCAAACACGACCTCCTAATTTTAAAAAGAACAAATTAATCTGTACTCACACATGACATTGAACTGAACCTCAGGAGAGATGTGAGTGTGTCCGTCTACAGCACAGCTATATCTGCCTGAATCCTCTCTTCTGACTGACTGCAGCAGGAGTTCATTGTTTCTGTCTCTTCTCTCAGTTAATGGCTGTGAGTTTCTGTACCAGATGAATGTTGCTCTGTCAGTCAGAGCGCAGCTGCTTTTACATCTCAGAGTGACTGAATCTCCCTCTGTCACTCTCTCAGGAGACTCCACCTGAAGATCTGAACACAACACACACATTATATCTAGTGCTGCTGTCATACACTGATTATTATTCAACATAATGCACAGAAGAAGAGATAAACCTCATCAAACTCACCTGTGACAGTAAGAGTCACTCCTCTTTTACCAAGCCATTTTCCATCAGGTTTATCAGTGATGAATCTGAAATAGTACTTGCGTGAATCCTTCAGTGTCACATGACTCAGTCTGACGGTGCAGTTCTGCTGTTTATCTCCCAGATACTGAAGCCTCTGACTGTATTCAGGGTCCTCAGACAGATCTTGAGGATCTGTTTTGGTCCAGAACACTTTCATGATCTGATATCCAGTAGTAGGGTATTTATAAGTGCATCTCATTATCACTGTTGAGTCCTTTAGTGCACAGATGTGTGAAGGACTGTAACTCACACCCCAATCAGCACTAGAAACCCCTGAAACACAGAATTCATCTCGAACAATTTAGCAGCAGCTTGTGCATATAAATTTGCAGTATCAAATTTATCTTGAGTGTTTCTGAAGTGTTGAATTGACTAACCATGAATCATGAGAAGAACGATCAGAGGAAGAGGAGGAGCCATTCTGAGTGATGTCATTATCAACACCTACAACAAATGTACAGTGGCTCATTTTTCAGCTTAATGTCTTGTCGTTTTGGTCTCACTGTTACACATTTAGTTTTTCATATTCTCATTGCATTCAAAGTTTATCAAATATATTATATATGTGTCGGGGGCCGTGGTTCAGTGAAGTCTACAGTGGGAGAGATCTGGCTTGTCTAAATACCCATTCTTGCGGTCTTTGCACTTGACCACTTGTCTACTTGCATGACGTATTTCCTCTATTTGGCCCAAGTGTTTACAGAGCTTTTATTTATACTTTGCATTTTAAAATAAACGTCTACATGTCTGTTCAGTAGTTGCTATGTAACTAACAGAAGACAAAAAAATTAAATTGTTGTGCTTCTGATGTTCTGATTAAGTAAGAAAACAGTTGCAAATGTTGTACAAAATAGGCCTACACATACCATACTCATCTTTGCACCAATAAAATGTGCAACACTTTATGTTTTTACTACCAAATTATATGTATCTAATTCATTTAAATTACAGTGGAATGTTTTCCTCGACATCTCGCGATTTCGGGGCACATGAGTTCCCGAACATAATGCATGATGGGATACGGTTAGCCTTGAATGCTCCGAAGTAAGTAAGTAAGTGCATAATGATAAACATCTGTGTCTTGTTGCAGTAATTGGCATGGAGAGACCGGATAAAAGCCACTGGGAAACTGGGAGATTCTGAGGGAGAGTGGACTGAGGACTTGTGCGCTGTGTCTGTTCCAGAGCAGACTTTATGATACTTTGATCTACTGAGAAATGTCTGTAAGCTCAGAAAACACGTGTATGTTTTTGGTTTATTTTAAACTAATAATAGCACTAGCCTCAGCCTATTCTTGGACCTACAGATGAAGACACTACCTCAACATAAACCCCCTGTATCTTGACTATAGCTGCGCATGCACATGTACAAGTGTGTGGGTCACCTAATGTAGCATCAGTGACCTCATCTTCCTTTTCTCATGAAAACTGAGCACCATCTATTTTGAGATTGAACTAAAAGAGAAATATGTTCTAATTCTTAGTTTCAAGTCAAACAGAAATCAATGAAATACCTTTATTTATGCAAGAAAATGACAGCAACCATCATTTTTGCACTGCTTGAGTACAGAACTGTCTAAAGCCTTTCCCCGTCCCCTTTGATTGACAGCAGCTTTCATTAAATAGTCAGCCTGTATTATACAGTTATCTTTTGTTAAAAGATTAAAGTTTTAAGGTGTTTGACACCAACATACAAAACACTGCTAGAGAAAACATTGAGCTATTGGACTTTTGATTTTAGACCATATAGTTACTGAGACACAGCCCTGTGACAACTAGCCCCAACCAATCTCCCATAAATCCCCCACACTTAAGATATTTAACAGAACAGTTATAAAATCATGCTCTTACCCGTTTCACCAACACCAGTGACCAGTGACAGCACTACAAATGATCAGGATGAAACCAGTATTGGGGTTTTTACACTCTGAATGACACGTGATTAACAACTTATACTTTCACATGAGCTTATGACACTTCACCTAGTGCAGATCGACCAGAGGAAGAGTTTTAACAGACAACATTAGACTAAAGGCATACACATTAAACTGAGAGCAACTTTACATCAGTCCATAAAGATGCTCATGTAACAATGTTTTCAAACTTGGGAATATCTATATTTAATATGTTGCATATAGATATTAATGACAAGGAACCTGTTCTTAGGAAACTAATTGCTTGAATAACTTTTCTTTAATTTGCATATGCAGACCAACTATCCTAGCTTGTAAAACACTGAAAGGTATTGCAGTAGCAGTGACGTCAAAACACACATTTCATCGCTAGCATCGCCAACAGTGCATTTGATAAACCTCCAGTTTACTGATTCATTAATACCAATCTGGAAGTTAAATAAACAAAGAACTTAAAACAGAAACAAAATTGATTAATCTGAATGTTTTTATCATGAGAACTTCAGAGCATTTTATTTTTGTCAGTGGCCTTGTTCTTCTTGAATGCATCATATCTCTAAAAATACTGTTTCCTCTTTAGTAAGTGAGACTTCAGCATCACAGTGTGTCACAGCTGTCTCCCTTTAAGGACGCTCTGCTCTCATTTGTCAGTCTTCGCGAGGAAAAAGGGACAAGGATCTGTGCCCAGTACACTGCATGAAAAGACTAAAATCCGGCAAAATACGGGGTTGGTAAACTCCTGTGTAATTTGATGTATGCCGGATGTACTGTATGTGGGAAAAAGCGGATCAGAGTAACATGGGACAGTATATTTCCAGATAAACCCGGAAACCTCACATATGCGGTCATATACAGGAATCCGTGAAATTTCACGGACATTAACACTGCTGGGTGTGAGAGGATTGACGACTGTTAGGTGTGAAGACCTTTCATATGTTAATGACTGACACTAACACAGTGCTGGCTGTTCTCAGAGGGAGGGATGGCAGGGGAGGACTTCAGGATTGAGAATTATCTCTGTATTACTATAGGCTACAGCAAACAAGCTTTTTGTACAGAAAAATAAATCAATTCTTAAGGCCCTGAAACACAAAACCGACGTCAAAGAACTAGCAATGACTGAAGCCGACTCTAGGGTTGACTCACGTCGCCTGTCAAGTCAAAGCTTTTATTGTCATATGCACAATCAGGAAATAGAATTTCCATGTACAATGAAATTCTTTCTTTGCTGTCCACATTGAATGCCCAGCAAAATACGTTAATAAAGACACAGACATACACACAGCAAAATGTTTAAAAAAAATATCATAAAAATAAAAATTAGGCTATAAAAGTATTAAAAGAAGTGCATATGTAATGTGCAAATTTATATTAAAGTGCAATTTTTAAAGTACAATTTAAGTGCAGCTCCTTGATAATACCAGAAATAACTGCAACAGATGTGCGGTTGTTATAGTTATTAAACTCTGGCTTATCTGTTTAAAAGTCTGATGGCTGATGGATAAAATGAGTTCATGAGTCTGGAGGTTCTGCATCTCACACTGCTGTACCTCCGACCGGACGGTAGAAGTTTAAACAGTCTATGCTGGGGGTGGGTATGGTCTTTAATGATGGAAGCAGCCCTCCTTTGGACTCTGCGATGGTAAATGGCCTGCAAAGTAGGCAGCGAAGTCCCGACGATCTTCTCAGCCGTCTTCACTACTCTCTGCAGACGTTTACGGTCCTTAGTAGTAGTGTTTCCATACCACACAGTGATGCAACTTGTAAAAACGCTCTCCACAACACAGCTGTAACAATTCTTAAGAATCTTAGTTGACATACCAAACTTCCTAAGTCTCCTCAGAAAGTACAGTCGTTGTTGTCCTTTCTTGACAAGTTGTGTTGTATTCAGTGTCCAGGTAAGGTCTTCACTAATATGGACCCCGAGATATGTAAAACTGCTCACCCTCTCTACTTCCAGGTCTTTGATGAATAGTGACTGATGAGTTCTCCTCTTTTTCCTCATATCCACTATCATCTCCTTTGTCTTATCTGTGTTTAGAGTAAGATTGTTATCCTTACACCATGTAACGAGACTGGCCACCTCCCTCCTGTAGGCTGTTTCGTCCCCGCCAGTGATGCGTCCTATTACTACAGTGTCGTCGGCGAACTTTAAAATAACGTTGTCTTTGTGGGAGGCAACACAGTCATGTGTAAACAGTGAATAGAGGATAGGACTAAGAACACACCCCTGGGGGGTGCCCATGTTTGTAATGATAGGAGCTGAGGTCCTATTCCCAATCCTGACAGACTGTGATCTGCCCATCAGGAAGTTCAGGAGCCAGTCACACAGGTTAGGATGTAATCCAAGTGTAAACAGTTTATGTGTGAGTTTCTGCGGGATGACCGTATTGAAGGTGGAGCTATAATCAATAAACAGCATCCGAATATATGTATCCTTATCTTCCAGATGAGAAAGTGAAATATGAAGAGCATCGGAAATTATATCTGAAGTGGATCTGTTTGAGCGATATGCATACTGCATAGGGTCCAATGTCTCCGGCATACTGCTCTGAATGTGGGCCAGCACCACTCTCTCAAAGCACTTCATAATGATTGATGTGAGTGCTACTGGTCTATAGTCTTTCGGGCAGGTTGGCGAGCTCTTCTTAGAAACGGGGACAATAGTTGTGGTTTTAAAGCAAGTAGGAACAATTCTCTGACAGAGGGAAAAGTTAAAAATTGATGTAAATACATCCGTCAACTCTGTGGCACAAGCTCTGAGGGTCCGCCCAGTGATGTTGTCCGGTCCTGCTGCCTTGCGAGGATTAATCCTCCTCAGTGCTTTGAGTACCACAGTTGATGAAACCGTAAAAGGGGGAGAGGAGTGTTGAGTTGTCTGTATGTGTGGATGACTCCACTCTGTGTGAACACTAGAAGTCTCAAAACGAGTAAAAAAAGGTTTAGTTCATCCGGCAAGCTGTCCGTAGAGCTGATAGTACCCGTGATGGTCTTATAGTCTGTGATATGCTGCAGGCCCTGTCACATCCTTCCAGAATCAGCAGTAGAGTAGAAACTGTCCAGCTTCTCTCTGTAATTTCTTTTGGCTGCTATTATGGCTCTTCTCAGTCCATACTTTGCAGTTTTATACTCTGTATCATTGCCAGATGCAAATGCAGAAGACCGTGCATGCAGCATGTTTCGTACCTGGACATTTATCCAAGGCTTCTGATTTGGGAACTTCCTGACTTTTTTGGTGGGTATGATGTTATCAGCACAAGTGCTAATATACCCAGTCACATACTCGGTATAATCTTGGATGTTGACAGAAAGATCCTCCTGGGTGGCTGCAACTTTAAACACATCCCAGTCTGTCAGTGCAAAGCAGTCCTGCAGAATGACCTCAGTCTGTGGAGTCCAGTGCTTAATTTGTTTGATGACAGGATTTGTTTGTTTGAGTCTTTGTCTATAGACCGGGTACATAAACAAAGAAATATGGTCTGAGAGTCCAAAATGGGGACGTGGTGCAGCCCTGTATGCACAACGTATATTACTAAGGACATGATCTAATGTGTTTTTATCACGGGTAGGAATGTTCACATGTTGATAATATTTTGTGAGCACAGTCCGTAAATTGCACTGATTAAAATCACCAGCGGCAATAAAAACAGCATCGGGGTTAGCCGTCTCTAATGCACTAAAAACATCATGAAGCCTTCCGAGTGCTGCCGCGGAGTTAGCTCGCGGAGGGATGTAAACAGCGGCTAAAAACACAGCAGTGAATTCCCTCGGCAGATAATATGGGCGACACTTCAGCATTAAAAACTCCACATCTGGTGAACAGTGTTTATGAACAGTCTGTATGTTTTTGCACCATGAATTATTAATGAACACACACACTCCTCCCCCTTTGGTCTTACCAGAGGCTGCAGTCCGATCTCCCCGATGCACGGAGTGAGTCTGTAGCTGGACTGAGGATTCCGATACTTTCTCTGAGAGCCAGGTCTCGGTAAAAATCAGAGCACAGCACTCTCTTACTTCCCGTTGTGATGTAATCCTTGCTCTCAGTTCGTCTAATTTATTTTCTAAAGATCGCACGTTAGCTAATAAAAGACTGGGTAGTGGTGGCCGGATAGTACGGGCTTTTAGCCTAGCATGGAGTCCTCCCCTCTTGCCTCGCTTGCGTCGCCGTCTCTGGAGCACTCTCCTCGGATCAGCCTTCTCACCCAGACTCGGTGCTTCCAGGCCTACCCGGGAGTGGTGGCGAGAGTTTCGGGAGCGAGTAAAGAGTTGTAGCTTCAGTGGTATTAACAGCAGTACATTTAAAGCGGTTGGCTGAATTTGCAATGTCCAATAATGAACATCACATTTTGATGGATAAGTCACACTCTGATAGAAACCTTTGATGGCACAGTTAGCTTTCCCATGCAGGATATATTCAGCATGTGATAAGGCAACCAAGGTTTGTGTACCACGGTCACACAAAGAGAAAGAATTAAACAGAGACTTCATCAATGTTGGTTACCTTATCACATGTCCCAGCAAACTCCGATACTTTGGCAAGACAGACAACTAAAAATAAGAATGAACAAGCACAAGACTGATGTGTAACACATTTACAAGTGATGAATAGTTTACACTTTAGATTAGGGGACGCAGAAAGTGTTGTAAATGATTTATTATTTATTCATGCGTTTTGACATCTATAACAGGTGTTGAACACTGTAGTGTGCACTGCAGTGTAAGTGCTGACTGGTGAGGGTATAGACCACTGTCTTCTCTGAAACACATGGAGTCTTTAACCACTGTACACCTGATGTGAGCAAAACATACAAAGAAATTGTGACAAAAACTCACCCTGCAATAAAGCGATAAAACGCACCCACAGAAGATAGCAAAGACAGAGCACAGGATAGGATTGTCCTGTCCAAACTTATCTCCTACCTTATCTCTGCTACCCCCTCTCCCCCCCCCCCCCCCTCTTCTCGCGAGTCAAGTCACCAAAAGTTCACTAAGAATATCTATATATCACATATGGGGTGTGAAGTAACAAATTACAAATACTCACGTTACTGTAATTAAGTAGTTTTTTTCAGAAATTGTACTTTTTTGTAGCCTGGCTAACGTCAGACCAAGTCTCATTTGAGACTTGTTCTGGGAACCACGTGTTTATTTTCTCGTATTTGAGGCGTGGTTTACGAATGCCCAGAGCCGTTTATTGGGCGCTATGAATGTCTATCAAATGCGCCTGTACGTAGCTCATAGCCAATCGCTTCAATTATACCAGATGACGTATGTAGAGTGACAGAAATTCAACGAGGAAAAAGACGATGGGTCAAAGATTTATTTGTACACGATGGCGTTTAGCGAATATTACCGTTTGTGCAAGATAAACATGAGGGTAGAAGGTAACGTCGAGTCTGATGCCATGTTGGATCCATAGATATAAACAAACTGCTTCGGTGTCGTCATCGTCTTGCTGCTCCCTCCCCGTTCTGTGATTGGTTCCCTTTTTCAGGGGAAAATCTGGTCCATGGTGTCCAGACTGCCTAGCAGCATGAATAAAATCGCGCTGCGAGCAAGGCAGTATGGGGAAACCCAGGCTAACTTTTTTGAGTAGTTTAAAAATTGTGTAATTTTACTTTTACTTGAGTACATTTTAAGTGATGTATCGGTACTTTTACTCCGCTATTTTCCTTCTGTTTGTGGTCGTTACTCGTTACATGCTTGTTTTAATTTTATTTTTATCCATCAACGTGATTGGATCGAGTAATCGGTCTCGTGACTATCATCAAATCAAATTAAGCATAGAAAACTTTAACCGCCTATTCCTGCTGTTACTCGTGACTGCTGTGTGGAAGTGCATTCTTCAAGCATCAATTCAATCCAGATATCAGCGTCTTCCTCTAATATGCTAAGGTACATTTCACATTTCTGCTTAATATGATATTTATATAGGCTGGCCTGTCTACAGGGCCTAACATTTGGTGTGAGGTTGGGGGTATTGCGTGACGAGTTCATAATGTGGTGAATTCCCGCTCCCATTTCACAATCACATTATAGAGAAACGCACGTCACGATCTGTGCACTGCTGCGTCTCGCGCTCGCCATGCCGCCAGATTCAGTATGCAGTGCACCTTATGAACCATGCCGTTAACTTAAACTGCATTTCTGTCAGTGCGTAACTACAGCTTGTTAATAAACAACGTTTTTTGATTGATCCATTTCATACAATCCGTGTTCATTTGGCAAGTGCACTTGTGCAAAAACATTTTTCATGTTCAACTTTTGTTTTTTTGTGTGTGGATGCTGCTGATAAAACAGCTTCGCCGAGACTACAAAGAGACATGCATTTGTGTGTGTGTGTGTGTGTGTGTGTATTTGTTTCTTTTGTAAAAGTTTCGCGGATATAACTTCCCTATTTAATGCACAATTTTCCTTACAAATTATATTATCAGCATTACAATGTGAGTAAATGTAGCCGTGTAAAGTGTAAGGGATAATGCCACCCATCTAGACAATGTGCATTTACGTTTAAATTTTAACATATTTAATGGCATGGAATTACAGTGTAATTAGTGTTAGCTCACTATCTTAGCCTTTTTCAGTGCATTAGGTGCATTCAGTGCATAATATTAGTGATTCTCATTTATCAAAACACTAAAATTGGTACCGTTTTGGAGAGAAATTGGGTATTTTTTAATCTCTCTATTTAACCCATCTCATGGTGTGTGATGCTGAACTATCATATGAGTTTCTAAAGGTTTTTGAATTCTTTGCACAGTTATGAATATTGATATTTTATGTGCAACAATATCAGGCTCAGTGGCCTTTCGCCTAATTTTAAATGCTTTTTCTTTTTCAAACAATATGATTTAAATGGTGATGAGTGTATTGATTTGATGCATTTTAAAAAGATGGATGACAGATATTCTTCAATCTTTCTGACAAAGAACAAAATATAATGTGAATTACAGTATGTGCATTTTTTTTAAAATTTATAAATTGTAGTGTATAGTATTTACTATAAGGGGTAGAATCCGCAACTCAGTACTCACTACTCACTACTCATGAGTACTTTTAAATAAGCTACTTTTTTACTCTTACATTTTTTGGAATGTAATGGTACTTTTACTTGAGTATGTTTTTTCAGTACTCTTTCCACCACTGCACATATGATGTATCTTGTGAATATATTGTTTTTCCTTTTCATGCTTGGTATCATTTTAAGTGTCTTTAAGTGCGATTGGTAAAATGGTCTTAATTTCATTGCAGTCATTGGTTTAATGAGAAAGATTGAGAACTTAGGAGAATCCTGTTCTATCTCCCGAAACCAGGTGTTACCCCCTGGGGGACATGGATTGACCCAAACAACTCTAAACAATATTGGTATAACCCTTTTGTTCTGGTCTGGGTATTTAAGGCTAGGTGACAGAGCAGACTTTGGGACCCTTTAACCAGGAACATCCCCCATACAGTGCATAGACAGTAAAAGAAATGGACACAGCGACCCCATTGGAACTCAATTGAGACAAGTGAAGCCCATTTTCAGCGATTTCTTAGCACTTCCTTTCCTGACGCGCAGACTCAAACCGAGCAAAGCGTTACACGGACCACGTGAGCAACCCGTCTGTCTTCTAGTAGCTGTGCCAAGAGAAATCTGAATCATTCCCTTCCGAATCTTGCAGAGACGCAGAGTGTGAGTAGGAGCTGTACATGAGCTAGGAGCAGGAGAAACTTTTGCTAGGTATTCTGATTAATTATATTGTCATTTTGCCTCCACGTCCCCCCGATTGCCCGCGAGCTTCTCCTCCCGTCTATACGGTAATCTCTCTAGTGTGCGACAGAGAGTCGCGTGGTTATGACGCAATCGTTAGCCTACTTTTACAAAAACTGCTTCTACGGGTCCATAACATAAGCTACAAGGTAATGGAGCATTTTATACATTGTCGTGTATCTTTAGAAATAAATAATGGACAAATGGAGTCTTTAAACGCCTCAGATGTAAAGTTATTCGCTGTCAAAGTGACGCCAAAATGAATGGGAGTCAATGGGATGCTAACGCAAGTGAAGTTCTGCTACAAGATGTCAGCACCCGGCCGACTTCAACTTCCGGTCGACTTCCTTCCCGCCTGATACAGTGCGGTTTCAGTGTTTTCCTGTTGGAAAACACTCACTCACCACTCCGTGTCTCTGTCAGGAAAGCATTACTTAATTTTAGAGTCATTTTTGAGTAAATGATGTCATGTATTTTTCTGAATTGGCTTTTAATCATTTACTTGTGTAATTGGCATGATACATTTTTACCTGACAAATAAAACATCTTTATTTATTCTGAAGTTTTCTGAAATCATTATTTTAGTAGATTATGAGGAGGCTGGTGCGACCGCAGCTCTGTGTCCAGGATAGGTCAAACTAAAGGCGCAGATGAACGGAGCAGTAGCACGTCATCCGAAGACCTTTTGATTTCTGTCTATCACTGACTTGGCAAGTTGTACGGAAGTGGCTAAAATAAACTGCACTTGTTTGTATGAGTGAGCTGTAGGCAACCGACTTAAGAGGTATTAGCAAACCCTCCACCCTCTGACCAAGATCAGACTGGCGAGGCTGTGTCCGTGAGATCCACGTAAACCCGGGGCGTGTGACTCTGTGTGGCATCGGGTCCCTTAATGAATTAATAACTGAAAGTATGGGGTACTCAGAATAATCAATGATCTAAATTAATACATAATCAATATTTATGACTATTTTCTAATCAGAAACACAATCTAAATTTGATTATCATTTGAAATTGGAGTCAGATTAAGCGTAGAGCTAAAGTAATATTGAAACTAAATTCCAATAAATTAAGTGAACTTCACTGGAGCGCTGAAAAGACATACACGCATTATCCCTTCGCCCACCGTTGGATTCCGTCTTGAACCAATGGGTGGTCCTTACACACCCGACCCCTGTGAGGTAATGGCACCCTGGGGAGACGAAATAACTTGTTCTCTACAAGCTGGCGCCTCAACGCAGTCCTGTGACCCAGGAGAGTCTCTTTGTACCGAACTCAGGGTCCTGGTGTCAGCTGTATAACCGATGGAGATATGCTTTATCAGTCCATGTGTGGATATTTTCTAAATGTATCTATTTCTTAGCCATTCAGAATCATTCAACCTGAAATAATGACGTAGCTTCATGATTGTGTGAGAGTATAATTGGTGTGAAACTGGGAATGTACGGCAGAACGGCCTACGAACTCCTGTCTGAGTATTGAAGCTGATTCTGCTGATGAAACTGCAAACTTTCTTCAGGAAAACTTTCATCAATTGACTGCACTTCTGACTCCTGGTCTTCATTCATCATATCTGGTCCTAGTCTTTAACTATAAATTCCTCTCCTTCAACAAGAAAACAATAGGACTAAAACTAAAGAAAAATGGTGATCTTTTTCTTTGTTGAAGAATGAAGATGAATGATAGTGATTTACAGGTGAGGCTCATCGAGGTTGATGTATGTCAGACGCAGGAGATGTGACCTCTGGTGGCAGTTTGAGGGATTGTTAGGGATGGGCGATTACAAACTTTTTATTTTGATCCGTTACCAATTCTTTTTCTTAAAGTTTTAACAATGCCAATGTAAAAAACAGTTATTTCTTAAATTGGTATGTGATTTTTCAAAGTTATTTTTAGAAGAAAAAATGAAATTACACTTAAAGGCATATCACACCAACAAACTCCAGCTAAATGTCAGGGGTGTTTTGGAGCAAACATGAAAAAAGTATTGAAAACAAATAAAAGTGATGCAGAAACTCATGTTTTGTCATTAACAATTTTATTGATATTTTTAATGGAATCAATACAAAATAAGTAGCTTGTGAGAATCAATATATATATATATATCAATACTGCAGGATCTATGAGCCCTTAAGGTTTTTACAAGCAAATATGAGACAATCACAAATTACACAACTTAAAAATTTAAAAAGATTTAAAGGGGGAGTTACAGGAACACAAAAGACTGAATAACAGAAGCTGATTATATTGAGCACTTTGAGAACAAAAAAAAAAGATACATTTTCCATTGTGAATGAATTCCATTATCAGAATAAAATGATCAATTATGATTTAAAAGCAGGAAAATGTTGTAAAATGAGAAAGCGTAGATTGTTTGCCACAACTGAACATCACTTTAGGTATTATGACTTAATTTTAATATATATTTAGACAATAACAATTCTCCAGCTTTTAACTTTCATTTAATTCCACTGTTACATCATATTTCTTAAACTATACAGAAATTAAACTTTTGTGACTCATCACTGATGATCCCTGTCAATCATCAGTGGCTCCACCCACAGAGCTCAGGATTGGTTCATTTGTGCTCCGCCTCTCACTGCAGAATCTTCCTGTTGATCTGAACAAACAATAAGATGAAGAAAGACTGACTGAAGTTCATCAACAACATTATAAAACCTTCACAAGATACATAAAACAAACACACTATACTGAAGAGAGTTTTATTGATTATATTGAGAAGAGCTGCAGGTTCTGACACTTACTGATGGATTCTCATGTTTAGAAAAGCTCTAAGGATCAAGAGTCTTCAGGAGGTCTGCGATCAACGGTCTGTGTGAAAGAGAGCGAGAGATCGGTCATGTGATCATCAGTGATGGAGTATCTGACTTTGACGTCTCACTTACTGTGAGTGTGTCATACAGGTCAGAGGTCATGGACTTGAGCTCAAGAGCTGTATATGTGTCTTCATTGGGATCAGAGATCTACAGGAGAGACAGAAGGACACACACATTGTGAGTTCATGTTTTAACCCTCTGATGGTCTTTGTTTGGAGTGACACTCGTGGTCTTCAGACAATAACATGTTTTTGTTACAGAATAAATGTTTTTTTTTTTTTTTTTTTTTTTTTTTTTACAAATGCCATTTTACTCTGTTTATTAATGTTTTTACTCCACATTTGTGGAGGATTTATGATATATTTAAAATTTATATAAATAATACAAATAAAAATATATTTTTTTGTTTTTATACAAAAACAGCTTTTTATGTAAAATTCACTTTATAAAAGATTTTTTGTATAAAAACCTATTTATTTATTTTTTTGTTTGTTTTTTTTTACATTTATTTATATAAATTTCAAATATATCATGAATCTTCCAAAAACTGCACAGATGTGGAGTAAAAACATTAATAAACAAAGTAAAATTACATTTGTTAAAAAAAATAATAATAAATTATTCTGTTACAAAATTACATGTTATTGCCTGGGGTCTCTGGAGAGACCACGAGTGTGACTAGTTTTTTCATTTAACATAAAAACAGATATCATTACAATTATTTATTTGTTTTTAGATCTAGAAAGGGTTGAGAGCCGTACAAAGTTTCATGCCATTTGGACAAAGAACAACATTTTTTTTAAATGTAATGTTTAGAGGATCTTGATGGAAATCAGTTTTACTGGATCTAGAACTGAAGAATCGGGTGTTTGCACACGAGACTCGTGTGTCTTATACTCTTAATATCTGTGTACGGCTCATAGCGGCTGTAGGAAACATCTCTGCATGCAGGAAAACACTGTGAATAATTGAGATCATCTCACCTCCTTCATAGCAGATCTTCTGTTCATCCTTTTAGTAAGACTGTCAGAGAAAGATGAATAAACAACACATTTAATGCCACAAATAACTGCAATTTCAGGATTCAAACAGAGATGGCGACAAAGAGGCAAAACTTACACACTACCGCTTTAAATGTAACACTTAACCTAAATGTAATACAGTAATTCTTCATACATAGAGAATTAGATTTTTTTAAAATGAACTTCTTACCAAATGTACATCACAAAAGCCCCTGATGCTCCACCGAGTAAAACACCAACAGCAACACCAACACCGACAGTTACAGACGAGAAACATCTCACTGCTGAAATACAGACAAAACACACACCAATGTTTAACAGGACTAGATCAGACAAAGTATTATGACAGATAAGAAAGTAAGCAGGAGTATGTGGTTAAAATACAGAATATGATTCATAAAACTCACACATGACACACAAAGTTACAGCATCAGAGTATTTCTCTCCATGTTCATTGATGGACTTGCACTTGTATTCTCCACTGTCATCAGAGCTGATCTTTGAGATGCTGTAGATTCTTCCAGATCCTACAATCGTTCCTCCTTTAATCCAGCTGATTTCTGCAGGAGGGTTTGAGTCACTGATGCAGTTCAGAGTCACTGAATCTCCCTCCACTATTACACCAGATGGACTGATGAACACTGAGACGCTCCTGGGAGGATCTAACACAGAGAAATAGTCATATCATTAACAATCATATTAAACTTGACATCACAGAGGATTTAATCACGTTTAGAGGATTTAATGTCACAAAATAAACTCTATACTTATGTTTTGCATTTGTTAATCCACTAATTTGTTGATCACAGTTACTGAACCATCATTTACTCACACATGACATTTAAAGTCACAGCATCAGAGTATTTCCCTCCATGTTTATTGATGGACTTGCACTTGTATTCTCCACTGTCATCAGAGCTGATCTTTGAGATGCTGTAGATTCTTCCAGATCCTACAATCGTTCCTCCTTTAAACCAGCTGATTTCTGCAGGAGGGTTTGAGTCACTGATGCAGTTCAGAGTCACTGAATTTCCCTCCACTATTACACCAGATGGACTGATGGACACTGAGACGCTCCTGGGAGGATCTGTAAAGACAAAAAGTGTAAAATGACATGCAGTGAGGCAAATCATTGCACAAATAATCTTCCAGAACTGGTTAAAAATAAAAGCAGACTTACACATGATATTCACATTCACAGCAGCAGAAGTCTGAGATCCATGTTTATTTCTAGCAGAGCAATGATAGTCTCCGCTGGACTCAGACTTAATATTAGTGATACTGTAGGTTTCACCAGATTGCAAAATATTCCTTCCTCCTTTAAACCAGCTGATTTCTGCAGGAGGGTTTGAGTCACTGATGCAGTTCAGAGTCACTGAATCTCCCTCCACTATTACACCAGATGGACTGATGGAGATCACAGGTTTCACTGGAGGATCTACAGATGTCAGGTAAAAGTATTTATCAGAGACGGCTGGTGGAAAATGTTCTAGGAAAGGCTGCAGTTGATTATTATTGGACAATTTCAGCAAACATTTTTCACTGTTTAATGCTCAAAGTTAAAGAAAAAGTTTAAGCAAAAAAGTAAACAGAAGGAAAAACTATTAAGACTAGAATTTGAGAGGCTTGAAACATTTGAAATACAGACAAATGTTTTACCAAGTTCTAGATTAAGATATTATTTTAAAAAAATATTTAAAAATAAGATTTTTTTTTTTACTTTTCCTAATTTACAATGAATGTATATAGTGCAAATGCAAAAACTGAGAGGAAAAAAAATACATGTTATATTTGTTTAGAGATTTTTTATATATAACTACAATTTTGATGCTACTACTTTTCCTCGCTCCTCCGTCCTCCAGCCTGTGACCCAGAAACTGATCAAACTCAGCATCTTGAAGGACATCTCAATTATCTCCATAACCTTCACATGTCACAATCATTTTTATTTATGCTTTACCTTTGCAGTTTAAATTAATTATACATCAAACATATATCAACAGGGCATATCGCTTTATCTTTATTATGTATGAATTTCTTAAATAACCAAACTTTAACAACATAAGGGCAGATCTCTTGATCGCAGCTGTTGACGCTTTGAAGTGACGCTCCAGTGATCAAGAATATTCCAATATACAAATAGGGCGCTTCTCATTTCTTATTTGTGTATCCTCATTTCCTTTCCTCATGTCTCAGTTCCACCCCCTGTAGGATTCAAGGGAAGGTTGCAAGGATAGAAAATTATTTGTTATTTAACAAATCAGTGACCACTGGATTGTGGCAATGGGACGTAACTTCTCCCATGTAGCGTCTGAACCAATCGGACACACACAAGTTATTCATTTATTTAATGAATAATCCAGCAAACTCACTGTGAAACTCTCCCCAAAAACTAACATCCCAAATGAAGCTAACACACTGGCAGGACGCGGTGTCTTGTTACAGGACACACAGAGAGTTTTACGATCCAAAGCCCAGCAGGCCCTGGGCCCAGCAGGCCGGAGCACCGCCTGCCATGTTTTCGTACTACCAAAGGGAGACAGAAGGCTGTGTCTCCAATCCAGCAAACTGCAACTTTACCATCACTGAATGGACAACGATCAATTCCGGGCCTTCTCGGCACTTCAGGATGCCGTGCCGTCCAGCGTGGCCTCAGCAGGCCAGGGCCGCAGGCTTCGACTCACAACAGCCATGTGCTCGTCGAAACCACAATGCAAGCTCATCATCATCTTCTCCATCAGGCTTGCACCATGACTTTTGGCACTCACGGACTCATCATCAAACTCAATTTTCAACCACTTCAAGAACTGTCCGTGCACACAAACTATGCAAGTATCAATTTAATGAGGTGCTCTGAAAATGATCAGCTGATGGTTCTTTTCATACTGAAATAGATATTTTCCATAGTTCTATTTCCTGTTTCCGGTTCACATCACTCACCCCTTTACCTATGCATGTATGGATGGATGAATGTATGTATGTTTGTTTGTTTGTTTAGTTTAGTTATGTTTGTGATTTAGTTCATAAAACTTGTGCACAATGTAGCAACAATGACATCTGCTTTTCGCATTAAGTGGATCATGTGATAGCAAAAAACATCGTCTTTGTCCTTGCTGGTTAATAATTGCCCCACGAGGACCAATTTGCCAGCGCCAGTTTGGCTGGTACCCCCATGACCTTCTCCCCGACTTTACAACCTCGTGACATTACACACACACACACACACACACACACACACACACACACACACACACACTCGTGGACTTTCAACCAGAAACCCACCACGAGATGCAACTGAGGCACATTGACTTCCACATAGTCAAATTTCATTTTACCATTCATTACAAATTTATAATAGAGGTATGGTTTGCTAGAGTATAGGTTTGAATTCTAAATGTTCACTGAAAGAAGTTCCTCAATAGTGTCTTGTAAACCGACCTCGACATGGTCATAAACTTTATGACCCCAAAGCGGCATCTCATCCAGTTCCTCTGCAAGCCAACATTCCAACACCTTAACACACATGGAACTTTTCATGGAACATTTCAGAGAAAACTCTTCAAATGTTTGATACGTATTCCTGTGTTTCGCAAGTGTTGTCACTGGCCATAATGGAAACGCTGACAATTTTATTGTGTGTAAACCATAGGAAAGCATATATGTCCTATTGTAACATTAATAGAACTAAAATGCCTATACTAATGCATAATAATGTATCTGTGCATTGCTACAACGTCTATATTCTATTTTTGATATCTCTGTAATCCTCTCCATCTAACGGAGTCGAATCTTGACTGCAAAGTACAATAATATGCATTTGTTCCAGGAAATATCATATTTCTAAATATGATCCTTTCCCTCATAAAACACAAAGTCAAAGTAGGCGTCTTTTCCTTCACACAAAGAGAATTTTTCCCGCTTCACTGTAAAATCCAACATTGGTTCTTACTAAAACTTTTTTAGTTAACTTTACTTAATGTCTTAACTTAATTGTAAAAATCTAGTAATCTGTACTATTCACATACTATGTTTTATTTACTCAGAAAACCCAAGTTAAGATTAATTGATTGGTTTGAGTGTGGTTTTTGAGGCAGGGAAATTCTTAATGGACCTTTCACTCATTTCCTCCACTTCTGCAGTTATTTGTCTTTGTTTGCATTCACTCATTTCCCAAAGTAATCTTGAATGTTGAATTGTCAATACAACTGAAAAATTTGTGAGAACATAACATAAGTTGACTTCATAAATTGATTTTGATTTTCCTAAAATATTTATATTTATGGCGATTAGTGATCCCTTTGGTTGGGCACTTGGAACTATATTTTCTTTATTATGATTCTCTTTCTGTTGATGCAGTGATGCAACAATAAATCAGTTGTTTAGTGTCAAAGAAAGAGAAGTACACAGCAAAATCCCCAGTGTTAAATTAACATATATAAACATATGTGAATTATATAAACTCTGAGCAGAGTGTTAAATGAACACTGAAGCAGTGTTAAAGATAATGAGATAATTAAGTGATTAATTGAGTTATGATTGACCATTACTGAAGACACCTGATGTTAACAAGCAGAATCACTGAAGGAGAAAATCACAAATTGTAAGTTACCATTATGGCGATGGGTGTTTGCTTTAGTTGGGCTCTAGACCATTTTATGTTTACTTTAGATTTTGTTTGTCTGCTGTTATTGATTTATAACAGTCAGATGAACAAAAAACTAATGTGATCTGATGGTGTTGGTTATGTTTGGACATAATCATGTTGTGATCTGAAAAATCAAACTTATTGAGAAATGTGGTTTAACTTGATAGTTACAGCAGCTATGTGATTCTACATATGATTTTCAGTATTTTTAATATAATCCAAAATAATTAATAAACATTGTTCTAATCAAAAGACTTTTAAATAAATTTATTTAGAAACACAGACATCAATAATCAGCCTGTGAATCTCAACAATGGTGACAATAATAAAGCATGTTGCAGTGGCTGCCACCAATCACAACTCATTAATGGCTCCCATCATGCATTGCAGTATGAATAAATTATGAACTGAATTATCTTAGTAATTTCCTTTTCCTAATTGTATATTCTGCTCGTCACCATTGTTGAGGTGCATAGACTGAATCTTGATGTATGTGTGTGCCTAAAAGAAAGATTTTTTTTTTTTTTTTCAAACAGTAATCCTTTGTACTATATCTAAAATTCTAGATATGTAGAATCTCGGTTATTCTGTGATCAACAACATAAATCTAAGTCAGAAATAAGGGTCTCAATGAGTTCAGTGAAGCTAATCAAGTTCAAATGATGATTGCCATAACATAATCATCAGATCACTTTTTTTTCTTTGTTCATCTGGCTGTTATAATTCACTAACAGCAGCCAAGCAAAATCTAAAGTTAACATATAATGGTCAAGAGCCCAACTAAAGCAAACACCCATCACCATAACGGTGGCTTACAATTTGTGATTTTCTCCTTCAGTGATTCTGTTTGTTAACATCAGGTGTCTTCAATAATGCTCAATCATCACTCAATTAATCACTTAATTAGCTCATTAAATTTAACACTGCTTCAGTGTTCATTTAACACTGCTCAGAGTTTATATAATTCACACTTTTCATGTTTACTTTAGTGTTAATTTAACACTGGGGATTTTGCTGTGTAATACTATACACACACACTCATATATATATATATATATATATATATATATATATTTGTGTGTGAGAGAGAAAATATGAATGGTGTATAATGTAACGTGTGTCAATTAGTGATCTTTTATAATTTTGTTGCTACTATTTATGCCTCACCTTCTGAAACAGTTAATTGGGTTTATATAATCCCTCTATATTTGTGAAAATCTTGTAATTGATCATGCTTGACTCACACAGACTGCATCATTCAGCATGCAAAACACAACCATGGTGACAAATACATTTCATTTAAAGTAAATTATCAAGTACTCTCTACAGTTATTTTTTAGTTACTAGAACTCTTGTGTAAGTGAACTATACTAACTAAGCATTTGTCAGTACAACATACTATTCCTATTTCACTTTACTTGCTTTTTTTAGTGCAATCGGTTTCCTGATATTTTCCTAGTAATGTGAAGTCTAATGAGACAACTAATGATTTTGATTCAAGAGTGCTTGAGTATACTTGATTAAAGGAGAAGTTCACTTTTAAAATGAAAATTCTGTCATCATATAATCACCCTCATGTTGTTTCAAACCTGTATGAATTTCTTTCTTCTGCTGAACAGAAAAGAAGATATTTAGAAGATTATCAGTAACCAGACAGTTTTTGGGTCCCATTGACTTCCATAGTAGGAAAAAAATATACTATGGAAGTCAATGGGACCCAAAAACTGTCTGGTTACTGATAATCTTCTAAATATCTTCCTTTGTGTTCAGCAGAAGAAAGAAATTCATACAGGTTTGAAACAACATGAGGGTGATTATATGATGACAGAATTTTCATTTTAAAAGTGAACTTCTCCTTTAACAAGTTTTCTATACAAATGTTATTAAGTTGTGCCAACTAAACATTAATACACTACTTTACTTGGACATTTTAAGGCAATCGGTTTCCTCACTTTTTCTAAGTAAAGTCAACGTATTACATTTTACAGTGTTCAGAAAAGACAATCTGATTCGCTGGGCCTCAAAAGGAGGGCGTAAACAGATGTCTGATAAAAGGAAGAAACCCCCTCGTCTCTTCTCTCTCATCCCTGATCTGTCGCCCTTCCTCCTCCACGCGCAACACGGCTCCATCGCAACCCGCTGAACAGGCCTTGCCTTGGCCTCTGGGACGCATACCTCCGCGTCATGTAGAGCTGCCCTGCCGTCTTCTGCAACTAAGATATCTTTGCCTCTTCCCTCCCGGAAGAAGAATCTGAACTTTCTCGGTAACGTTACATTCAGTGAGCCTTTCAAGCTTCCCGCGGCACCGGAAGACCCAGCAGAAACAGGATCGACACCGTCCACGCTGTCCTGCCTCAGCATCAGCCTCACCAGAAAGAGCACAGAAACTCGCAAGTACATTATCTGATAAAAGCTGTTTCCAGGTGTCTCGTGAACCTAGGTTTCTGTGTGTAATAATTACTAGCTTTTCCCTTCTCTCTATTTCTTTCTTTCTTTCTTTCTTTCATTTCATTTTATTCTGATCACGTATTTCCTTGTTTGGTTAAATGTGTGTTTGTTTTATTGTCTGTATTTTTACGTACGTTTGTATTTGTAGCTCATATAATCTCTAGTGTTACATTTATTAAAATCCATATATCCTTTTAACTTTCTCTGTATTTGAAAGCCCGCTTTTATAAAGTCAATGAAACAAAAGATCTAGCTACAAGCTTGATATTACAGACTACATTCAGTAGTTTTAATTAATAAACTCAGAAAGTTTGATGTTCGTGGCCAGAAGATAAACTTTCTCGGAGTTTGTAAATACCCCTTCTGAACTGTGATGATCTTACATTTATTCGCTGGACGAATAACTGATGATCAGACCAGTTACAGAACAAGGTAATCTCGATAATTGATAAAATAAATGTACATGCAACATATGAATTATGACCATGAGTCATAATTATTAATATTTCCAAAATTCCCTATATTCTTGAGCTAATTCACATTCACCCAGAGTCGTATTTGTTACAACAATTATGTATTTGGTTTCTGATTCTCTGCTTGCATACAAAGTCCCTTTTACGATCTTGATCTTGTTACATGCTCTAAGTGCTATACATGGTAAGGAATAATTATTTTTCAGTGACCATGAAAGATACACTTTTCTTAGAATAAATGAATAATCAAAGAGTTCGTTGGAACTGATTAATTGATTGTAATATTAATTTGGCTTACCTCAAAGTTAATCTAATTAACTGACCCAAATATTAATAATTAATCATAATATGGATTATTATTAAAATTTCCCCTTTGAGCTAATATTGTTACAGTTTGGTGGAGAATGCAGGCATCGTATTAAACATTGTATGCAAGCAGACAGTAATCAATCATGTTGTCCCATAAGTTTTATTAACATTGTCTACATGCACATACAAGTTTATGATAAAATCAGCAAAACTATAGCTCGAATATGCCTTCCTACGAACGGCAGAAAGTTTCTCAATGCTATAAGGCATGTTTAAATCGTACGATAAGAAACTTCTGATTTTAGCGAAGCAATTCTTATTTCAGTTTTAAATCGAGCGTAAGCCTTCTCTGACGAAGAAATCTCAGATTAGCTGCGCGTATAAATGGTACCAGAACTTTAAATCATACGATAAGAAATTCCTGATATTAGCGAAGCAATCCTAATTTCAGTTCTAAATCGAGCGTAAGCCTTCTCTGACGAAGAAATCTCAGATTAGCCGCATGTATAGATGGTCAATCACCGATTAAGGCCTTATTATTATTTGTTACGTCATTGTATTCATATTAAACCACTGAACCTCTCATATGAAACAATCACGTCGAATAAGTGGTATAAATGCTAGCCTAGCTAACTAGTAATTTGCCATTGTCTGTAAAGGGACTGTGCTGTTTTTATTTGTGAAAGAGTTGCATCACTTGCATGCAACTTCATGTGTTTAAACTGGAGTTCTCAATGCAAACCTTCATCGCAACCCGAACGCTGCTCCGTTCGATTTGTGTTGTTGGTTGGCATGGGTCTCTTAGCAACACATGACACCGGGAAGTGCGGGCAGGCACTTTGACAATCTGATAACAGCACAAAACCTCACAGACCCTTGTGTAAAGCTTGCTCCCGAGCAACCCTACACACATACAAGTTAAAGCCCTATATCTCGACGGATAGCTTTTAGCGCCGGCTAAAACTTAGACATGTGTGAATGTAAAGTGTAACCTTCAAACTAAAGACTATAGACTTTGGGCCTTGGCCCTTGAAACAAAGGGATAGTGATTTGAACACGAGTAACGAGAATCAAAGCTCCTCGATGCTTTGAATCAAAGGAGTCAATTGCGTCACAAATGATTCTTTGTTTTGAAGCGCCCTCGTTGGTGACCCCTGCTGGTCAGAACAGTGTAAGTGTAGAGAAAACTCAACTCAGTGAAACACCTTTCACAAACCAATCGCAAAGGTTTGATCAAAGGTGTAAGCAGGTAATAGCAACGCACAAACTATTTAATACCGTTTAATATGAGGTGTCTTTCAAGGCACGATATCTTAGTAAACTGTAGGGCTCATTTTATGAAAGCTTAGTCAATTAGACCAATAAGAGACTGTTAAATTCGCCTCTTCCTTTTATCAAATGCGTCATTAAATGTGTACAAATCTATAAAAGTGATACAAGATCACATAGAAATCAAATACACACTGGTTCACGAACCGTTGAAATTTAGAATAATTTCGAAACAGCTATGACGCACAACGAAGCCCGTTTACTGAAATCCCATGACTTTAGCAGTCTGATACATGATCAGAATCACTGATTTGAGACAAATGATTCACACTGGTTTCAGAGCTTCATGGAGCATGTCTCGTAGGCGGTTTAAACTACTCTGTCCTCTCTCTCTCTCTCTCTCTCTCTCTCTCTCTCTCTCTCTCTCTCTCTCTCTCTCTCTCTCTCTCTCTCTCTCTCTCTCTCTCTCTCTCTCTCTCTCTCTCTCTCTCTCTCTCTCTCTCTCTCTCTCTCTCTCTCTCTCTCTCTCTCTCTCTCTCTCTCTCTCTCTCTCTCTCTCTCTCTCTCGACCCCCTCCCTTTTGGTTTCACTTTTAGTTGAAACCCAGATACCTTGGCTTTTATTTGTGTTTCATTTATTTCGACATAAGTCTACCCCTATTTTATTTTGTGTATTCACACCTGTTGAGCCTGAATATTCCTCTTACTTTTTTTTTCTCTTTATTTTGATTTTATTTCAGTTTATTTACTTACTTTGTTTCAGCCTGAATTTCCATATTCAGCTAAATAAAGTTTAACTAAATTTGAAATTTAACTAAATCAATTGTTTCCCTACCAGCTCTATATCCTCTATACAGGGTGCTGGAGGGCTCATGGGAGTTTGCCCAACCAATCCACATGTGCTTTGTGGATTTGGAGAAGGCATTCGACTGTGTCCCTCGCGGCATCTTGTGGAGGGTGCTCTGGGAGTATGGGGTTCGGGGCCCTTTGCTAAGGGCTATCTGGTCCCTGTACGACCGGAGCAGGAGCTTGGTTCGCATTGCCGGCAGTAAGTCAGACTTGTTCCCGGTGCATGTTGGACTCTGGCAGGGCTGCCCTTTGTCGCCGGTTCTGTTCATAATTTTTATGGACAGAATTTCTAGGCGCAGCCAGGGGCCGGAGGGGGTCAGGTTTGGGGACCACACAATTTCATCTCTGCTCTTTGCGGATGATGTTGTTGTGCTGGCCTCATCAAACCAGGACCTCCAGCATGCACTGGGATGGTTTGCAGCCGAGTGTGAAGCGGCTGGGATGAGAATCAGCACCTCCAAATCCGAGGCCATGGTTCTCAGTCGGAAAAGGGTGGTTTGCCCGCTTCAGGTTGGTGGAGAGCTCCTGCCTCAAGTGGAGGAGTTCAAGTATCTTGGGGTCTTGTTCACGAGTGAGGGAAGGATGGAACGGGAGATTGACAGGCGGATCGGTGCAGCTTCGGCAGTAATGCGGTCCCTGTACCGGTCTGTCGTACTGGTCAATCTACGTTCCTACTCTCACCTATGGTTATGAGCTGTGGGTCATGACCGAAAGGACAAGATCCCGGATACAAGCGGCCGAAATGAGATTTCTCCGCAGGGTGGCTGGGCAATCCCTTAGAGATAGGGTGAGAAGCTCGGTCACTCGGAAGGAGCTCAGAGTAGAGCCGCTACTCCTCCACATCGAGAGGGGTCAGCTGAGGTGGCTCGGGCATCTTTTCCGGATGACTCCTGGACGCCTTCCCAGGAAGGTGTTCCGGGCATGTCCCACCGGGCGGAGACCCCGGGGAAGACCTAGGACACGCTGGAGGGACTATGTCTCCCAGCTGGCCTGGGAACGCCTCGGTGTCCCCCCGGAAGAGCTGGAGGAAGTGTCTAGGCAGAGGGAAGTCTGGTCATCCCTGCTTAGACTGCTGCCCCCATGACCCAGTCCCGGATAAGCGGAAGAAGATGGATGGATGGATGGATGCTAAAGCCATCAGTGTCCAGCCAGAGCTGAAGTCCAAACACTGACTCAGCAATGCTGTTACATCATAGACAAACACAACTGTCCTGAACAGAACTGAAACAGTCCAACCACCTGCAAATGGACCCCACAAGAAGATGTATCCTGCTAAACTTGCATTCAGCAGGGAAACCTCCCCCAGCCAAGCACAGAGTTACCAAGGGGGGAAACAAACCCCTCTGCTTAACACGTCTACGGACGGTTTCCTGGAAGCTTCTGAAGCCGCAGAAGGAAAAGGATTGATTCAGACGAATCCTGAAACAACACGTGTAGTGACAACTCAAAGACCAAAACGTCCACGCCTACCTACGAGACATTGACGTTCACCTGCAGTCTTTGATGAGTGTGCACCATCAAGATAGACTATCTGATCTGGGTCACAACCAGCCCAGAGTGGCACTGCGTTTTGGCTTTGGCTGTGGCACTACCAGCAGCTGGAACAAGCCATCATAACAGGATTCTCAGAATTTTTTTTTTTTTTTTTTTTGCCCAACCACCCCTGTCTTCGGAGGTCAACTTTATTTTTATTCATATAACAAAATAAGACTGAGCATATGTTTGCAAATAATAAAGAGTGACAAGCTGTAACATAGAGACAGGGTGGTACACAGACAGACACACGGCCAGACAGACAGACAGACAGGCAGGCAGGCAGACAGCGAGAAGTTATAAGTGTGGGATTGGTATGTCTGTAAGTGTGTGACTGTTAGGTATTGTTAAGGCAGATATATTGGGGGAGGGGGGGGGGGGGGGATAGAGATGATTGGAGGGGAGGGGTGGAGAGGGGTTGAATGGGAAAGCACGTGGCTTACATTAACTGTTGAATTTGTAGAAAGGTTATGAGGGGATTCCAGGTTTCTTTAAAGGCAGATATATTGTTCTTTTTATGAGCTATGGTTTCTTCTGTCAAAATGAATTCTATGATTAGGTTAGTCCAATGGGTAAAATGGCAAGATGATTTTGATTTCCAGTTCTGAAAGATTTTTTTTTTAGCGATTGCTAGAGAAACAAAAACTGGGGTTTTGTATTTGGAAGGGATGGAGGTTTCTGAAGTATCTCCTAGGAGACAGAGTGCAGGAGACAGTGGGACTCTGCAGTCCAGGATCGAAGATAGTCTGTTAGTTAATGTGATCCAGAGAGAGTGAACAGGCTGGCAAAGCCAAGTGACGTGGAGATAGGTGTCTGTGCTCCCAGAGGTGCACTGTGAGCAGGTGTCTGTGTCAGATAATCCCATTTTAAATGGTTTGCTCTGAGTGATGTGGGTTATGTGGATGGTTTTATATTGTATGAGTTGTATATTGGTGTTGGTGGTCATAGTAAAAGTATTCTTGCAGATCTGTGTCCAAAAATTCAGGTCGGGAGATAGCATGAGGTCGCTTTCCCACTTCCCCTTAGGCAGGGTTATTGTGGGGTTAGATGAAGCGATGAAGCTGTAGAGTTTGGATATAAGTTTTCTTGGGTGGTTGGCTACTTCCAATAACTGTTCACTGATTTTAGAAGGCTGTAGAGTGTTAGTTGAAGTTGTTTTGCTTTGAACAACCTTCACCAGTGCACGGACGCACTGAAGCGTTTTTTTTTTTTTTTTTTTAGTTCAAAGTTACTATCAGATTTAATGTTATACCCTGACAAACTATACATCATTAAAAATATATAAGACTCAAGTTTCAATATTTGACCACTATTGTATTCTGAGAAATTTATAGTGACAGATATTTCTTAATTTGCGTCAGGAGTTATGAAATGAAAAAATGAGTCGATATCTTTAATATGAATTATGAGCGTCAGCCGCTTTCATTCATAAAAAAAACTCTGTGCTGTCGTCATGACAGTGCTTCACAAAACAACGTCCCTCAGGGCTTTGAGCTCAAAAATGTGCAGATTTGGAGAAATATTGATAGATTCTCATAGGTTTACGTCAGATTTCTATAGACAGGAATAATATTTATTGAATTTATACCCAAATGCGTCGATGTAATCATTATGAGCGCTGGATACTGTGATGTATTGTGTTTTCAATCCATACCAACAGCCTGAGGGCGCTTGTGTGCACAGTATAGTCCATATATGGAACACATGAAGAAGTGCCATAATCATGTTACATTCCAGGACATCACTGATACACACACAGCTAACAGAGATCACTGTAATATGCAGATAAAGTTTTGAAGACAATACACATGATTGCAATGATATTTGAGTTACCTGTGTTCTTCGAGCCATGTCAGGTATTTTCATAATAATAGATTATATTTATAACGTAATGCTAATCGGTATAGACTTTATCATTGTGCAGAATACTATAAAATAATATATTTTCTGTCTGATCTTTTTATCTGAAGCCAAATTAGACTTGCTTTATAAAGTAAGTTTGGAGCACAAACATGGTTTTAATCTCATAAATGGTTGTGTATTGATGGTGTGCTAAGCTAACATGTTAGCTAGCCCTGGTGCACCTGCCACCTAGCACTAGCATTTATTCTTTTATGATTTTTTTTTCAAATAGGAATGCTTACTGAGATGTGTCTTTATTCAAGAAGGGCATTGATTGGATACAGTTTCAAATGTGATAAAAACTTTGATAAAATAAATTAGGGATTGAAACTCTTTGAATAGCCTGTGAATAGCCAGTTGTTAGTAACTATAATGCAGACAAAAGAAATGCATATTTAGAGCCATAACCAGGCTGGAGAGGTGTGAATGTGTGCATGGGGAGACTGAGACTGAATGGGGCTTGTTTGCACCACAAAACAATAGAGACAATAGACTGAATAGATGACTTAGAAGATGACTAAACATCAGTAGCATTTTAGAGTCTAATCAAAATAAAGTCATATGACATGGTCTTGAAAAACATTTAACTAAATACAGAGTTTTAGACTTATATTCTTCAAATTTTAAATATAAAATGGTCAGACGTGGCTTTAGCTGCAGTGCATTTCTAGATCGCTACAGTGCCAACTTCAATTTTATTTTCAAGAAGATGTGTTCTTATAACTTGACAAAACTTTGAAGCTATTTATAACAATTTGTATCATTATGACAATAATTAATTCTACATTTACAATAAACTGCCAGGTGTCAGCTTTCAAATGAGATCATACTTGTGTTTTTAGTGCCAAGGGTTCATGAACTGTATCTGTTTCAGTTTGGGTATGTCCTTTCTGGGGATTTTTCAAAAGTGGGGTTGCAGGTTAACATGTTAAAGATTTAAGTTGTTGGTAGTGGAGAAATTGGTCTCTCCCGATCCCGAATTTCTGGACAATTGAGGTGAATGACATAAATTTATGATTTTCAAATGCATGGTGAAGGTGGGTGATGCCATTTTGTTGCCATTTGGGGAAGTGGATCGGTTTGTTGTGAAGACGGAGGTCAGGGTTGTGCCAGATGGGGGTATACCTACATGGTGCTAGGGGTGATTTGGTGATTTTGTTGGTTTTCCACCAGGCTGCCAGAGTTGTTGCTATTGTAATGTTGTGATAGAAGTCCAGTTTTTTGATTGACTGTGGTAGAAAGGGGAGGTCTGCAATTGAGTTGGGGGAGCACAAGTATTGCTCAAGATCAAGCCATGGGTTAGAATGTGTCTGTTGTTGAGTCCATTTATATAAGTAATGTAATTGGTTTGCCAGGTAGTAGTGCATACAATTTGGTGCTTCAAGTCCGCCTAAGTGTTTTGTGTTTTGGAGTGTTGTAAGTGCTATCCTTGTTTTTTTTATTTTTCCAATAGAAGTGAGTGGTGAGGGAATCTAGTTTTTCGATCCAATAGTCTGTCGGGGTAATCGGAATCATTGAAAATAAGTAATTGATCTGGGGGAGTATACGATACGGCCTATGGGTGTGAGTGGGAGCTTGTTCCATCGTTTATAATCATCTTCTATTTTCTTGAGGAGTGAGGCATAGTTGAGGTTGTATAGCTCTGACAGCCTGTGTGTGTGTGTGTGTGTGTCTGTGTGTGTTTGTGTGTTTGTGTTTGTGTGGCGCAGGTGCGGGCGCGGTCGAACAGTAGAGACATAAAAACATAGGCTACTCCGTCATTTTTTTCATACAGGAAATCATTCAAACTGCAAAGTGTTAAACTTATATTTGTGTACAGTCGCAATAAAACACAACATTGTGCTTTTGTAAAATAAATTAAAGCAATCCGCCCCCCGAAAGGCGCTAATTTTAAAATTAAACTAAAATGCTCACGGTTGCACGGGCATTTATAACGGTGCGCGTCCACGGTGAGGAACGAGCAGAACAGAGTCAACGTTTTTTAGTTCCTTCCTACTTCCATAGGAATTCATTGAAAATGCTCGCTCTACTCCGCACCAATATCAATGTCCATGCGGTAGGGGTGTAATGGTACGTGTATTCGTACCGGACCGTTTCGGTACAGGGCTTTCGGTACGGTGCACGTGTGTACTGAATGACTGAATGCAATATTTTGTGTGCGGAACATAGGTACATTTTCGTGTTTGCCACAGTCTCCGCGTTCAGCGCAAATCCCGCCCTGCAGCTGATTCTAAAGTTTTACCCGTCGTCACTGTAACCTAAACCAATGAAATCGACTGCAGGCCGAAAAAATAAATAAATCACACACCGCGTGCTGTACAACAACATACACGGCACGCTTTAGCCCAGCCTCTCGCTAGCTAACGTCATGACTAATGCAGACAAGCCCATAGACAGTATGGACAAGCCGGAGCTTGAAGAGCCACCCTTTACACTTTGAAAAAATTATATATATATATTTTAAATATCAGCAGGCCTACAAGCTGGGATTAGTAATGCTGCACTGTAATCATAGTTATTTATTTATATTTTTCATTATATTTTATTATGTGATATTGGTTTGAGACTGAGAGTATTTTATTTAGTGGAGAACTTTGCAGCAGTATTTTATTTCTTATTATTTTTTTGTTTTATATATATTTTATTATATTTTATTAAAAAGTGTTTTAAAAAGTGTAAACATTGTTAAAAAAAAAGTTTATAGTAATAAACAACCTGCAGTTTAATGTTTGCATTTCTTTCCCTTACTGTACCGAAAATTAACCGAACCGTGACTTTAAAACCGAGGTACGTACCGAACCGTGATTTTTGCGTACCGTTATACCCCTACCGTGCGGACAAACATATTTTATTTTCGTTTTTAAGTTAGCGATTCAAAAGCCCCCAGCGGTGTCACACGTCTAATAACCGGTGGGGAAATATTCCCAGAGTCACATCCCTATATTTATATATAAATACTATAGGCCTACCTGATTTTGAACACAAGAGGGCAGCATAACACTATGAATGACTTGATTAATACATTTTTTTGGACTAAACAACTATTCTGGTTGTTTTTAAACTTAACTTAAACATAATTCTTACCCTCGCCATAGCAAAACCGTTAGAGATATTTAATATCCGTTCACAATTTAGCATCTTTAATGTATTTTCATCATGTTGAAAGTCTGAAATATCCAAAAAAATCTACATTCAAACCAAAATATCTGACTTCCTGTTGGTCGGAGCTAATGACTGTAAATTAGAAAGTTGTCCGGCTCGATGAGACCAATGTGCGTACTGATTTTTGTAACTGTACGTAAAACTAACCCCCCCACTTTTGTCAAAAGCATTTTGAAAGTGACACACTTCCTGCTGCCAGTTGGTGGTGCTATAACTTTGACTCACAATAGTTACATCCATCTGATCGGCCTCTTACCACGAACACACTGCTGAAGTTTCATCAAGATCAGTTTATGTATGCAGAAGTTATACCACTTCGTGTTTCTCTTTTCTCGCCATAATTTCGTTTCCTCGCCACGACCAAACCGTTCGAGATATCAAAAATCCGTCCGCAATTTAGCATCCTCAATGTCTTGACTTCATGCACACCGAGTTTGATGGGGATTGAATTAATTCTCTAGGAGGAGTGTTTCAAATTCCACAGCAAGCGTTCTCCAAACAACCCATAATAGCTGACTTCCTGTTGGGCTGGCGTATAACTTAAGAGTGCGAAAGTTGTTCGGCCCGGTGAGATTTATATGTGTACCGAGTTTCATATTAATTTATGCAAGCTAGTTTGATCTATGGACCAAGTTTTCGGACCCCATTCAAGGGGGCGCTGTTGAGTCCCCCTGCCACACCTGGGTACCAGCTTCAGCCCGGCCCTGATGGTCGCAGGTTCTGACCTGTGTGCAAGGCTTCAAGAGTTTTCGAGCACGTTAAGGGACCCAAAAGCCCCTGAAACCTTGAAAAGCAAGAATTAAACTCAAAAGACACCCCCCCCCCACCCCCCCCACACACAAACACACAGAGACGCCGAGGCAGAGAGAGAGAGAGGGAGGAAATCCACATTCAAACCAAAATATCTGACTTCCTGTTAGTCAGAACTAATGACTGTAAATTAGAAAGTTGTCCGGCTCGATGAGAACAATATACGTACCAAGTTTTAAGACTCTGTAAAACTAAGACCCCATTTTTGACTAAAGGTGGCGCTACTGAGCCCCTCACCACGCCCGTTTCTGAAACTTTGCACATGTCTACTGGCTAATAAATGTGATGTGTCTGTCGAGTTTCATCCAATTTCAAGCATCTTTAGAGTCTCAAAAGCATCCAAAAAGAAAATTAAAGTTTGATGCGTTGCCACGGCAACAGTATCTAAGATATCAATAATCCTTTCACAGGTCTACATCTGCCGTGTGTCTACATTATACACATAAAGTTTGAAGCAAATCGGGTAAAAATAAGAGGGTGATTTCAAAGCATTTTGAAAGTGACACACTTCTTGCTGCCAGTAGGTGGCGCTGTAACTTTGACTCACAATAGTCACATCAATGTGATCAGCCTCTGAGGAAGTTTTATCAAGATCAGTCAATGTATGCAGAAGTTATAATACACTTCCTGTGTCCCATTATTCGCCATAAATTCGTTTCCTCGCACGGCCAAACCGTTCGAGATATCAAAAATCCCCTGCCAATTTTTCATCCTCAATGTCTTGACTTCATGCACACCGAGTTTGGTGCCGACCGGGTGAATTCCCTAGGAGAAGTGTTTCAAATTCCTAAGCATGCGTTTCCAAACAACCCTAAATAGCCGACTTCCTTTTGGGCTGGCGTAAAACTTAGAGCATGAAAGTTGTTCGACCCGATGAGATCTATATGTGTACCAAGTTTCATATTAGTACATGCAAGCGTGTTTGATTTATGGACCAAGTTGTCCACGCCCGGATACCAGCTTCAGCCCGGCCCTGATGGCCGCGGGTTCTGACATGTGTGCAAAGTTTCAAGAGTTTTTGAGCATGTTAAGGGCCCCAAAAGTGCCTGAATAGTCATAAGAAAAATAATAATAATCCTTACGAAAACAATAGGGCCCTTTCAGGGCCACCTTTCAGGGCTTGGGCCCTAAAAATAATCCTACTGAAAACAATCCTACTGTCCTACTGAAAACAATAGGGCCTTCGCCCTTTCAGGGCTTGGGCCCTAATAACAATAACAAACAAGTGTTCGGATCCCGTTCCAGGGGGGCGCTGTCGAGCCACATTGAATTTCACCACGTGATTTATGGACCAAGTTGAAATTTGTTGCCAGTAAATTGGGACCAAGTTGTCCACGCCCGGGTACCAGCTTCAGCCCGGCCCTGATGGCCGCGGGCTCTGACCCGTGTGCAAAGTTTCAAGAGTTTTCGAGCATGTAAAGGGCCCCAAAAGTGCCCGAAAGTTTGACAAAATAATAATAATAATAATAATAATAAATTATCCTAACGAAAACAATAGGGCCTTCGCCCTTTCAGGGCTTGGGCCCTAAAAATAAAAAAATCCTGACAGAAACAATAGGGCCTTATTACAAAAACAGCAACAATAGTACTAGTTGTACTTTCAAAGTTCAGAGAGAGGAGAACATGAAGGATCAGGTGTCCTTTCTCCAGCAGGTGCCGGCCTCTGCAAATATTGCCCGAGTGCATCTGGCCATGGCCAATTAAAAAAAAAACATATTTTAGTATATTCCTAGAGGGGAACTGTACAGAAGGGTGAACACCACGTCAACGCCACTATCAGCATAACTGTTACTGTGTGTGTATGAGCCTGCTAGTTATAATGAATGTAGAGTAGAGAGGAACTGTACTTTTCATAACTAGCATGCATACGTTATCCGAAATACTGGTCTTTTGCACCGGAGGGTTTATTAGGCCGCTTCATTTTCTTCATCAACGCGCCAGCAGCTGCGCACTTGCCTAACGTAACGTAACGGCGACCCTAGAGGGCGCCCGCGCGGCCGCGCCCCCAACATATTTGTCGCCCTAGGCAACCGCCTAGTTCGCCTATAGCAATCGCCGGCCCTGAGTTTGAGTATGGCAAGTTTGGAGTTTATGGATGCGAGTACACTGACCTCGACTGTGGTTTCCTCGTCTGTTTCGGTGGATGAATCCCGTTTGCGTATTTTCCTGTTTGGTTCTGACATAATGTCCAGATTGTAGAAATAGCTGTCGATGAAGTTGAACAGGTTATCCGGGTCTTGACAAGATTGGTTATCCAGTATAGTGAAAGTTGTTTTGATAAAATGAGTGAAGTTGATAGTAATCCAGTGTTTGCGTTTGCGTTCAATTGATAGTAATCCGGTGTTTGCGTTTGCGTTCAGAGCGCTGCCATGTTGGTTCTCACCCACAGTCTCGCGATAGTCTCAGTCTCGACACATCCTCCCTGATGGAAGTCTGATTCTCAGACTTAAGAGTCTGAATGCAGACTGGGCACTGCCCAGACACCAAACAGACCTAAAGGTGCCTGTGCTACTACCACAGACTCCGAACGAGCTTACCCTGGAGCGTGCAACAAACCTGTGACAGAGGAAAACACCAGCTCCAAGAACCTTTTCCTCCAAAACCAGTTAGTCACCATTTCTGGCCGCTCCACGCAATGCCCACTCAACGATGCGTGACTTGACGCAGAATGCCTTTAACACACGAGGCCTCCTCAGAAAGGGTTCCTAAACCCCACTGACATTGAACTGCAAAGATCAGAAGGCACACAGCACGACCATAATGCGAGCCGCTGCTACAAAGTTCATAGTTAGCATAGGACATAGAACTTTTAAAGTAGATGAAAATGTGTGCTCAAAAGAAGCAGGAAGCTGCATTAGTAAAATTAGAATTTTACTGATTTAAAGAAAATCTTGAATGCATATGTTAGCCTCACGTGCCAACAGACTATGCACTGCTTTCGAACCATACAGACATTTGCCACCTTCTGGTTGAAATTGGCACTGCTGCATATTCGTTTCCATGACAATGACTTGTCACATGACATACTAACTTTAAATAGGGCATGCGTCACCTGACACCAGATAGTAAGCAAACCACCTGAGCTGCGTAAACTAACAAAACCTAGCGGCCCTTCGTTTAACTACTGTTATCCTAAAGTGCGTATTTGATCATCCCGATCCAAATAGGACGCAACATGCGATACGCATTTTGATCACTGGTTACTGGCTTGTTTAAATGCAGATAAAACGATAGCTGTAATTGACATCTCTACTAAAAGTGAAAAAGTCTTAGATTTTTAACTAGTATCTGTAATTTCAGCATTAAAGCATAAGTCTGTTTGACAAAAGAAGCTCAACTCAGCGGCATGCTGTACCGGCATTTATTATTCTGCCTTGACTGGAGGAATCCAAATTGCAGCATCTGTTTCTGACGAAGAAATCTCAGTACAGTGTTATATATGCATAGAATTGGGTGATGCTCCCCTTTCTGCAATGTAAAGGCCTTACAAATTATTGTTAGGTTGATGTAATTCATCTAAATTTTGGCTGCATCTACAAGCAGAGCTACCTAGAGATCAAAATTGTTCCACTCGCTGAAAAGTCAATATTTATGCATGAGATGGACGTAACCTTGTATGCTTAGACAAGCTTCGACTTACAGAAAATCTATTTCCTTACCTTTTAAACAAGTAGAAGAAGTTGTTTAAAGTAAAGGAAAGAGTTACTCGAGTAAAACTGGCAAATGCCAAACCACATTTGCATTTTACTGAACGTAACATCTAGTTTTTGGAAGACTCAAAGTATAGGCGCCACATTTGAACTCGTTTAAACATGTATAACTCATTTAAAATGTGCAGACATTCTGCATAGACTGTTGAATTGCTCTGACATGGTTCCCATGACAACGACTTGTCACAGGAAGTACAAACTCGTAACGTCATATTGTAAACAAATCAGCCTAGATGGCTAAGCTAACCTAACCTAGCGTTCATTCAGCTTAGGCTAAGCTAAATAATAACTGCTACAGTTAGCGGTTAGCATCATTTACTTGAAGTCTTTATCTACAGCTTGTGCTGTGCACAGTGCAAAGTGATCTAACATACTTTTCCTTTAACCCCAGTCAGGGTTCTGATTTTTCACTTTCTCTTTCCTTACTTTCAATTCTTCCCAGTTGAATTTTACCGCCACTATTTTAGGAGTAGTCCTTGCTGAGTGCTGTCAGCTAAATTTGCAGTTACCTTGTAAATTAAATCTAAATTTAATTACATGTAAACTGTGTAGCTAGAGAAGAATTTTTATAGTCATGAGGATTTTCATCAGCATGTTGACTAAACTTTTGTAAGGACACGCACACAGGGACCGTGTGTCGTGAACACACAGCAGCTGTGACCCACTATCTGTGAGTCTGGTCCAAGCAAATTAAACGTTTGGCCACTCGTGCTTTTGATTATTCCCAATTTCAGTTCATTCTTGTTGTCTTGATCACTTAAGCTTTTTTTTTATATTTTTATTTTACTTTGATAATAATAGCCGTCAGCTATTCACTTGTCCATTCTTTCATTTATTTGATTTATTTACATTCGTTTTATTTAATTCTTGTTCTAATGTGGTTCCAGTCCCCATAGGGCCCAGTAAGGAACCAGAGACACCTTTATTTGTGGTTTTGTTTATTTTCAGCAAGTGCACTAATTTTTATGACCCTGCAAAACAAGTAATCTCAACGATTACTAGGGCATAACTATAGTCCTGAGGATTGATAATCTGAAGCATAATCTGAATAGGAAAACTGTATTTATTTTTTTTTGATTTCCTGAACAATCATTGTTATGATGTAAATGATCTTTGAAAAGTAAAAAAAAAAAAAAAAAAAAACATGTTATGAATATAAAGTTACTTTTCTTCAGCTGACCAGCCAATTATGATAGTGTGTGTTGATTGGGGTTTATATTTGTTCAAGCTTGACAACCTTATTGCCTTTTTGATTACTTTGTAATATATATTTATAATTACAAATAAGTACAAAGATTACATTGTTAAAAAGGGATGCTTATGAGAGAGCATACATTTGAAACTGCTGAGTCTGTGAAGGGTTTTGATTACGTAATTTGCCTGCCTTATAGCATAACTTGACATCAACAATCAGCAAATGAATCTCAACATAGTGACAATAAAATATTCAGATAAACAGATCAAATCTAAACATCCCAAAACAGGCTACTTAAAATCACAACAAAAGCGCAATTAAAGAAAATATTAAGATCATTCAGCTGCATAATTTATTCATGCCTCAATGCATGCTGGGAGTCATCGATGTGTTTTGTTCTCTGCTGGCTCCCAGCATGCATTGCGGCAAAAATATATTTGTTGATTGTCACCATTGTTGAGATTTATGTGCTGATTCTTGATGTCTGTGTGTCTGAATAATACATATGCCATTTTTTTTTAAATCTTTAAATTTCTTTATAATAACCATTTACAATAACACTATTAGATCTCTTGCTGTTGTAACTGTGTGTTAATAAAAAAACATTTGTTATGGGAAAAATACCAAAAGAAAATAGATCAGGTGATTTTTGGAAACTGTTGATCTATTGGCCTGAATCTCTGATCTCATCCAGTGTCTAAATTTTGAATATATGGTGATGTGTTGATAATTTGTATTTTTGATTATAGTTGCCCTGTGATTCAACAGCATGAGATCCAGTAGTGTTATGGTAACTATTTATTATACAGACATTTATAGTATATACATTTATATTCTACATCTGGCATGTAAGCCTGATGAAAAATCAATGTTAAGTTTCAGTCTTGATTCAATGTTGATCTGCTATCAGGGATATAGTTCTTTATAATTATAAACACAACAAGTACTGTTTTTGACTATGAAGTGTTGCATATTCAGAACTACTGTGCAGTGTGAATGACAGCCAGACACACCTGAGAACAATCTACAGGTTTCATACATTTCTACCAAAACATTTCCATGACTTTTGAGGCAAATGTTCATATTAAAATCCATGTTCAAATTTACCATAGCATATCTGTAGCCTACATAGATTAGAAAACATTCATAAAATAAGCCAATAGAGACACAGTGTGTAACATTACCAGGTGAGATGGTCACTGGTGTGACAGTTGTAGGGCTGGTGTTAATGCTGCCAGTGTCTGAAAGTTTGGATGAATAGTGATTAATGAACAGAAACACAAATATCATGAGTGTGTAGAAAGAGCTCTTGTGAATATAATTACCTGCACAGTATGCAAGATTACAGTGAGTCGGACTAACCAGCTCATAAACATAATAATCGTCTGGACAGGCTTTGACTTTAATGGGAAAAGACCCGTAAGCGCAGCAGTAACTCCCATCATTACCGCAGACATCTCGAGTGACGACTCCATCTGTTACTGTTGGGTGTCCACCACGGATCCACATTGAGATATTAGTGCCACAGCTGTCCTTCTCAACACATGTGTCTGGGATATGAGCGCTAGCGTTGTTAATGAAGAGACGATACCAGCCGCTCCAGGAGACAGACCTGTCACACTTTCTGACTGAAGCATGTGTATTATTGATGGATCTCCATGTATCGTTCAGCACAGTGTAGGTGTAGCAGGGGTCTGCAGAGAGATTAGCTGTGATGGAAATATATTAACCCTCTACTGCACGCATTATTATGCAATCATGGAAAAAAAATGTTACAGTGTTTTTTTATATATAAAATAGACTCAAATTAACATATTTATATATATATATATATTATTTTTTTTCGGGGGGTACTTTTGGGTGCGTTGCCATATGGCAACATTGTGCGACAATGGAACAGCCTGATGTGTTTTCTCCCAAAATGACATGAAATTCATATGTAACCTTTGGTTAAATATAAAAATACCCGACTACGCCACCTAGGTTCCTTCTCTACCCAGGAAAGTATAAAATAATACAAATAACCCAAAAAGAGAATTAAACCAAAAAGAATTACAACAAAAGGAAGGACCCTGCTGGTTCGAATTGCACTGAAGACAGAGACGTGACTTTCCAAAAATATACCAGATTTATTTATTACAGGGAAAAGATCATTCACTTACAAACATCAAAATAGGTCTCAAATACAGCTTACCAATTAATACCGACAGAAACAAGAGACCCCAATTTGACCACTTTAACAGAAGGGGAAAACACAGCAAATCAGTGAATAAACAAAACGTAAAGCAAGTGTCACACCAAATAAAAAGAATATCAAAAAGAAAACAAATACACTCCCCCTTCTGTTAAGCCTCAATATCACAGTTCTGGCCACCAGCGGATATAACTGGCAAATGGATTTACCAGAAAAAACTAACAAAAAAAAAAGAAAATAATTACACCACTCAGTCACAGTAACATCATATTTCACTTCTCAATTAAGACTAATGTTAATATTGTTTGCGCTGCTTTAAATGGACCAGGCTACCAGCATAGCAGTTTACTATAACTTAATAGCCCATTGAACATACATTAGGCTACGTCAGTATTTCAACACATTTCTTACGAGCAGCTCGTTAAAGAGCTTGATCGTTAGCGGTTCAAAACCGCAATATCCGCTGCCGTCAGTTGTACTAGGACCATGAAACAGTGACAAAATAAATATAAAGAAACAGCAGCTAGCGCTCTTGGGCCACACCTCGTAGGGGAATTTAAAGGGATAGTTCACTTTGAAATTAAATTTTGGTATGTTTTAGCTTACCTGAAGGGCATCCAAGATGTAGGTGTCTTTTTTTCCGCAGTAGTTTCAATTTTGATATTTTTAGGTCAAACCGTTCTTGTCTGACAGTCATATAATGCAGGTCGATGGTCCCTGTCTCAAAACACAAGCACAGAGTCCAAATTAAAACAATTCCCCATCGTCCAAATTAAACAATTCCCCATCGTAAGTACACACTGATGGCCTAAGACACGAAACGAGCGGTTTGTGTGAGAAATCTAGTGTATATATCTATGCGCCAGTCTGCGCACACGTCACACAGCAGGAAGCGCCCGCGACTTCAGATCACTTCGACGTGGTTGTGTTATAAGAGGTAAAAACGATAAAAATACTGTTCGGTTTCTCACACAAACCGCTCGTTTCGTGTCTTAGGCCATCAGTGTGTACTTACGATGGGGAATTGTTTAATTTGGACGATGGGGAATTGTTTTAATTTGGACTCTGTGCTTGTGTTTTGAGACAGGGACCATCGACCTGCATTATATGACTGTCAGACAAGAACGGTTTGACCTAAAAATATCAAAATTGAAACTACTGCGGAAAAAAAGACACCTACATCTTGGATGCCCTTCAGGTAAGCTAAAACATACCAAAATTTAATTTCAAAGTGAACTATCCCTTTAAGCTATAGTAACCTTTATATTCCCTGCACTCGCCACTTCACGCCCACGCATTCCAGAGAGGCAAAGCAACTAGAAATGGGTAGCCGGTTACTTCACACCGCACAGAGAAGAATAAAAATCAACCAAACTTAGACAGGGTTTTTAATCACGCCACTAGACACAGACACCGCACAGGTGTACTCAATATCAACTACGGCTCAACGCCGGTGGGCGTGTCTAGTCATTTGCAATATGCAACCATTACAAGTTCCCCAATTCCAATGAGCAAAACGGAACGTTAGATTATCAACCTGTCACACATAGATGATTACAGACCTGTCTTTTAGAAATGAAATTGTTTTTATTATTTAAAATGTTTTCAAGAGCTTTGTGTACAAAATATGAAACTAATTTTCAAAGTATTATTTCAACAACATTTACAAAACATCTGACGCAAACTCATAAGAACTGTTCAAGTGAAACTACTCAATGTGAAACGATTATTTCAACAACATTTAGTCTACTACATATTGAGTCTACTAGGCCTAATTCTGCCTGCCTCTCATACTTTTCGTCACTGATCCCTAGCTCATCCTCACTTTCATGAGATGGTATAACCACTTGTACCCTGTACATTTCAGCCCTCCTCTCAGCCTTAAGTTGCCATAGAACACTGACGGCTTCATTTTCTAAACAAAATAAGCGTATATATATATATATATATATATATTACTTTAATTTTACTTTATAAATATATACAAATATATATAAATATATGAGTAGAATACAACCATCAGTGCATCCATACATTGTCATTCATACAAAGCTACTCTGCATTAGCATGGGCAAAATATTGTTCCATTACCGCACAATGTTGCCATATGGCAACATACCTATTTTATTGAATAAAAAGGTAATAGTAGTATCAAAACAATGTGACAATGATTGAAAAAAGATTAGAACTTATCCCAGATGCTTGATGTAATTTTAAATTCTGAAGAAATATGAAAAATTTAGGAAAATCTTCACATATTCACGAGCACTTCTTCAGCAACTGGAGTCATCAAAAGTGTGTGAAAAGAATGACAGTGCAAGGGTGTGTAGTGTCATGTGATGTCATCAAAGAATATCATTAGTTACCACCAGGTTCTACCATGAATTTAAGACCAATCAGAGCTCATGTTTATTTTCAAATTTCAAGAAATGTCCACAATGCATGCTGGGAGTCATCGATGTGTTTTGTTCTCTGCTGGCTCCCAGCATGCATTGCGGCAAAAATATATTTGTTGATTGTCACCATTGTTGAGATTTATGTGCTGATTCTTGATGTCTGTGTGTCTGAATAATACATATGCCATTTTTTTAAAAATCTTTAAATTTCTTTATAATAACCATTTACAATAACACTATTAGATCTCTTGCTGTTGTAACTGTGTGTTAATAAAAAAACATTTGTTATGGGAAAAATGCCAAAAGAAAATAGATCAGGTGATTTTTGGAAACTGTTGATCTATTGGCCTGAATCTCTGATCTCATCCAGTGTCTAAATTTTGAATATATGGTGATGTGTTGATAATTTGTATTTTTGATTATAGTTGCCCTGTGATTCAACAGCATGAGATCCAGTAGTGTTATGGTAACTATTTATTATACAGACATTTATAGTATATACATTTATATTCTACATCTGGCATGTAAGCCTGATGAAAAATCAATGTTAAGTTTCAGTCTTGATTCAATGTTGATCTGCTATCAGGGATATAGTTCTTTATAATTATAAACACAGCAAGTACTGTTTTTGACTATGAAGTGTGGCATATTCAGAACTACTGTACAGTGTGAATGACAGCCAGACACACCTGAGAACAATCTACAGGTTTCATACATTTCTACCAAAACATTTCCATGACTTTTGAGGCAAATGTTCATATTAAAATCCATGTTCAAATTTACCATAGCATATCTGTAGCCTACATAGATTAGAAAACATTCATAAAATAAGCCAATAGAGACACAGTGTGTAACATTACCAGGTGAGATGGTCACTGGTGTGACAGTTGTAGAGCTGGTGTTAATGCTGCCAGTGTCTGAAAGTTTGGATGAATAGTGATTAATGAACAGAAACACAAATATCATGAGTGTGTAGAAAGAGCTCATGTGAATATAATTACCTGCACAGTATGCAAGATTACAGTTAGGTGGTCTAACCAGCTCATAGACATAATAATTGTCTGGACAGGCTTTGACTTTAATGGGAAAAGACCCGAAATAGCAGCAGTAATTGTTCCAGTGACCGCAGACATCTCGAGTGACGACTCCATCTGTTACTGTTGGGTGTCCACCACGGATCCACAGTGGTGCATGAGTGCCACAGCTGTACTTCTCAACACATGTGTCTGGGATATGAGCGCTCACACCATTAATGAAGAGACGATACCAGCCTCTCCAGGAGACAGATTGGTCACAGTTTCTGACTGAAGCATGTGTATTATTGATGGATCTCCATATATCGTTCAGCACAGTGTATTTGTAGCAGGGGTCTGCAGAGAGATTAGCTGTGATGGAAATATATTAAGACATTAATGAGTTTCTGAAAAACATGTTATTATAAAATGTAACCAGAAATGGAGCTTTTGGTACAGCTTCCAACCAGTTTGATTTTATTTCTGTCAGACGACAACAAGAGTTCTTACTGAGAATTAACAGAGGTTTAGATGTTAATGTTTTATAGTTTTATTTGAAGTGACAATTATAAAACATTGTTCAATGCATATGCAAAAAACAGAATTAGTCATTATAACATGTACAGCATTAAGGCCTGTTCACACCGGGACGCCAATGTGAGTGTGCACACCGACGCGAAAAACGCCACGCGTAAAAGCGTCATTATTTTAAAAACGCCTCGGGTTCGTTTTTTTGGTTTGCCGCGCCGCTTCAAAAACTATCCGACCAATGAGATTGGCACTTTTGCTCACGTGTCTGGAGCTTCTGAAGTTACAGTAAAACACAACTTGGGGGCGCTCAAACACAAAACGGTCTTGCCGAGCACACATACGTAACGGTGAAGAAGATATACGTCAAGTACGGTCAAGTACTACAGTCTATGATCAAGTAGCTTCTACACTGCTGGGAAGAAATAAGACGAGGAAGATGCAAGGCAAGATGAATGTAGAGCTGCTGGTCTCGTTGGTGTCGGAACATAAAGAACTATATGACAAACGCGACAGCGACTACAAAAATCTTTATAAAAGAGAACTGTTATGGAGTGTAATTGCAGAGCAAATGGGCCTTGATTGTGAGTTTCATTTCACTTAATTGTCTTTCATGTACATTGTAACTTTTTACCACAAACGTTTGACAATCACCAGGGTATTTCTGTTTTACATTAAGCGCCATCTAATGTCAGGGAATGAATTTGCATGTTCACTCGGCTCATCGTCAGCGGAAATCGCTTGGGTGTGAACACAAAAAACGCGTTGAAAAACGCTGGTGAATAATGCGCGCCGATATTCGTCCCGGTGTGTACGGCCGTTTACATTAATATTATTTTTACAAAATGAAGCAGTGTATTTATTTTTTTATTTCCTGAACAATCAGGTAAATGATATGATGTAAATGATCTTTGAAAAGTAAAAAAAAAAAAAAAAAAAAAAAAACATGTTATGAACATAAAGTTACTTTCCTTGAGCTGACCAGCCAATTAAGAGGTTATTATGTGAGTATAGGAGACCATTAAGTCTGAGTGGACATCCATGACATGTGGAGTCCCTCAAGGCTCAACTCTTGCGCCACTCCTGTTCAACCTGTATATGCTCCCAATGAGCCAAATAATGAGAAAGAACCAAATTGCTTACCACAGCTATGCAGACGAGACACAGATCTACTTAGCCCTATCGCCTAACGATTACAGCCCCATTGACTCCCTGTGCCGATGCATCAATGAAGTCAACAGTTGGATGTGTCAAAACTTTCTTCAGTTAAACAAAGACAAAGCTGAAGTCATTGCGTTTGGAAACAAAGATGAAGTTCTCAAGGTGAACGCATACCTTCACTCTAGGGGTCAAACAACTAAAAATCAAGTCAGGAATCTCGGTGTGTCACTAGAGTCAGACCTTAGTTTCAGTAGTCACGTCAAAGCAATAACTAAATCAGCATACTATCATCTAAAAAATATTGCAAGAATTAGATGCTTTGTTTCCAGACAAGACTTAGAGAAACTTGTTCATGCTTTCATCACCAGCAGGGTGGATTATTGTAATGGACTCCTCACTGGCCTTCCCCAAAAGACCATAAGACAGTTGCAGCTCATACAGAACGCTGCAGCCAGAACCAGAAAATATGAACATATCACACCAGTCCTCAGGTCTTTACACTGGCCCCTGTAATGTATTGTGTTGCCACTAGAGCGCGCCGTTACGTTGTCTGTGCAGTGTTTTTTGTATACATATCAGCATTAGCTGCCCTTCGGTTCTCTTGAGTAAAATCAGCTATCGTGCAGCTTCACTCGCTGTCTTTATTGTCTCCAGAATCTTACATGGTGTCAGAAGTGTAACATGGCTTCCCCACAATTTGAGCACCCAAAGATTGACTGGGAGGCTGCAGATTTATACCAGGAATTCGACCGTTTTCGGAGCCATGTCACGTTTGTTTTTGATGGACCACTATCCGAACTAACTGCAAAGCAGCAAGCCGGCTGGCTGGGTACGTGGATAGGCGGTCAAGGCAGAGAAATTTACAAAACGCTCAACTGGGCTGAAGGTGAGAAAGAGGATCCCAAAAAGGTGTTAGACAAATTTGAGAAATATATCAGACCAAGGAAGAATAAGAGGATAGCTCGCCATCGTTTTAAGCAGAGGAAACAAGACGTAAGTGAGAGTTTCGACCATTTCGTTAAAGATTTACGGCTACTGTTAATGGATTGCGCATATGCAGACCCTGACGACATGTTGATTGACGCAATTATCGCGGGTGTGCGTGAAAAATGAGTGCAAGAGAGACTATTAGACAAAGGGGAGGAATTGACACTAGCCAAGGCTATTGAAATCCCTCAACAATATGAGATGTCTCAGAAACAATTGAAAATAGTCAGAGATGATGTCACATGCTCTCAGGTGTCCACTGTTGCAGAACGTGTTCAACCTAAGCCTTCTGGCCAAAGCAGAAAAACACGCTATCCAGATCGCAAGTTCACTCAGTCAAAACCATCAGCTTTCTGTGCTAGCTGCGGTAAACATCCCGATCACAAATGGAACGAGGGCAAATGCCCAGCCAAGGGCTCAACGTGCTCTTACTGCCACAAGCCCAACCACTGGATGGCAGTGTGCCGTAAACGTGCTGTTCACAAACTGAATGTTGAAGCACTGGAGGAGTCTGATGATGAAATACTGAACATTAGCCTAACAGACGTTGTCCATCCAGCAGCTGCATTAACTGTGGACAAATGGATCGTGCATTTGATGATACTTTCACAGAGAGTCCAGTTCAAGATAGATACTGGTGCCAAGTGTAACACTTTGACTCTTGACAGCTACCAGCAACTTGTGCACACAGGTGAATTAAAGCGTTCTAACAAGCTGTTGCGCTCCTCTAATCATAAGCTTAAACCAGTCGCTGCTGTAGATTTATCAGTGCACTATAAACAGTGTGTCACTGATGCAGAGTTTGAAATTGTGGATATTGCACAGGAAAGTGTGCTCAGTGGGGCCACGGCTGAAGCTTTGGGTTTGATAGCAAGGCTGAACTCTGTACAAAATGTTGCTGAAGCTGAGGCTGACTCGCCTGTGGAGGGCATTCTCGAACAAGACATTGTTCCTCAAGGCCTTCGTGACTTTCCTGAGCTAATACGGACCACAGGGACTCTACCAGGGAAGTGCACAATCAAAATAGAGCCCAATGCTAAAGGTGTTGTCCACCCTGTGCGCAGACAGCCAGCTGCACTCAAGGGACAGATTGTCAAAAAACTGCATGAAATGGAGGAAAATGGCTATATAAAAAAGGTCGAGCAGCCCACTGAGTGGGTCAGTTCAATGGTGGCAGTCTCTCGGGGAGACAAGTTAAGAATTTGCATAGACCCCAGTGATTTAAATAAGGTAATTAAAAGAGAACATTACCCCATGCGCACCGTTGAAGAAGTTGTGTCATCTATGCCTGGAGCGCGTATATTCTCAGTCCTCGATGCCAAGTCGGGTTTCCTCCAGATCGAGTTAGATGAGGAATCATCATTCCTAACAACCTTCAACACACCCATTGGTAGGTTTAGGTGGTTGAGGCTACCGTTTGGAATTAAATGTGCTCCTGAGATCTATCAGAGGATCATGGATGGCATGCTAGAGGGCATTATGGGAGCAGTGGCCATTATGGATGACATCTTGATTGCGGCCCCCACTGTGAAGATGCACGATGAAATCCTATGCAAAGTCATCGAGAGAGCAACAAGCTACAACCTGAAGCTTAATTTCAATAAGTGTCGCATTCGCCAGAGCCAAGTCCCATATATTGGCCATTTACTCACTGCAGAATGTCTGAAGCCTGACCCAGCCAAGGTCCAAGCAGTCAGGGGCATGCCAGAACCTGTTGACAAGGAAGGGGTTCGCCGATTTTTGGGGTTTGTGACTTATTTGTCAAAATTCATACCAAATCTCAGAGAAGAAGATGCACCGCTGCGTCAGCTCCTGAAAAGTAATGTAGAGTTTGCGTGGCAACCTGCTCAGAAAAGAGCTTTTGCAAGGCTCAAAGAACTGTGTTCACACCCCCCCGTACTGAAGTACTTTGACCCATCAGAGCCAGTTGAAATTTTCTGTGATGCAAGCAGCAGTGGATTAGGTGCTGTGCTTTTGCAGGACAATCACCCTGTTGCGTTCTCTTCCAGGTCTCTGACCGACGCCGAGACCCGCTATGCACAAATAGAAAAGGAAATGCTTTCTATCGTCCATGCATGCACAAAATTTCATCAATACATCTTTGGAAAGTCGGTCACTGTGTATAATGACCACAAACCACTGGAGGACATCTTTAAGAAATCACTGCTTGCCACCCCCATGCGCATACAGAGGATGCGCCTGTGCATCCAATGGTATGATTTGACTGTCAGGTACAGGAATGCACAAAAAAAGAGCTGAGCACTTTACAACACATCATCCAGCAAGGTTGGCCAGAGCACAGGAGAGACGCCCCAACTACTGTTCAGCCATATTGGGACTCAAAAAGCCAACTGACCATATGTGATGGAGTGGTGTACAAAGGGCTGCGTATAGTAATACCACCCACCATGAGACAGCACATGTTAAAACTCATACACCAGTCTCATTTAGGGATTGTGAAAAGCAAGCAGAGAGCGCGGGAAGTGCTCTACTGGCCGGGCATGAGCGCAGAGATAGAGGAGGTGGTGAAGAATTGCAGCAAATGTGCAGAGTTCCAAAACAAACTACCAAGATTGCCTCTAAAGCCAACTGAAACCCCAGAACTGCCATTTGAGCTAGTGGCCTCAGACATCTTTGAATTTGATGGCAAACATTTAATTCTTCTCGTGGATTATTTTTCAAAATACATTGAAGTGGACGAGCTTAAAGATCAGAGAAGTCGTACTGCCATTGAAATACTGAAATCACAGTTCAGTCGTCATGGGATTCCTACTGTCCTACGAACAGACAATGGGCCCCAGTATGCGTCAGAGGAATTCAGAGATTTTTGTGAGAGCTATGGCATATCACATCTCACATCATCACCTCACACACCTCACTCAAATGGAGAGGCCGAGCGTGCGGTACAAACGGTGAAAAGGCTTTGGAACAAAGCACCAGACAAGACATTTGGCATTGTTGGACTACAGAACAACCCCCCTAGAGACAGTAGAGTTGTCCCCAGCGCAGCTGCTCATGGGCAGAAGACCCAGAAACAAACTCCCTGCAGCTCAACAACTGCTTATCCCAAATGCCTACAACTCTTTGAAAATCAGACACCTGCTCAATAGGTCCAAAGCTTCCCAGAAGTACTACTATGACAAAGGCAGGACGATGCACACTCGCCCTGCGCTGGTGCCAGGCGAAGAAGTCAGAATGCAGCCCTACCCCGTCCATGCCAAATGGTCTCCAGCTGTTGTCATCCAGCGTCACAGCAGCACACCCAGGTCTTACATCGTCAACTCTGGTGGTGTGGAGTTCCGCCGGAACTGTCAGCACCTTCGCAAAAGCACTGCAAGAGCGAATCAGTCCCGTCACCTCATGCAAAATGAGCCTTGGGAGGAGTTGCCTGATACTCTTCCAGAACAAGAGGAACTGATTCCTCCCCTAGTGGGGACTTCAGCATCACCTGCTAAGGAACCCCTGAATGTGGATAAACCTCAGCCCTGTCTGCCCTACATCACTAAGCATGGCAGAGTGGTTAAGCCCCCTGAAAGACTGAATTTGTAGCCCATTAGCCCATGAGTGAAATAATCCAGTAGGCCTAACTGTTTTGTTGATAGCATTCAATTGTTGTTAATTAACAAGTTGCTCCTGAATAGTTAAAGAAGTATGTAAAGTGTGGTACCTTTGGTTAATGTCATTATTCTACCATTTAAATTGGCTTAGAAACTTTCAGTTATTTAGTCTGCTACCTATCCATGGTGTCTCCCCAACTAAGCTGAAGAAGGGGAGATGTAATGTATTGTGTTGCCACTAGAGTGCGCTGTTACGTTGTCTGCGCAGTGTTTTTTGTATACATATCAGCATTAGCTGCCCTTCGGTTCTCTTGAGTAAAATCAGCTATCGTGCAGCTTCACTCGCTGTCTTTATTGTCTCCAGTATCTTACAGCCCCCAGTTAGATTTAGGATTGATTTTAAAGTATTATTACTGGTATATAAATCATGCAATGGCCTAGGACCTCAATATATTGCAGATATGCTCACTGAATTTAAACCCAACAGATCACTCAGATCACTAGGATCATATCAGCTAGAAATACCAAGGGTTCACTCTAAACATGGCGAGTCCGCTTTTAGCTATTATGCCAGCCGCAGCTGGAACCAGCTTCCAGAGGAGATCAGACGTGCTCTACAGTAATCACTTTCAAATCCAGACTCAAAACACATCTGTTTAGCTATGCATTTAATGAATGAGCACTGTGCCGCTGTTCGTCCGACTGTTTGTACTGTATTTATTTTTTTTATTCTAAACTGTTAATTATTCTTATCTCTTTTTATTATTTTAATTTCTTCTATGTAAAACACTTTGAATTGCCATTGTGTATGAAATGTGCTATATAAATAAACTTGCCTTGCCTCCTCTTACACACACACTCTTCCTCCTCTAACTCACACTCTTCCCCCTCTAACTCACACTCTTCCTCCTCTTATACTCATACTCTTCCTCCTCTTACACACATACTCTTCCTCCTCTAACTCACACTCTTCCCCCTCTAACTCACACTCTTCCTCCTCTTATACTCATACTCTTCCTCCTCTTACACACATACTCTTCCTCCTCTTACACACATACTCTTCCTCCTCTTACACACACACACACACACACACACACACACACACACACACACTCTCTTCCTCCTCTTATACTCATACACTTCCTCTTCTAACTCACACTCTTCCTCCTCTAACTCACACTCTTCCTCCTCTTATGCTCATACTCTTCCTCCTCTAACTCACACTCTTCCTTTTCTTATACTCACACACACACACACTATTCCTCCTTTTATACTTATACTCTTCCTTCTCTTACACACACACACACACACACACACACTTCCTCCTCTTACACTCATACTCTTCCTCCTCTAACTCATACTCTTCCTCTTATACTCATACTCTTCCTCCTCTTATACTCATACTCTTCCCCCTCTAACTCACAATCTTTCTCCTCTTATACTCATACTCTTCCTCATCTTATACTCATGCTCTTCCTCCTCTTATACTCAACTTCTTCCCCCTCTAACTCACACTCTTCCTCCTCTAACTCATACTCTTCATCATATAATTCACACTCTTCCCCATCTAACTCACACTCTTCCTCCTCTTATACTCATACTCTTCCTCCTATTATACTCATACTCTTCATCCTCTAACTCACACTCTTCCTCCTCTAATACTCACACTCTTCCTCCTCTTATACTCATACTCTTCCTCCTCTAACTCACACTCTTCCTCCTTTAACTCACACTCTTCCTTCTCTTATACTCATACTCTTCCTCCTCTAACTCATACTCTTCCTCCTCTTATACTCATACTCTTCCTCCTCTTACACACATACTCTTCCTCCTATTCTCATACTCTTCCTCCTCTAACTCATACTCTTCATCCTCTAATTCACACTCTTCCTCCTCTTATACTCATACTCTACTCTTCCTCCTCTTATACTCATACTCTTCCTCCTCTTATACTCACACTCTTCCTCCTCTTATACTTATATTCTTCCTCTTCTAATTCACACTCTTCCTCCTCCAACTCACACTCTTCCTCATACTCATACCCTTCTAACTCACACTCTTCCTCCTCTTATACTCACTCTTCCTCCTCTTATACTCAAACTCTTCCTGCTCTTATACTCATACTCTTCCCCCTCTAACTCACAATCTTCCTCCTCTTATACTCATACTCTTCCTCATCTTATACTCATACTCTTCCTCCTCTTATACTCACACTCTTCCTCCTCTTACACACACACTCTTCCTCTTCTAACTCACACTCTTCCTCCTCTTATACTCATACTCTTCCTCCTCTAATACTCATACTCTTCCTCCTCTTACACACATACTCTTCCTCCTCTTACACACACACACTCTTCCTCCTCTTATACTCATATACTTCCTCTTCTAACTCACACTCTTCCTCCTCTAACTCATACTCTTCCTCCTCTAACTCATATTCCTCCTCTAACTCATACTCTTCCTCCTCTAACTCACACTCTTCCTCCTCTTATACTTATACTCTTCCTTCTCTTACACACACACACACACACACACACACACACACACACACACACACACTCTCTTCCTCCTCTTATACTCATACTGTTCCTCCTCTCATACTCATACTCTTCCTCCTCTAACTCACACTCTTCCTCCTCTTTTACTTATACTCTTCCTCCTCTTACACACACAATCTTCCTCCTCTTAAGCACACAATCTTCCTCTTATACTCATACTCTTCCTCCTCTTATACTCATACTCTTCCCCCTCTAACTCACACTCTTCCTCCTCTAACTCACACTCTTCCTCCTTTAACTCACACTCTTCCTTCTCTTATACTCATACTCTTCCTCCTCTTATACTCACACTCTTTCCCCTCTAACTCACACTCTTTCTCCTCTTAAAATCATACTCTTCCTCCTCTTACACACATACTCTTCCTCCTATTCTCATACTCTTCCTCCTCTAACTCATACTCTTCATCCTCTAATTCACACTCTTCCTCCTCTTATACTCATACTCTACTCTTCCTCCTCTTATACTCATACTCTTCCTCCTCTTATACTCACAATCTTCCTCCTCTAACTCATACTCTTCATCATATAACTCACACTCTTCCTCCTCTAACTCATACTCTTCATCATATAACTCACACTCTTCCCCATCTAACTCACAGTCTTCCTCCTCTTATAATCATACTCTTCCTCCTCTTACACACTTACTCTTCATCCTCTAACTCACACTCTTCCTCCTCTAATACTCACACTCTTACTCCTCTTATACTCATACTCTTCCTCCTCTAACTCACACTCTTCCTCCTCTAATACTCACACTCTTCCTTCTCTTATACTCATACTCTTCCTCCTCTTATACTCATACCCTTCCTCCTCTTACACACATACTCGTCCTCCTCTTATACTCACACTCTTCCCCCTCTAACTCACACTCTTCCTCCTCTTAACTCATACTCTTCATCATATAACTCACACTCTTCCCCATCTAACTCACAGTCTTCCTCCTCTTATACTCATTTTCTTCATCCTCTAACTCACACTCTTCCTCGTCTAATTCACACTCTTCCTTCTCTTATACTTATACTGTTCCTCATCTAACTCACACTCTTCCTCTTATACTCACACACTTCCTCCTCTTATACACATACTCTTCCTCCTCTTATACACACACTCTTCCTCATCTCCCTCTTATATTGTTTCCATGCATTGTTGCTATCAACATTCAACACGCCACACACACATTTTCTCACGCATAGAAAAATCGCACCAACACTGACCAGAGGTGTCCAGGGGTCAGAAAGTAGAAGTCCTGCCATATGTTTATTCCACCCATGAACTCAGCAAGAGCAAGCTGATTTAACTAATTAATTCTATCTCCTGCTGAATTAGCAAATCCAGGTGATTGGAACAAAATACTGAGGGGGACTTTTACTTTCTGAACCTGGACTTTACACCCCTGACACCAACAGACAAGACAGAGCTGGTTACTTTTGAAATGAAGCAAATTCTCAGCCCTCAGATTCTGTAAATTTTATTTCAAAATTAAAACAATAAATATCGTTTTGGCGTTGTAAATGTGAAGTGGCAGATCGCTGTAGAGCCTCAGTTCAAGCGGCACATGAACCGATCATCAACGAATGAACAATAGGTACGCTATGTTGAAAGATACAATAAAACTTACTGAAATGTATATGCCTCTGTAGTCGCATAGACTCAAATACTTGTATATTGTTATTCATATGTTTTATTATTATGTATTGCTGGTTACCATTTATTACAGTTTTACTCGATTGTTTACACACATTTTCTAGTACTTGAGGCACAATGACCACAACATGTAACTCATTCACCAACCCCCTGAACCAATTCTGCTAAACTACAAGCACAATTCCTGCTTTACACTCAAATTGCAGTTCTAAAACACACTTTTTTCCAAACACTACACACAATTCTCTGCTTTTGGCACAATTTTCATGCAGAAAATCTCTTGTATTCACAAGGAACACACTGCCATTCAAATATGCACACTGACTCATCACATGGGCAAACACCCGTCACACAGTTTTACAATTAGTAATCAGAGCTTTAGCATAAAAGGGCAACAGGTGAGCTCTTCAATGGAGCAATGGATGCCAACATTGGATTTTTCTTTTTTTACTATAACTGTATACAGTCAATTCTTCTGTTGTTTTGTATGTAGACCACTGTATGTACAACTTTGTGTTGGTTGGGATGTACACTGTGTACATTGTTTTTGTGGGAAAAATAAAATATATTTGTTACCGTGTATTTGTGTGTTCTGAGTATGAAAACAATATTCTCAAATATTTTACAACACACTTATGTATGTACTGTCTGTAGCAAGTGAACACTGAACAAAAAAAAGGCCTAAGTCATAATGATGAATGGAGAAGAAGTGTTTTGCATTCATCATAGTGTTTTACATTGAGCACATCAGTGTTCAACTGGCAAATGTCTATTCATATGATGGTTTGTGTGTGTCATTTGAAAACAAAATACCATTTTGAGAAGAAATAACATTGTTTTGAATGTAAAGTTTCATTTTGCAGGAGTTGTTTTGCCCATTGTGTGTGTTTTTTTGGATTTGTGTGTAGAGTTCTGAGAATATGAGGCATGCTTTCAGAAAATATGTGTAAACAATCGAGAAAAACTGTAAGTAGGCCCATAGATGTTTATGTTAACATCACTTAAACCTGCGTATACTGGCGGGTGACGCTAGGGGGCAGTGGTGAGCCGCAGGGCGTTTCACTTTTTGACATGAAGGAGTCACCTGCCAGCTATTTCAACATTGTGAAACAAAAAAAAATTAATTGGTTGTCTTTGTTGAATTTTCAGATTGTACAGCATTTGAAAGAAATAAAAATTATATGTGCCACTAGAAAACACAGCCTCTTCTGTGTGTGCAACACATAATATCGATCAACCAGTAACGCTGGAGAAGCATAACATTACATTTACCCCAAGAAAGCCATTTCATGACCATAGCACGTTAATTGGCTAGAAAAATTAGCTATAGAGACCATTTGCTAAATATGTGCACTATATTAGCCTACATATTTATTATATTTTTACCTATATCACTAAATATTATTATGTTGTTATTATAATAAAAACACATTATATTTAATTAGAGTTGTTATTTTTAACCTTTATTAATAGCTGACAGGGCTCTGTATGTTTACAGCATTGTATGAGCTTTTTTTTTTCTTGAGAAAAATGAACATGTATCTACTGTACCTAATATTTATCCAAATTAATGGATATTGAATCAAGATCAGAATCAAATCACAAAAATTGAATTCGTAAAAGAGATTGAAAATGAAGAGTTTTTTACACCCCATCAATCCCCCTTCCATAATCATCTCTCCAAACTAAACTCAAAAGTTGGCAGCCCTGTGCTACAGTGATTTTTTTGATGAGCTTTGATGGACGGTGTTGCAGAAAAGCTGAAGTAAATGTAGACACAGAGTGAAGAGAGTTCCCTTTCAGTCACTCACGTTTGACGTGAAGCGGCGGCTGCGAGCATTGCAGCTCACAACTGCTGTTTCACAGACTGCAGTTCTGTGTGTGTGTGTTTTAGTTTCGGTGGGCATTTCTTCCTGAGTGTGTGTAAATACACACCGCGGCTACCCCTGGCTGCCTCAGCACTGAGAGTGTTTTTTTCTGTTTTTTGTTTTACACTAAAATAGCAACACAAGCGTGACCCTGCATCCTTTTCAGGATGTCATTCCGCTTGTGCGTTTCTGGGTGCGGTCGTTCCCTGGCGCCAGCAGACGGTCACAATAGTTGCCTCTCGTGTTTGGGCATTCAGCACGCTGAGGCAGGTTTTGTAAATAGTTAATGTTCTCATTGCGGGAATATGTCTATTTCAGTGCTTAGATCGAGACTCGCTTACCTCAAGGGAGATGCAGTCCCCTCGCCTATGCCTATGCCTGCCACTGTATAGTGCCAGAAGCCATCCTAGTGGCTCCTCCCCCCTCAGCACCCTAGACGGCGGGGCAGCTAAGGGGTATGTGGATATCCCCCCAGTGGAGCGTGCCGTTGCGATGCAGCTGTGTCCAGCATCTGCTTTCTCTGGGTGGGGTAATCCACGCCTCCCGTCCAAGGCCTGTAAGTTTTCGTCCGGTCTAACGGCGAAGGCTTAAGTGGGTCGCACACCGGACGCGCAGCTCAGCGCCGCGCCGCGCCATGTCTAGGACAACTCTCACCTGAAAATCCGTTAGCATCAGCAATTTTCTGATTTCTGTAAATAAATATAAAACTAAATGTATATTGAAGTCCGTATATACATTAACTACGATTTGAGACACATAAATGTAAATTTAATATAAAACTATGTAAATGGCGCTCTGTGGCGCGGCAGGATTTTGAACACGGTCCTGAGCCGTTGCTGGGCGCCGCGGACAGACGCCGAAAGGCGCCGCCGGTGTGTGTACTCTCATAGAGAATAATGTGTTCAAATTTAAAAGACGTGGCGCTGCGCGGCGCGGCGCTGAGCTGCGCGTCCGGTGTGCGACCCACTTTACAAAGCCTGTGGACAGGCTGCTTCCTCCCTCCATGCCATGGCGCTCTTGCAAGTCCACCAGGCCCAGGCACTCATGGATATGAACGAGGGTGGTTCTGACCCAGAGCTCCTCCGGGAGCTCCGTGTGGCAACTGACCTCGCACTCCTGGCGACGAAGGAAACTGCACGTTCCGTTGGTCAGGCGATGTCCACCTTGGTGGTCCAGGAGCGCCACCTTGGGCTCAACCTGGCCGATATGAGGGACACTGGTTCCAGGATGCCCCTCTGTCCCAGGTTGGGTTGTTCGACGATGCGGTTGAGAGCTTTGCCCAGCAGTTCTCAGCCGCACAGAAGCAGATGGAGGCCATCCGACACATCCTGCCCCGGTAGACCGCTGCTGCTCCCACCCGTCTGCCAGCCGCAGACCCTCCGTCCACTTGTCACCGAGGTCGGCCTCCCGCAGAGTCCTCCGCTTCCGCTAAGCCTCAGCAGCAGCCACAATCCAGGCCTCAGCGTGGAGCAAGCCACAGGAAGCCGACCCCGCCCGTCCAGGCCGCTGCCAAAGCAGGAGGCAAGCGAAGGTGCAAACGACCCGAACATGAGCGACCCAGAGGTGGATCAAGTTGCTCTTTAGAAGATGGTGAACGCACCACTACTTCCCCCGGTGGAGGGCCAGGCAGAGAATCTTTAGTTTCCTTTTCTTTTTGTTCCGCCACTGATCCACGGCCCACAATTTCAGCAAAAGAGCAATTTCTGAAACCTCTGGGTCTGAAGAGGGCGCGCTTGGCGGTCGACGACGCTATGTCTTGTCACCCTCAAGCCCCTCTTTCATCGCCAGCGGGCAGCAGTGTCCCGGATGCACTGACGCCTCCGCACACTCACTCTGCCCTTCGACGGAAGCAGGTATATGTTGCACCACACACTCAAACTCCACTCCGGGCTGCTAAGCAGTCCGAGTCGGGTCGCTGCATTCCGCTGCACTGCCCCACCCCGGTTACGTCTGTAGTGCCGTTGGTTCCGCTTGCACGGTGTCTGGGAGCCTGGCTAGCACTTCCCAGCCCGTAGACTCGGCTATGTGATTCAGTTCGCCCGGTGCCCCCCTGTCTTCAAGGGCATTCTGTTCTGGCGGACAATGCCCCTGTGCGAGCGTGGTGTTCGCATTCTCAACTACCTCGACGACAGGCTCATTCTGGCACAGTCGAGAGAGCAGTTGTGCGAACACAGGGACATGGTGCTCAGTTACCTCAGCCACCTAGGGCTTCGGGTCTACTGGGAAAAGAGCAAACTCACCCCTGGGCAGAGGATCTCTTTTCTTGGTATGGAATTGGATTCGATCAACATGACAGTGCGCCTCACTGAGGCCCGTTTCCAGTCAGTGCTGAACTGCGTGAGCACGCTCAGCTGCAGAACAGCGGCACCACTGAAACTTTTTCAGAGGTTCCTGGGGCATATGGCATCTGCAGCCATGGTAACTCTGCTCGGATTGCTTCATATGGGGCCGCTCCAACACTGGCTCCACGATCGAGTCCCAGAAGCATCTAAGGTCGCTTCGTGCCGTTTACATTCCGGGCCTGCTCAACCGTGCAGCCGACGAGCTCTCACAGCAGCAGGTGCTACCGGGAGAATGGCGACTCCATCCCCAGGTGGTCAAGCTGATTTTCAGGTGCTTCGGGGCCGCACAGGTAGATCTGTTTGCTGCCCCGGACATGTCTCACTGCCAGTTGTTCTATTCCCTGACCGAGGGGACCCTCGGCACGGATGCTCTGGCACACAGCTGGCCCCGGGGCCTACGCAAGTATGCGTTTCCCCCAGTGAGCCTTCTTGCACAGACCTTGTGCAAAGTCAAGGAGGATGAGGAGCAGGTCTTGCTAGTTGCGCCGTATTGGCCCAACCGGACCTGGTTCCCAGAACTAGTACTCCTCTAGACAGCCCCTCCCTAGCCCATTCCTCTGAGAGAGGACCTGCTCTCTCAGAGACGGGGCACCACATGGCACCCACGTCCAGACTTCGGGAAACTCCATGTCTGGTCCCTGGACAGGACGTGGAGGTTCTAGGTGACCTACCACCCGTGGTAGTTACGAGGCGCCTCTATGCACTGAAGTGGAACCTTTTCGTTGACTGGTGTTCTTCTCACGAGGAGAACCCCCGATCTTGCTTGATCAGAGCCGTGCTTTCCTTCCTGCAAGAGGGGCTAGAGCGAAGGCTGTCTCCCTCCACCCTTAAAGTGTATGTTGCCGCGATTGCCGCACATCACCATAAAGTTGAAGGTACGTTTTTGAGAAAGCACGACTTGATCATCAGGTTCCTGAGGGGGGCGAGGAGACTAAATCTGAGACCACATTTTTGAGCCCTTGCAATCAGCTGAGTTAAAAATCCTGTCCTGTAAGACAGTTCTCTTGGTTGCATTGGCCTTTATCAAGATGGTAGGGGACCTGCATGCATTTTAGATCGACGAATCATGACGAATCATGCCTAGAATTTGGCCCGGATAACTCTCATGTGATCCTGAGACCCCGGCCCGGATATGTGCCCAAGGTTCCTACCACTCCCTTCTGGGACGAGGTAGTGAACCTGCAAGCGCTGCCTTCTCAGATCAGCTCTTTGTCTTTTACGGAGGCCAGCAGAAGGGAAAGGCTGTCTCCAAGCAGAGAATGGCCCACTGTATAGTGAATGCCATCGCCTTGGCTTATGAAGCCCAAGGCATGCCCTGCCCACCCAGGTTGAAAGCCCACTCCACTAGGGGTATCGCTTCTTCTTGGGTGCTGGCACACGGCACCTCGCTGACAGACATCTGTAGAGCTCCAGGCTGGGCGACACCTAACACGTTTGTTAGGTTTTATAGCCTTCGTGTTGAGCCGGTTTCTTCCTGTGTGCTCGCTTCAACCAGCCTGTAACACCGAAGTTCCCACTCTAGTGTCGGCTTGCTGCGCCACTCCCTTCCACTGGAACGGATACATGCGCTTTTTGCTCCAGTCGAGTTCCCCACTCAGGCGAACCCTGTGAGTTCCTCTGCACCCCTTCAGCAGCCGGACATTGCGGAGCATCCTATGCCAGGCCTAGTGCTCGTATGCTTGTGTAACTTGTGTTAGGCTGGGTTCCATATGTGGTGATCCCTGCGGTGATCCCATATGTGTATTCTTCTATGACCAGCTCCCTGCGGTGAGCCCGTGTCTTTCCCAGAGTCTGCTCTGCCGTCACTGTCCGGTGCTGCCTCCCCCTTCTCAGGTGGAGCCACCACAGTGACATTCCATATGTTGCACTGCCCCTATCCGGCCAGTCCATATGTGTATTCTCCACATGGTACCTCCTTTCGGGCAGGATGTGGCTTCCGCAGCGTCCCTCTCCCCTGGAAAGGCACGCTTTCCCAATGTTATCCAAGAGTTCCTCTGTTTGGGGTATAACAGAACAGCATTTGAACTCCCTCTATGCAGGTCTTCCACCCCAGCCAGTTGGGGGTCTGAGAGTCTGCGTAGGGCGCTGGATGTGGCAGCAACCGGGGAGTTTTCCATAGCATCCCAATTACATTGTAACGTTGATGTGACATCGAACGTGAGCGGCTGAAAGGGAACGTTTCGGTTACTAATGTAACCCTCGTTCCCTGAAGAAGGAATGGGAGACGTAACGTCCCGTTGCCACCTTTGCTGACCATCGCTGCAATGGCCGTCACAATCTCGGCTCCTCAGCGAAAAACAATGTGTGCGTGCGCCTGCTTTCTGTTTATACCCGCGCTGTGGGGCGGGTCACGTGACGCATTTCACGCACGCCAACGTTCATTGGCTCATTCTGTAGACACACGAAGATGATAGGGCTCCCAGAAGTGATCCCAATTACAGTGTCACGTCGACGTTACATCTCCCATTCCCTCCTTCAGGGAACGAGGATTACATTAGTAACCGAGACGTTTTGTTCAATCAAATGCTCTGAACTTTGAGAAAGTCCCTTCCCCTAAACCAGGGGTCAGCAATAGGCGGCCCAAAACTGGCCCGCCAGCAATATTTTCTATTTGGAAGTCCTTTTTTTTTTTTTTTTTTAAATAGCCTATTTTTATTTTACAATAACGGTTTACAAATAGGCCCCGCATATCATTCATTCAATCGTTTATTTTTTCAAATTAAAACCAAAAATAAAAAAATGAAAAACAACTTGTTTTTCCATTATTTATTTCCTGAAATGAAATGAAAAAAAAAAAAAAACGAATAACGACTCGTTTTCCGATTTTCTGATTGTGCGCTCAGATCAAAAATAGAAAAAAAATGAATAACAGGTTTAGACGAATTTGAATGTTGAATTTTAATTTAACACCTAGCCCTGCCCTAAACCATGTGACACTGACTAGCAAGTAGCAAAAGACTATTGAACATTTCTAAAAGGGACAAGCATTTGACATGTTCAACACAAACTTCCTGTTTCAGAGAGAAATATGTGAGTACAGGATGGAAGAAAGTGCTGTATGAAGGTAATATGATGCCATAAAGAATCTCATGCACAGGGTAAGATTTGTGAAAGTGTACATAAGATTGCAAGCATAAATTAAATTTGCATGTGCAAGACAAGATTTGTAAAGGTGTAAATCGCCTAAAAACAGCCATCTAGTGGTTACACGATGGCATTGCAGGTGATAAATGGTGCATAATTTAGAGATGCTCTTAAAATACACGTTAAAGGGAAAAAATATTATTGTAACTCATTTTAGTAAAATAATAATAGTAATTCTGCAATCCTTCCAATCAGTAGACAGGTGAAATTATGCATGCAGTAGTGCAGATACTAGATTTTCTTTCTTAACACACCAGCTCGAAATTCAGTATGGACTCATATAGTCAGCCTAATGGTGCACAGGCTATTAAGCAATCATGATCTATTTGTTTATCTATTTATTTAAATGTATGTGTGCAGTAAAAGTACCATTTCGGCAACGAGAACGTTTCTGAGCCAAATGAAGATAAAGATGTGTTCTGGTGACTGGCGTGTTTATTGAACCAGTCAGATAAGAGTAAACCTAGAGTCAGCGAGAAGCTCATCTGATTGGCTACATGAAGAAGGTGGACCCGCCTTCCTCTTCATGCTTGCAAAACTCAATGGCCCTCATTTATCAATCTTGCGTAGAAACGGGCGTATATATTGGCGTAAGATTATGCTTACACTCCTATCATCGCCTGATTTATGAAGCTGTGCGTATGGCGAGTGGATAATGCCACGGATAACTTACCGAAGTCGACAGTCGTGTACTTTTACGTGACCGAAGGGGTACGCCGCATCACAGACGCGTGACACCAACGTCGCACCACAGCACGTCTCATCACAGACGCGTGACACCAACGTGTGACTCCAACGTCGCACCAAAGCACGTCTCATCACAGACGCGTGACACCAACGTGTGACTCCAACTTCGTATCACAATAAATGAATATCTATTTTCCCCCTAGCTTTTCTTATCTTTCCTTTGTTATCTTTCTAATCAGTCATTCTTTTCTTGTGTTCTGATGACATTGAAAATATCTTTGATACAAATTTTGTATTGTATACAAAGTTGTGTATCTCAATGTCATCTCTGAATGGTTTACGGGCATAGTATTTTTTTTTTTTTTTTTTAATAATTCACTCACTTTCTATTGGATATGAGGACTATGCAAATTATACACCATCAAAGTCACAACTTTTTGCACAATTATTAACAACAACTTTAAAGTTGAACAGATAAATTCATTATCTATAAACATAATATTCTGGAATGTGTCATTCTGAGTTTTTACTTTTGAAGGTGGTAATAATTTTAATTAACACAGTTGACCATAATGGGCGAATACACAATATGAAACTATTCACGATATTGTTTACAGGAGAAGGTGACAAGAAAGTATTTTAATAGCCTATTATTTTCAAGAAATCAACAATGAAAAAATATAAGACAGGGAAATAGTCTTTTAGTCACAAAATGTAAAACAATGTAGGTTCATGTTCAAATGTTCAAAACTAGGGCTGTCAGTGTCGACTATTTTATTTATATATTTTTTGGTCAGAAAGATAGATCTGAAGTGAACAATAGCCTTTAGTATGACTTAAATACATTACAAATGAGGCGATATAATTGGTTCAAATAAAGTATTAAAAGTAATTCATTTTATTGTTTTATTTAACAACACTATTAAAATACATGAAGAAATATATAAACAATGAACTTATGTATATTATTATAACAAATGCCAACAGAGGGCGCAAGAGGCCTGACGATAATTGTTACACTTGACATCAAGAGCAAACCATTGTTTATCTAGTGTTTGATTGCACTTAATCTGTAATGTTTTGCTATAGCCAACAGTTTCATTTTGAAACCTCAAACATCTATTTGCATTCTTAGAAATATATTGGTTCATTTTTTTGGTGTTGTTAGCGTGTTTTTAAGTTGCTAAATAAGTTCAACAGCACAAGTTTCGTCCATATTCCGAAATGCACCGAAAAGTACAAAAACATAGAATAAAATAATACAAGGAAAGTCCATTTTTGCCACAAAACAACTGTTGAACAGAATAGTACCAATGGGTTAAATGTATAAGGATCTATGTTGTCCCACAACCAGGGCCGCGGGAAGTGGCAATTGTAAATGCAACGCATATGTTTGTTCATTAAAATGTATTAATTTTTAGCATTTAGTCATTTATTTGTAATAAACACTTTAAGTGGGCTATTTAAAAATGGTTATTTATATGTTAAATTATCTTTTTAAAACATTAGCGCAGAGTGTTATGTAATATTGTGTGTGTCGAAAAAATTTGTCCGCATGCTGCTCAAAAAAAAAAAAAAAAAAAAAAAACCAAGTCAAAAACCCCACTGTCAGTGTTTTGTAAGGAACAGGCAAATATGTTAAATATATCAGGATACATTTTAATTGTTTACTAATAAAACAGTTCTTTTTTTTTATGTCAGTGTCGGCTAGACAGATGAAGTTGACGACTCGCGATCTTCGCAGCGCCAGAGAGAAATGCACATTTCATACGAATTACATAAGCAGCGCCGTCTGTTTTCTCTAGACATTTCAAGCTATCTATATGTCTCAGGTCTGTGAGGCAATAGGCTACCTTATAGGCCTATGCTGAGTTTCGGTTCATTTATGAGACGAGCTCAGGTTCGCCAGCGCCTCCGTGTCCTGATTATCTATTTTCTAATAGCCTATATTTAGCTACTTCTTATTAAATCCAGAAAATTTGTTGATGAAACATTGATTAAAATTAAGATACAATTAATACAAAACGAAATTAAATTTAAAGACAGGCTTTGTGCTTTCAGTTTTAGGTCTCTGTGAAAGTTTTAAAACATTATTTTAGTGCCGCTTTAGAGCGCTCACGTCTGTAGCGGAGAACTGTCTGTAACTTTTTTTTTTTTTTTTTTTTTTGTGAAATAATTTTTTTTTAAAAATGCAACTTATTCCAGTGCGACTTAGGCTAAATATGTTTTTTTCTTCTTCGTGGCGCATTTTTTGACTGATATGCGTCTCCGGAGCGACTTATAAAATAGGCTACGGCAAGTTATTTATTCTTTTTGTGCAAATGTCCCATAAAGTCCCATTCTTTAAGGATTCATTTATGTCCCGTTGACCGGTCCATTGCATTACGAATAAAAGCAGAATCAATAAAGTCAAAAATGTGATGTGCAGTCAGGTGGTTTGAGTGTGTGCGCGTTTTTTGACTAGTTTTATAGTCTTGATATTGTTTCTTATTCAAAAGTGGTGATTCAAAATACAGAAAAACTGTGATATTGTGAAATATTTTTACAATTTAAACTGTTTCACAAATTATAATTAATACAATTTTATACAAACGCTGAGTTTTGGTTAAGTTATGAGATGCGCTCCAGTTCACGTGCAATGCAAGTGACCGCGCGGGCGCCTCCATGTCATGATTATATTGTCTGCTATTTACTTCTTATTTAGCCTATTAAATCCAGGCAACTGGTTAATGAAAAATTGCTTAAAATTAAGGTGCAATTTATACAAAACGAAATTCACTTTAAAGAAAGGTTTTCTAAAAACAAAACTTATGAAGTGGTCAAAATCATGTCTCCCGATATATTGCGCATCCAATCTTACTCATGCTGTTCACTTTTCATTATTAACATAGATTGGGGAAAAAATAACATTATAATATTGTAACAAATATGAAACCAAATGCGCTTATTTAATGGCTACAACATGTCTAAAGACTCTCTATTTGTACAAATTGCTGCATATTCAATTAATTCTGAATTTTGCACAGTTCAAACTAAGGCATTTATTTGCGCCTAAAACATCTGCAACATTCATCAAGCTCACGGATAATTGTGCCTGCATCTATAAATCATTATGATATAAAATCATAATAAAGTAGGCTATACTATATGTTCAAAAAATTAGATGTTTAATTACACGTTAAGAATTTTCCTCCCATAGAAAACCATTATAAGAATGCTTAATGTGGCTTAATGCAGAATGTCCCATTATTATGTCTAAATAACAGATATTATATCGAAATAACAACGTATTATGTCGAAATAACGAGCTACTTATGTCGAAATGTTGAAATGAGGACTTAATGAAATTGAAACATGTTAAAAAATCTTTTACACACTAACGTAACAGCCAATATAGTTGGCTACATCGGTTTTTGAACGGTAAGATTTTTTTAAGTATCTTCTGCTCTCCAAGCCAAGGCTTCATTTATTTGATTCAAAATACAGCAAAAACAATAATATTGTGAAATATTTATTCAATTTAAACTGTTTCACATTTTAAAATTTATACAATTTAAACCTTTCTATTTTAATATATTTTAAAATGCAATTTATTTCTGTGCTGGCAAATTTCAGATAGTTGCTGTTGTTTTGAACTTTCTATTAATCAAATAATCGTAAAAACAAAATTGTACACAATTGTTTTTAACATTGATAATAATGATAAATGTTTCTTGAGCATAAAATCATCATATTACAATGATTCCTGAAGGATCATGTGACATTAAAGACTGGAGTAATGATGCTGAAAATTCAGCTTTGATTGCAGGAATAAATGCCATTTTAAAATATATTCAAATAGAAAACAGTTATTTTAAGTTGTATAAATAGCCTATTTCAATATTTAATATTACTGTCTAAAATATCTTACCGTTCAAAAACTTTTGACTGTATAGCTTATCAAACATTGAATAGGCTAAACTTAGTTATTAAGCACCAGTGGCCCTTTTTGAGAAATTAGTTTACTGTAGGCTAAAAGCAATAGCCTATAACAAGTACATCTACTAAGGAAAACTCTGAAATGTTTAAAGGCGAAATACATTGGGGAAGCCGTGTTTATACAGAGGGACGACGTCAGGCGTCTTATTAGGCGACGTACTGAGAGACGACGTGTGTATCAGGCGTCTTATTAGGCGACGTACTGAGGGACGACGTGTGTATCAGGCGTCTTATTAGGCGACGTGCCTGGTTCAGACGTTATGATTTTTTATACATTTCTCACGTACGCCGTCGCCACGTCGCTGTAAGTATACGTTACTACTGTGACGTCGCCATGACGTCGTCGCCGGTCTGTCGTTTGACGTCTCTATCAATCCCATTCAAAAATAGACACGGACTGACGGCGACGGAAGGCTAGACTGCTCCTTCGCCTTCTTCAGGGTAGACTTAGAAAAGGCATTATCCACTCGTCATACTGTGCGTACCTTTGAAATTCTGGTGTACGCAATACCTGCCCTTGATAAATGCCGCGGCTGAAATCGATCGTTATTAGAATAACACGCCCCTATATATTCAAGTCTCCGCTTCCCCCACGCCCTCATTTTACGCCATGGACACACGGAAGACGGCAAAGAAGAGAAACTTCTTTGAGAAAGAGAAAGCGAAACCAGGGAAGTGGAAAGAAACAAAATTGATTTCTAGATTTTTATTATTAATGACGCTTATTGTTATTTAGAAGAATAATGTCGTTATTATTATTTTGTATTATTATTATTATTATTATTATTATTTAAAAGAAGAAGAATGGCATTTTTATTATTTTGTCAGTCTGAATTATTTTTTTGGTCATTGAAAGCCTTCCATTACTAAACCCAGTCCGTGCATACCTGCCGGGCCTAACCCTGGCCTAACCATCGTTTCAAAGAATAGTACAACGGCGAGCGCGTCGAGTATAAACGCCTCGTCCGTTTGGGGAGGTGCGCGCGCAGTCTGCGGAGACTCGCGCTGCGGAGCCAGACGAAAGTATAAACAAGGCTTGAAACGTCAGGTAAAGCGCACAGGCTCGCAACTTAAGGAATACATATGCCTACAATTCAAATGCTTTGGTAAAGTCACACAAATTAAACATTGAAGTCCATGTTGCACAAAAATAAACACTGAAGTTTATAATTACTATGTTGTTGTTTTTTTACAGTGGGTCATAATATATTATATCTTTTAGTTTGTCAGTGCGTTTTGTGGTGTTAGGAATTGTTTTTCTGCGCATTCCCGCACTCAAAACGTGCGTACACCACCTCCTGAGCTGGCGTAGGATTTGAGCGTGCCGTACGCCAACGTCCATATTGATAAATCTCAAAGTCAACGTGGTTTTGGGTGTACGCTGGAAATTTGGTGTACGCACTTTTGATAAATGAGGGCCAATGACTGGAAGCGCAGGTAAAAGAAAGACGTAACTGTACAAATCGGGTTATTTCTGAACTTTTTTGCCCCAAGTCATAAAGACATTTGCAACAGCTTATTTTTTTTACACAAAGTTTGATTTTACGCAATTAATCTGTTTTGCAGTTCCTTGCATACTTTTGGCCATATTTGTGCGCAAAAACTGTGCCAAAAGTGTAAGCGCGGAAAAATGGAAGTCAGAAGAATGCAGATCCTATTTATTTTGCGTTAGCATGAAGCTGCAGCTTCACAATACATGAATTACACTTACGAATAACAGTTAAATGCTGCAAATATTTTTTTTCTTACACTTGAAATGCGATTTACACCTTTACAAATCTTCTCGTGCATGCAAATTTAATTTACGCTTGCAATCTTATGTACACTTTCACAAATCTTACCCTGCGCATGTGATTCTTTATGGCATAATATTATCTTCAAAGAGGTGTTTCTAATGTGAATGTAAGAGAGACTCACCGTGAATCATGAGCAGAAAGAAGATCAGAGGAAGAGGATTAGCCATTCTGACCCACATCAGCATAAAATATATCTATAATACAGCATTCAATTCAATTCACATTTGTTTGTATAGCGCTTTTCACAATACACATCGTTTCAAAGCAGCTTTACAGAAAATACACAAGTCCACATTACAATTTAGAGTGATCTGTTATCAGAGGAATCTGTCTAAGTTATGCATTTCAGAAATGTACATATACAAAATCACAGTTAGCTAAAAATGTATTAAACAATGTAATAATTTAAGGCAGAAACAATGAGCTCATTGAATCAAATCAAATCAAATCAAGTATATTTGTATAGCGCTTTTCACAATACAGATTGTATCAAAGCAGCTTCACAGTATTAAAATAAAATAATACAACAAAGTTTGTTTCTAGTGGAATTTATTGATTGATAGAATAAAATTAAATATCCCCAAAATATCCCCAACTGAGCAAGCCAAAGGCAACAGTGGCAAGGAACCGAAAAACTCCATCAAGTGACCTAATGGTGTCCTAAAACTCCATCAGGTGACCGAATGGAGAAAAAAAAACCGTGGGAGAACCAAGGCTCAGTCGGGGGCCAGTTCTCCTCTGGCATTTATGAACTAGAGGCCGGATTGTAGTTTGAAACTGTGAGATTAACAATATTATATGAATGCCTGGCTGAAAAGATGCGTCTTTAATCTAGTTTTAAACTGGGAGAGTGAGTCCGAGTAACGAACAGTATCAGGAAGGCTATTCCAGAGTTTTGGAGCCAAATGTGAAAATGCTCTCCCTCCTTTGGTGGATCTGGATATCCTAGGTATGACCAAAAGCCTTGAATTTATTGATCTTAAAGAGCGCGATGGATTATAGGGTGATAGAAGATCCGTTAAATAGACTGGAGCTAAGCCGTTTAGGGCTTTATAAGTCAGTAGCAATACCTTATAATTAATACGGAACTTTATAGGTAGCCAATGTAGTGATGATAAAATCGGTGTTATATGATCATATTTTCTTGATCTAGTAAGAACTCTAGCGGCTGCATTTTGGACTAACTGTAGTAATGAATACTTGCATTAATATATTCATCACTTAAACAAGTATATGTAAATCACCCTATTCTTATCATTTCTCATGTAAAGACACGTATGTTAAATGAGCAATAATCATTTAAGCAAGAGTGTGTTTGTCTTACCAGGTTGAAGCTCATCAGATCAACAGCAACCAAATGACTGACTGTTTTAACACAAGCACTTTAGCTTTACAGTGAAGGACTTTGTGTGGTTAACACTGTTTATTAACGAACGCCCATCGACGTAAATATCACAGTCCCTCCCTCAACAAGAGAACAACATTACTGAACTAAAACTAACTAAAGAGAAATAATGATATTTTTCTTTAAGTTGAAGATGAATAATTGTGAAGATGAATGAAGATGAATGATAGTGATTTACAGGTGAGGCTCATCAAGGTTGATGTCAGACGCAGGAGATGGTGACCTCTGGTGGCAGTTTGAGGGATTGAACGAGCATGTAAGAGATGAGATGTGTCTGACTGCAGAACTTTATACGTGACTGTGTAGTCTCCCACTGAAAAGGGGAACATAGAAATATTAAAATAACGACAGACACTTGTTGCGTTTCCCTCAGTCTCTGTATTATGAGTGGGGGAAGGGAACCGTGTGCCTGATAATAACTCTCCATGCTCGCCCCACCCCTTGCTGGAGTCGATCACCTAAAGCCTGCTTTATACCAGAGATGGTCTTATTACTGGGAGATACAAGGATCTGTGGATCTACCATTGGAAAAAGTGTAATGGCTGTCGTGGAAATTCTTTTGGAAGACAGCTGGAAATTTCAAAAGTTATAAAGATCTTTATTTCTTGCAAGAAAGGCTGTTCACACATCAGTCAGAGTCTGATATGTGAAGCGCGCTGACTTCTCCTTTTTGCCCAGCTTATATACAGAAAACTTATCACACTTATTCTAACACCCCTTTATACGCACACACTTACACACATATGTCATTAAAAACAATTGAGTATATATTTTCCAATGCAACACCTTGCTCTTAGTGCAAGCGAGCTTATCTGTATTTAGAAAGAACAAACTGTCCTTTCTGCAAATGTCATTTTGACCTCGTTCTTCAGCAGTAAGGAAGAAGATGATATGCAACTTGCAGTTTCTTTAACACCATGTATGGTATAAGCTGGCTAGAATAAACATTTCCATAACATTTATGGTTTTATGCTGGCTAGAATAAAAATTTCTATTACATTCCACCCCTTTTTCATATCTTGAAAACAAAATAAAACAGAAATACATTTTTAAGAAATTAAACAGAAATAAATGAAACACTCTTTCATTTGAAAATCATCCATCATCATAGTTGCCTGGTTTTGCCTTTCCTATAACAATTTCATTAGTCAAATTCATGAATATTTACATCATCATTTTCCACAATTATATCTTCATGAGCATCGACATTAGCATTACCTTCATTGGCATCATCCAAAATTATATCATTAGGCCTTTCCAAATCAACCTATTATAAGTCAGTGACTTTAATACCACCTAATATCTCTAATCATACCATGTTCCATCTTTTACTTTATAATACCTGTCAAATATTCCTTTAATTAGCATCCTAAGTTGTAATTAAAATACCACCTGTTTCCAATGTTACCACATACACATACCATCTTCTCATCTTCTTCATCTTCTTCCAAACATTCTATGTTCAAGCAATCTAATTATATTTTCAGTAAAAAACTAAACATACCATAGTACATTGCCTTTTAACTTTGAATCAAGTTTCATTATCCTTTGCTAAATTTCGAATCACATTGATCTATTAGGCCTTTAACAGGCTGATACTGCTGATTAACCATTTTTCTTAACCTTATTTTGCTAGCTTTTAATTCAAGTAGGCGATTGTTTTACTTAGTCAGATCTGTGTAATAAAATCTAACCAGAAAATAATATAATCTTTTCATTTTTATCTTTAACACAAATATCAATAATTGTATTATTTTGTTTCAAACAATGTCATTATTTTTAAAATTATCTCTCACCCAAGCTGTTGCCATGAGAATAGCTTTAGCTGCTGATGTGCCATTTAATCATTAATTACCTATCCTAAAATCCTATTTTTCCAGAATTAACTGATGGACATAACATGTCCTGCCTCTATTTGTTGGCAATGCGGAATAGTCCATAATGGATCCATTAATCCAGATCATTAAATCTGTAACTTCATTTTGAATTAAGAAAGCTTTTTAGAATTTTGCTTTATGAGCATGTTACAGCCATTACACAGATCCCTGGTGGTCTAGTGGTTAGGATTCGGCGCTCTCACCGCCGTGGCCCGGGTTCGATTCCCGGTCAAGGAACCAAACTCCGAAAGGCATTACCGTATACTGCAGGAAGGCATCAGGCATAACGAAGGCAGATAATTCCTTTGCACGACTAGTCAAGGGCACCTGCCAATACCCCTTCAAGAGGTCGAATTTACTGACGTAACAGGCAGAGCCAACATGATCGACGCAGTCATCAACTCGAGGTAAAGGGAAACAGTCCGGCTTTGTCACAGAGTTAAGTTTTCGATAATCTGTGCAGAATCGATATGAGCCATCAGGTTTATTTACTAAAACACAAGGAGAACTCCACAAACTGAAACTAGATTCAGCCAGATTATGAGCAAGCAGATAGTTCACCTCTTGTTTCAGCAAATCTCTTTTAAAAGGATTGACTCGATAGGCGTTTTGTTTAACTGGACACGAGGTTCCTACGTCGATATCATGTTCGATGACAGAAGTGCGACCGGAAACGTCAATGAAAAGAGAGGGAAATGACATCACCAACTCAGTGACATCACTCCTCTCTTTCTCTGTCAAATAAGAAAGATGAGAGGACAGGTTAAGAAGAATCTCAGAGTTTTTAAGTCGCCCGTCGACTTTTTCTCGAGAAAGAAAAAAGAATCCCCACTCGTGCTGCGAAAGAGAGGAGACGATTCTGGAAAAGAGTCACAAGAGTTTACCACATTAACAGTAACAGAACGAACAGGAGCTATATACAATTTCAGCAGGTTACTGTATTCCTAGATAGACTAGACCCGCCGTCACCTCTCAGATATCAAATACAGACATGAAAGGCATTTCAATAATCACACTGGTAACTTCTTTAACTAATAATAATCCAGAAATTAAATATGTTTCCCAAAATCAATCTCCTTTTGAAAGTTTTTCTTTTGCTATTTTAACAAATGGAAACACCTAAAAAATATTTAATGTAGTCATTAATTAATCGCTATAGAAGTTTATCCTCTCTTATTAGAGAACAACTATTACAACTATTACATTTTTTTTTTTTTTTTTTTTAGCATCTATGATATCTGAATTAGGGTTCTAAACCCCTCAAGTTTCTTCAAAAATAGTCCCTAGATTATTTATTATCTTTACAGTAATGTACCTATTTAGAGTCCTTATACTTAGAAATTTTCCTCTTTCCAATTTTCATGTACCTGAAATATTTTTAAATTCATCAGTAATTGTTCAGATCATGAGATCTAAATACTCAGTCCTACAGTATAGTTTGATTGAACCAAATAAAACATCAATAAAAATCACACAAAATTAATTATTCTGCTAAGCTTAAACCATTAGTTGGTCCACATCTTCCTCCAGATGTGTTGATTATCTCGTTGCCCCATGGACGTTCCATCTTCACCAGGGTGATTCTTTGTGAACCGTTGCAATGGGCTTTCCCTCGCTGGCAAGGGAGGAACGTTACTAGCACGTCCTTGATCCCCCACTTGACGCTGTGCGTTGTCGTTGGTGTTGGCGTTGGTGTGTGGGGTAGTTGAGGGCTGGTTGTTGTAGTTTAAGTCGAGATGCTTGGATGGAGGTGTCACCGCACCCCAGATGGGACCTTGTTTGTGGAGTGAACCACAAGAACAACCTGTGAATGGAGACCTTAAGTATTTTTGTTAGTGACAACATGTATCATGTCGCCAGACTCATCTGCTTGTCTGGCCGGTCGTCCTTTTTTGATGAGACCTGTGAAATTTCATGTTAAACAGTAACAAGACAATATTTTATACATGTGGAACAGAATCAGTTCTGTTCAATGAGATCCATAATGACATCCTGTAAAAATTAAAAAGTTAAATATGGGGTGGACAGGGCAAGCTTGCTCTCTGCATTCCCAAAGTTATACGCTGTGCAGGTGTGGCATTGTTTATTTCTGCCACAACAATAACCCAGCTCAGGATAGTTAGCCAAAATCATCCATGGCCGTTATTTTATTGGGTATATTTTCTTCCCTATTGGGTCATATTTTACCTGTTTAGATACAGCTGTTTTGATTGACATCATTTATGTCTCTGAACACCATAATTCACACACTCACTTTCACACACTCCACACACCCCTCTCTGGCCAGAGATTCATACATTCTTGTCTGCCATAGCAGTTTATGAACTGAATGGGGAACATATATTAGGAGTGGAATACCACCAAATATGAACAGTAACAAAGTTTGACGACGACAGAAACTACTGAACGTAGACACACTGTGGCATTCCCCTTGCAACAGTGTCTGAACGTTAGGATATAAATTTTCAATTGTCCGATGCAGTCGTCATGTGTTTAAGTTTAACACAGTGGACGTAAACCTAACTTTTCAAAATCAAAATATATTAAACACTTTTAATAATAATCATATAGACCTACAATTGCAGTTGAGAGAGTCAGTTTTAATTTCTCAAATGATATTTGTCATTCTTTGCACAATTTCAATTTTCCAGCTTTTTGTTGTTGCTCATAAGCTATTTAAAAGAAGATTTAGAAATCTTCACACAATCTTTGATCCATGGACAATATCCAAAAGAAAATAACATTTCCATCTCGTCCCCCCGGTGATGACAGCATGCGATTTCAAATGTTTATAATTAGAAAACATTGTTTCTATTGAATCTAGAAAATTACCTTTTAAATGAAATGGAGTGACCAATATTTTTGCTTTTCTAGCCATAATTTCTCTTTAGACGCCTTGTGGCCTTTATTGTATTTTTATTTTCCATAGAATTCTGCAATGTCAATAACCTATTAATGCTTTTACATAACTCTCACTGCCATATCCAGCCTCAGTTTTAACTGAATGTTAACTTCCGTATTGAACTTTCTGCAGAAGGGCTGTTACTGACTGGTACCTATTGAAAGCAGATTCAAAGAGTTAGTTTAAACAGAGAAGAATGACGAATTGCTGAAACCAGTGGATAATCAAAAACAATCAAGTTAAATAATAACTAAATTTGAAACGGTCTCTGTAGTGATCATTGAAAATGCAGCACCTAGTCCACAAGGCTGATTGTCTTTCTGTGTGGATTGTCATTCAGTTGAACTTCAGGCTGATACATTGGATCGTCAGGCTGTGATGGCACTCTCCTCGGTCTGGCTTTTGATCCATCCTGCCACAAAATTTCATAATGCATGGCAAAATTGTCTTTAGGAAAAGTCTCAAGTGAATTGTCACCTTTGCAGGCTGAATCAGTCTCCCCATGTGACCCCTCTCAGAAGTGTCAACTTCCTCTTTCAGGCGGGCGGCTGCAGGCCCCACTTCCTCTTTTATTTTTCTGCAGTCATCCCACTTTTCAAGGCAGCTGTCTGAAATCTTGAACACACAGAGAACCACAAAAATCAAATTAAACAGCTTAATTTCCAATAATCTCTTCTGGTTTATAACACAGCAATTCCTCAATTTATTAAAAAGCGTAGTCCTTCATTGCGGAAAAAGCAAGCACTTCTTCTTTGCAAAGACACAGGAAAAAGCAGGAAAACTCTAATTAATACAGTGTATAATGTAAACAAAAATAATTATTTGTCTTTTCTCTTTTACAAGAAACCAAAATAAATATGTCTCTAAGATGTCTGTTATGTGCTTGTTCAAATCACAATTTATATTTAACCCTCTATGGTGCGCAATATGATATCAGTGAGGAAAAAATTGTTTGTTATGTTTTTCCTGCTTAAAAATGGACACTATAACAATATCAATAAACATTATCATATTTTTTTCAATTTATTTATTAATTAAAAGTTTGTTGCCTCAAGGCAACATTGTACCACAATGGACAAATTTAAACATTTGACATTTTCATGAAGAAAAAATTTATATATTTATTGAAAACATTAATTTCTTTAACTAAACACTTGAACAAACATATTTATCAAGTTTTTAATGAAGAAAAACTTGATAAGAAATATGAAATATGTCAATGGCAGAGCACATGATCGACACTGGTAGTGCGAAGCCTGTAAATTTACCACCTTACCGTACTTCCCCTGAGAAAAAGCAGATAATTGAAAGCCAGATAATACAAATGCTGGAGGAAGGAATTATTGAGCCGTCATCAAGCCCGTGGGCTGCACCGGTTGTGATCGTAAAGAAACCTTGTGGAGAACCCAAATTCTGTGTGGACTACAGGGGTCTAAATCAGCTCACACTGAAAGATTCATATCCTCTACCCAGGGTGGATGAATCATTAGACTTTCTGTCCCGTGGGAAATTTATTACAACTCTGGATCTATCTCGAGGGTATTGGCAGGTGTCCGTTGAGGGAAAGTCTAGACCGAAAACTGCTTTTATATCTCACTGTGAACTATTTCAGTTCAAAGTCCTTCCCTTCGGGTTCAGCAATGCCCCTGCTACTTTTCAAAAGGTCATGAACACTGTTCTCGCTGGCCTGACTTATAAATGCTGTGCAGTGTACTTGGACGACATCGTAATAGCTTCTCCAACCTTTGAACAACACCTTGAGGACCTTCGGGAGGTTCTGTTGAGACTGCAGTCAGCAGGTCTCTCTCTGAAGCTGAGCAAATGTCAGTTCTGTCTAAGTGAGCTCATATTCCTTGGCTACCGTGTCACACCAGAGGGTATATCACCAAACCCGGAAAAAGTAAAGGCGGTGACGGAGTTCAGAACACCAAAAGACACAAAGGATGTCCGAGGATTCCTTGGCCTTACCGGCTATTATTGACGCTTCATCCCTGGCTATGCGAGTAAAGCGGTGCCACTTTTCCGTCTCACCCGGAAAGAAACACCGTTCTGCTGGGATGAAAGTTGCCAGGCTGCTAAGGATTTCTTGACGAAGTGTCTCACGTCAGCACCAATCTTATGTTTTCCAAATTTCACACGGCCATTCTACATAAACACAGACGCTTGCGACCTGGGTATTGGGGCGGGTCTAATGCAAAAAGACGACATGGGACGAGATGTTGTTGTGGCTTTTGCAAGTAGAACTCTACACAAGGCTGAGAAACCCTACTCAACGCCTGAAAAGGAATGTTTAGGAGTGATTTGGGCTCTGGAGTACTTTAGACCCTATGTAGAGGGCCTCCATGTGACGGTCTACACAGACCATAATAGCCTGAGATGGCTGATGAATCACCCAAACCCTTCAGGATGCCTAGCGAGATGGTCCTTATGCCTGCAGGACTTTGATTTTAGCATTGTACATAAGCCAGGTGTTCAAAACAAGGTCCCAGACGCTTTGTCCCGCAGCCCAATTCAATGTGAGGCTGCCCCAATAGACATTTTGCCAGATTATGCAATCATTGGGGGGATGGATCTCCGTAGCCAGTTCTCAGTCATGCTGACGGACAAAGCACAGTTGAAGCAATTACAGGAAAATTACCCAGTGGTCGGCGATCTTTTAGGTGCCCTTAACAGTGCAGGAAAAGAGGATGTGGACGAAAAGTATGTCATTCAGGACGGTTTGCTGTATGTCAGAGACTCTAAAGTGACTTGTGGACTACATCCAATGAAACAGCTCAAATTCTATGTGCCTACGTCCATCAGAGGTACTTTGTTAAAATACTACCATGACCATCCTACTGCTGGACATCTCAGAATTACCAAAACATTGACCAGGCTTAAGATGAGGTTCTTCTGGCCAAAAATGACAGAAGATGTGAAGAGATACGTTACCTCATGTTCTGTGTGTCAATTGATAAAGCCTAGTCAAAAAAAACCAGCGGGCCTGATGGTCCCAATCAAACCACAAAAGCCCTGGGAATACACTGGGGTAGACTTTGTGGGCCCTCTCCCTCGGACGCAGAATGGAAATGAGTATATACTTGTATTTGTCGACTACTTCTCAAAGTGGGTTGAAGTTAATGCAGTCAGAACAGCGACAGCACAAGTTGCTGCAAGTAAGTTCCTGAGCGAAATCTTTGCAAGACACGGTGCACCGACTTACCTGATTTCTGACCGTGGTACGCCGTTTGTGAGTAAACTTTTCGAGGATGTGGTGGCCGCCCTGGGTACAGAACACAGGTTGACTACGGCATATCACCCACAGACAAATGCTACTGAAAGGGTGAACCGTACCTTGAAGACAGCAATTCGTGCATACGTGTGAGACAAACACACCTCATGGGACAGATACATACCTCAAATATGTTTCGCTCTTCGTACTGCGCCCCATGAGAGTACAGGCCTGTCACCGTCAATGATGTTGTATGGACGTGAACTTGAAACCCGGAGAATTTGAGAGCTTCTGTACAGGACGCTCATGAGCACGCCAGAGTAGCTCTAGAGGAAGGACATAAACGTAGGAAACGATACTATGACCTAAAACGGCATTCAGTTTCTTATGTTGTGGATGATCTGGTTAGAGTGAAAACACACCCAAAGTCTAATGCAGTAGAAAACTTCATAGCCAAGCTGGCTCCAGTATACTCTGGTCCATACAGAATCTCAAAAGTACTGTCTGACGTTAACTACAGGCTGGAAAAAGTCGATACTGGAGAGGATGTTGGTGTGTTTCACGTTGTGAACCTTCAGCCTTTTCACTCGTGGAATACTGCTTTGTCCAAACAAAAACTCTCTGATAATGGTGACTATGGACAATCATGGGATGAAGATGCCTTTATCCAAAATGGACCTGGAGAATCTGACGATTCTGCCTTAAGCGTTGCTGGAGTCTGGTTGACCGAACTGCCCAATGACATTTCCTCAGAAATCTTACCTGAACAGACACTTGACGGTGCTGTTTTTGCAGACGCAGAGTACTCTGACACGAGACATGACTATGCCGCTCACAGATTTGACACAAATGACCCTTTCCAGAGTACAGACCGTTATAACTTGAGACCGAGACAGAACCCCAGAATTACTTCTGACTGGACGGTTAATAGGTGGACTAACCCATATCATAAACGCAAGATTGAAGTTCAGTAAGGAGAGATAAAACAGTGGTTTTGTTTGTCACTTGTTGTTTATTGACAATTGTTTAAGGTTTGATGTTAAAAAAAAAGAAGAAAAAAAAAACAGAAAAAAAAGATATCTTCCATATGTGGGTGTTGCACACAGTTTTGTTTGATTGAACTTTAGTGCAATGTGCGGATTTGTGGGACTGTACTGGTTGTGCATTATTTTTTTATTTTTTTTCTCACCCTGAGAGACAGCTTTTCAATTGTGGCATGTATATGGTTGTTAAGTGAAACAGTAATGCTCCCTGGTTGTGTACGGCTGGGGTCAGCCTTTATTTGTCAGGGGGGACTCTGTAACGTTTCTTTATGTTTTATGGTACGGTCACTTTAAGTTTTATGGTAATCAGAGAAGAGGAGAACTGTGCATGTGCGCAGTGTGTGAGATTCAGATTTGAGAAGTAAGCAGAGGATAATCGCTCTACCGACATTGGTGTTCTTTCTTTTATTTCTCTTAAAATTGTAACCTGAGTTGGATGTTTTGTATGGGCTACGTTGTCTCGCTCGACCCCCATGTATGTGGACGAGTGTATGACGTTTAAGTGCCTTTATTAAACACGGGGGAAAATATGTCGTCGACTCTCGAGCATCTTTTTTTTCCTCCGACACCCGTTGTTTTCTCTCTCTGGACAGCATCACAACTTCTGCGTTACACCATCCTCATCGCCAGATTGTCGTGGAAATTCTTTCTAGACTTTAAACAATAATTGGAAGACAGCTGGAAATTTCAAAAGTTATAAAGATCTTTATTTCTTGCAAGAAAGGCTGTTCACACATCAGTCAGAGTCTGATATGAGAAGCGCGCCGACTTCTCCTTTTTGCCCAGCTTTTATACAAAAAACTTATCACACTTATTCTAACACCCCTTTATACGCACACACTTACACACATATGTCATTAAAAACAATTGAGTATATATTTTCCAATGCAACACCTTTGCTCTTAGTGCAAGCGAGCTTATCTGTATTTAGAAAGAACAAACTGTCCTTTCTGCAAATGTCATTTTGACCTCGTTCTTCAGCAGTAAGGAAGAAGATGATATGCAACTTGCAGTTTCTTTAACACCATGTATGGTATAAGCTGGCTAGAATAAAAATTTCTATTACATGGCTAACTTGTATCACTTGTGCCTTGATAACCAATCACAGCCTTGACGTCATTGAGGCTGTGTCTGAAATCGCCCCCTATACCCTTAAATAGGGCATTATTTGAGGGAACAGCCATTTGTAGTGGTGTCTGAAACCATAGTGGACGTTATCGAGTTCACTCATTCAATCCCACAATGCACTGCAATAACAAGTGCACAACAGATATACACTCTAGAGAATACCCACAATGCACTGTGAGAGTCGTTTGCCAAATGAAGTCCTGCATCTGAACAGAAGATGGTGCCGCAAATGAATCATCCATCCATCCATTTTCCAAGCCGCTGGTCCAATGTCGCTACAGCATAATATAAAACAGGTATAAATTCCTTTTTTATTGATTATTAAATTAATAAATTAAGGTTTATACATGCTAGTTTCCATGACAGATTTCAAAGTAAATCTTTTCATTACTACTGGAGCAAACATGTTTAGCACAGCGTTAGCTAGTGTTACGCTTTTTTCCGGCTAAGGTTGCAGGTTTGCCAAAACCCTAACTTGACAATAACTATAAGCTCCAGCATAACAAAATACCCCACCACTAAACCTGACCTTAAAGGGATACTTCAGGATTTAGCATTAAGCTTTGTATTAGTAGAAAACCTGTAGTATTTTCGAATTACCATGCTTTCCACCCTCATATTCCCCTGAGACGAGAGATTTATGTATTTTTTGTCTGGAAAAAATCCTCCGATGACGTCAAAATCATAATTTTGCGTCATCGGAGGATTTTTTGGCCATAGGCTAAAGACTACAGCCAGCAGTAGGAGCTTTCCGGCATGTTTTCAACCCGCCCATAGAGGGTGGGATCTCACTCACAGAATGTACAAATAGTGTCAGCCGTCTTTCTTTGGAAGCTAAGCTAGCAGGCTCTTGTTCTGTGGAGAAAGCCGAGTAGTAGGATAAGGCTGAGTAGTAGGGGTTACCATCCTCTTTTTCCCGGACATGTCCGGCCGTCGAGATCGTCCAAAATGTCCGGGATTCGGCTTTTGCTTTCTGCAGTCGCCATTCATTGTTTACATGCACACCTTTTGTTTCAATCTAGCTGAATTCATTCCGATTGGTGAATATGAATATGAATGTCACGCCACCGGCCTCACGTCGTTCTCCCGCGGCCCTCAGCCTCGTCCTGCTCGCCACAGTAAACATAATGAATGAATGGCGACTGTAGAACGCAAAAGCCAAATCGCGGACATTTTGGGCGATCTTGAAAACGCGGGCAGAGCAGACTCGTCACGGAGACTCACTAGTAGCCTAGACTTGTTGTTTAACTGCGCGCTCTTACCGGTAGGCGTGGCTTGGGAGTGGCCTCCTAGGGCAGCGAAGCAAGTGCATTCTGGGAGTTGTTATCTTTTATCCACATAAGCCAAAAATACATTTTCTGGCTTTTCTCAGTCTAGAAAGCTCCAAATTCAAATATAATTTCACATTTCTTCTACATAAATGACCCATTTTAAATACACATTCATCTTTCCAGAGGTGAAGTATCCCTTTAACGCTGCTGTAATCTCCATCCTAACAGCCGGTCTGATACTGCTGGTCTGGCACTGCTGTGGCGTGTGGCTCTGCGCTGGGCTAGTATTGTATGAGCACATCACTAATAAAACTGATCACTTAAAGGGAAAGTTACAGGAACACAAAGACAGAATAGCAGAAGCTGATAATATTGACCATAAAATGATAGAGTGTCCATTGTGAAGAGGCACAATTATGATTTTGTTCAGTATATTATGGTAAAATGATCAATTATTATTTAAAAGCAGAAAAATGCACTTTATCCACCAATGAACATCATGTTAGCATTTATATTTATATTTTTTTACACAGCGTGTGACAATTCACCAGCTTTTAACCTTTATTTAATTCCAATGTTACATCATTTGTTTTAACTATACAGAAATAAATCTATTTTAGTGGCTCATCACTGATGACCCCTGTCAATCATCAGTGGCTCCGCCCACAGAGCTCAGGATTGGTTCATTTGTGCTCCGCCTCTCACTGCAGAATCTTCCTGTTGATCTGAACGAACAATACGATGAAGAAAGACTGACTGAAGTTCATCAACAACATTATAAAACCTTTCACAAGATACATAAAACAATCACACTATACTGAAGAGAGTTTTTTTGATTATATTGAGAAGAGCTGCAGGTTCTGACACTTACTGATGGATTCTCATGTTTAGAAAAGCTCTGAGGATCAAGAGTCTTCAGGAGATCTGGGATCAAAGGTCTGTGTGAAAGAGAAGTCAAAACAGGGACAGTAATAGGTGAACGCCAGCCAATGAGATTTCCGTTTGCGTATAGAACAAAAAAAACAACAAAGTATATTGTTTACACATAGTATGTCAATTCTGCGTGGTATAAGACTCTCTCTCTGAGTGTGTGAGAAACAAAAAAGCAATGACTAATGTTTCCCTGTGCATTCATTGAGATGAACTGAAATAGTGCGCTTTGCGGATTGCTTGAAGGAGAGCGAAATTCACAAGCGCTCAGTGTTCAGCAAGTGAAAATATATCTGTGTGCCCATTCCAGACTGTAAAGGTAGTTCCTCTTTTAGCCATAAACTCCTCCTCAGCTTCACTGGTTAAGTTCAGTTCCGCCATAGTTGTTTTCGCTCTGTGTGTGAGCTAACAGAAAAACATAATCAACTAGGCTTTATCGTTGTTAGCGAGGGAAGACTGATTCTTATCGTTAGGGGAATTTTTACCGGTATATCGCAAAGATAATACATCACCCATCCCTATTGAGAAAAGGTTTAAATGTTGATATTTTATTGAAAATAATAAAGTCAGTAGTCACCATTTTGGTGATCAGTGTTTGCTTTAGTTGGGCTCAACTCTTGATTTTATAATGTGGCGATACGATGGGCAAGACGTTTAGAATCACACTTTTATTTATACCCGACTACGCCACCCTGGTGGAGGGCCAGGGAAATACTTCAAAGAAAGACACACAGGTAAGTGGCAAAGATATAAACCAATGAGACAGGGGTAACAATACAAAACATACTTTATTTTATTAAAATGTCATAAACATCACAAAACTCACACCATAGAAAAATACTTCTCCAGGGCCAGGCTTCACAGGAACAAGGCAGGCCGGGCTCACTCGAGAGGTCTTCCAACCAACTTAAATTCACCCCAAATCAGACTGCAAGGCAATTGTGTCAACACACATCACACACTGTGAAGCACACGCCTCTAGACAAAGGCAGCCGGCCTCCCCCGTTCCACATCGAATCCCTACCGGCTCCTGGAGACACAGAAAAAGGATTAGCTACTAATTATGAGAAAATTATACTACACAAAAACCACCAACCCAAATAAAATATACAAACACAAAAATGGCACGTTGAGTGTGTCCCAGCCTCCTGACCAAGTATGGCCAAGCAGAGGGCAGTGCCTGAATGGTCACCAACAGAGAAAAAAAAAAAAAAAAAAAAAAAAAGTTACAATATTAACATAATAAATTGCACAAAAGAAAAACCATAAATTAATATGTAGTAATATTGAAAAAAAAAAGAAAACTAATAACAAATAACCAACGAGCAGTAGTTGCAAAAGAAATTCAACAGGACAAAACAAGAAAAAAAAAAGGTAGCAGAAGTCCCAAAATCAAAGAAAACCCCAAAGAATACACACTTAGACAATCGAGTCAACCATAATACGCCATGTAGCAGTAGTACGAAGCAGTATTGGTTGACCCCAAAAGCAACCAACCTGCTAAGCTTTACGCTCAGCACAGCTGTACGAACCCACAGGAATTGACAATAAGTAAACCCAATAAGCAAAACAACAGCGGCATCTCCTGTAACGTCTTCAAACTGGATAGGATTTACAGATGGGTAAGTTCCTTCTCTCTTTAACAATAAAACACTGAACGTTAAACTAAATCTATAAAATCCCAAATGAAAAAGGGAACGAGATACTTACAGTTTTAGATGAACACCCTCCAAACGCCCGATGTATGGTTACTCACAATGCGCTGTAGCCCAATCCGCCAGCCAGCACTCACACACCCGCTATTTTAACTATTAGCGAGAGCAATACATAGTAACTACCACAACAACCACTCGTGAAATTTGCCAAGAATGCCACACATACCTGAGATCGCATACCGCCACCATTCCTCATAATGCCTATGCCACCAGCAATGCTATAAATCAAACTATAACCCAGCCAACATTTGTATGTGGGGCCCATATGGGTATGAAATGGGCTGAAAAATGGGCCCCATGTAGGATTGTCCGCGGGTTCCATAATGGCCCCATGTTAATTGCCCAGATGGATTTCATGTAGGATTGCACTTGGTACTAGATGGGACCCAAGTGGGCAAAATGCACAAGACCCATCTCTGTCCCAGCTTTAACCCAGTAGACATTTGTATGTGGGGCCCATGTGGGTTTGAAATGGGCTGAAAAATGGGCTCTGTATGGGATTGTCCGCGGGTTCCATAATGGCCCCATGTTAATTGCCCATATAGATTTCATGTAGGATTGCACTTGGTACTAGGTGGGGCCCAAGTGGGCAGCATGCACAAGACCCATCTCGGTCCCAGCTTAACCCGGCCGACATTTGTATATGGGGCCCATGTGGGTTTGAAATAGGCTGAAAAATGGGCTCTGTATGGGATTGTCCGCGGGTTCCATAATGGCCCCATACCAACTGCCCACATGGATTTCATAAAGGATGGCACTTGGTACTAGGTGGGACCCAAGTGGGCAAAATGCACAAGACCCATCTCTGTCCCAGCTTTAACCCAGTAGACATTTGTATATGGGGCCCATGTGGGTTTGAAATGGTCTGAAAAATGGGCTCTGTATGGGATTGTCCACGGGTTCCATAATGGCCCCATGTTAATTGCCCATATAGATTTCATGTAGGATTGCACTTGGTACTAGGTGGGGCCCAAGTGGGCAGCATGCACAAGACCCATCTCGGTCCCAGCTTAACCCCGCCGACATTTGTATATGGGACCCATGTGGGTTTCGAAATAGGCTGAAAAATGGGCTCTGTATGGGATTGTCCGCGGGTTCCATAATGGCCCCATGCCAACTGCCCACATGGATTTCATATAGGATGGCACTTACAAAAAGGTGGGCCCCAACTGGGCTACATGCACAAGACCCTTCTTGGTCCCAGCTTTAGTTTTTTTGTAGGTACAACAAGGTTACTACATGGGCCGAAATACGGGCTGTAAGTGGGTTTGTCCATGGGTTCCATGTTGGCCCCAGCAACTTACTCATTTAGGTTTTATGCAGGATTTCACAGGGCTTTAGGTGGGGCCCAACTAGGAATCATATGCATGTGGCCCAACTAGGGATCATCTGGGTTCCATCTAAATGAGTAGCAACACCACACAAACAAGTTTTAAAGCATTAGAGCACACAGTGAGATTGAAATCTTTTCAAATTAAAATTTTATTGAAATTACCCATCATATTATGCTATATTCTGAAATTCCAGAGACAATATTTAAAGAAGCAGATTTATGTCAGATTAAAGAGTATCTCTTTAAAGTTCTATACCTAATTGTTAAAATACATACTTTTAACCTGTATTTGTCTTTACTGAAAGCTTTGAACATTTGAACAGGAAATAAATTGGGGACAGTTAGAAGAAGCAGCAACTACACATGTACCAGTACAGCTTACACTGCAGACAGTCATTTGTGCATTCTGGACACTGTCCTCCATCTCTTGTCCCAGACTATTTTGAGTGTTCCCTCTCAGTTTCTTGCCAGTTGATCTGAGCAGTCTTCTTAAGAGCCTCTGCAAAACAAATTAGTTTTTTTAGAGATTAGGATTTTAGAGAAATCATGTTACTTACACATGTCACAATACCTTATGAAAGAATAACAACTTTTACTCAGGATAAAAAACAAAAACAGCATTAACCTTCAATTGAAATGGTCATGGTATTGGAATGTCACTGGAAGGGCATTTGGGAAATCAACAGAGAATTACCGTTTATTTATTCAGACTATTCCGATTTAATTTTGTATTAATAAAATAGGTTTAGGGCGGCAGTGGCTCAGTGGTTCATGTAGATTGTCTACAAACCGAAAGGTTGGTGGTTCAATCCCCGGTTCCACCTGACCAAGTGTCGAGGTGTCCATGAGCAAGACACCTAACCCCAGCTGCTCCCGACGAGCTGGATGGCGCCTTGCATGGCTGACACCGCTGTCGGTGTTTGAATGAGTGAGTGAGTGAATGGGTGAATGTGAGGCAGTGTAAAGCGCTTTGGTGGCCATAGGTCTGTGAAAGCGCTATATAAATGCAGTCCATTTACCATTTATTTACCAGTTTATAAAGTATGAATATGCAATGTGTTTGAAAGCATTAATTTATTAATTGATACAAGTTAACCCTAAAAAAATTATGAACAAAAATAATAATAATAATACATTATTTGTCTCAAGTCATTTTAATATTAGGTAGTTTCTCACAATCAGATCTTCAGTCCATGATAGAATGGGCCAACAAAATGATGCATAATTAAAGTATTTTTTATTGCTAATGATTTATAATTGCTTTTAAAGTAAAAATATAAAAATATTATTCTTTGTGTCTTTGGAAAATAATTGAGGTGATCACAGGTGTGGATAATTCTTACATTTCCAGGATGGCTCGACTTAAGAGTCACAGTTTTAATAACAAGTTAGAATTGTTAAAATGAGAATCTGATTCTTTTAGTGTTTCAGACAGAGATCATGGTTCTGAACAGATAAATGAACAACATAACATGTAATTTACTAGAGGTTCTGACAAATGTTAATTTCTGCAATCGATTTAAAATGTTTAATCTGAATGAAAAAAAAAAAGTTTGAATGAATGCTTTAATGACTAAAATACGTGTTTCATTACTGGATGAATCAGCGATTTTGAACGAATCTCTAGAATGAATGATTAAAGTTTCAAGTGTCAAGATTCTTGCAAAAGTTGTTTTACTCTATTTTGATTGCTACTGTAGACAGTGTTTATATCTGAACTATAAACTTTTATCTCAGTACTTCTGTGATCATTTGAATTAAGAGCTGATGTTGTTGTAATATTATTTAAGAATATAATAAATGACTGTTGTGTCAATCTAAAATGATCTTCCCACTCCTCATTCTGTGAAGTGGTGCAGGACAACGTTGTCCAACAAGTGCTTGTTTTGGACTCTCATCTGCAGATGCCTTGTTTTGGGCATCGTTTTTTTGCTGCTTGATTAATATAAGCAGCACGGCAAACCTTTGTGTACTCCACGTCTCCTAATAAGGACCTGAAATAGGTAAATATAAGTCTGCTTTTTAAAACAACGGAGGATGGTTAGTTTGTGACAACAGCAGGAAACTGCATATTATGTTCACATCAAAAAGATTAAATCAGATTTGAAGCTTGTGACTTATAAATGCACATCAACCTGATGACTTAGCATTCATGTAAAAACTATGTTCAGATTCATCAATCAGAATGATTTCATTCTGATCGAAACAAAACATTTCCATGTAAATGTGGGTACTGACAGCGCCAACGCAGATATAAATGTTCACTGTGATCTTACTTGACAAAGGTTTAAGACAAATCATTGTCATTTAGGAAAATATTGCGTGGGTTCAAAATCTTTCAACAATTTCAGCTCTAATTTCTGATAATATAAGTGGTGGGGGTGGAACGGTACATGTATTCGTATTGAACCGAAACGGTACGGGCGTCACGGTTCGGCGCATAAATTTACACAGAGAATACACGGTATAAAAATAAATAAAACTTGTGTGCAAATGAATGAATGTAATGCGGAACTACTGTTAGATACGCCAGTGCTTTAGGGACACCTAATCTGTAGCCCCGGCTTAGCTCTGAAGCAGGCTGCGATGTAAAGATTGCAATGCTGGAATATATTGTGTGTGTGAGAGAGAGAGAGAGAGAGAGAGAGAGAGAGAGAGAGAGAGAGGCGCGGTCGCGATCGAAAAGTCGCAAAGTGCTTACTGAAATTTGTGTGTGTGTGAGGTGCGATCGAACAGTGTAAACATAAAAACATACTCTGTCATTTTGTTTATACAGGACATCATTCAAACTGCAAAGTGTTTAAGTTACTGTTAATTAAAATTTTAAGGAAAACAAATATATTAATCTGAAATGTAGCAAATTAATTAAATTCAATTCATTCAGGTACAATTATGTCTGAACCGAGGCATGAACCGAACCGTGACTCCTGTGTACCGTTCCACCCCTAATAAGTGGCTCTGTATATTTCTGATATGTAGAGAAACATTACACTTAATTCAGAATCCTAACTACACATAGTATTAAAGTAGTTCACTTTAAAAATGAAAATTAGCCCATGATTTACTCATCCTAGGTGTGTATGACTTCTTGCAGACGAATACAATCGGAGTTATATTAATAAACACATTGACACTTCCAAGCTGCATAATGGCAGTGAATTGCAACCATTGCAACCATCAGATTGAAGCTCAAAAATGTGCATCTATCCATTACATAAGAACTCTACGCGGCTCCGGGGGGTTAATAAAGGCCTTCTGAAGCGAAGCCATGAGTTTGTGTTAGAAAAATATTCATATTTAAAACAACTAGGTTCTGGGCAAACAAACCTACGGATTCCACTTAAGGGTAAAGCGCAACTACCCTGAATAATGCAACATGCTGCTGATATTTACGCTACCCCATGATGCACTACGCTACTTCTGACGTCACAAGTTGCGTAAGTTGCGCTTTATACAAAAGTAGACTATGTATGGTCGGAAGCTAGTTATTTTACTCTCTAAAGTATTAAATATGGATACTTTTGGAAACTCATGGCCTTGCTCCAGAAGGGCTTTATTAACCCAACCCCATAGTTATAACTCCAATTGTATTTGTCTAAAAGAAGAAAGTTATATACACTAACGATGGCTTGAGGGTGAGTAAATCATGGGGTAATTTTCATTTTAGTGAAAATTACTACTACTCTAAGTCAATTATGTAAAAATTTTGTAAATTGTATTAAATTAAGTAAAATCAAAACACCTCACACATAACAAAAGGTTAATATATTCATACCAGAAGTGACAGTGCAATCCTTCACCAAATTGCCAGTACTCATCTGGATCCTTGGTCAATCTGGGGTGGGATGGAGTGGGCTGATAAGTCCTTAAAAAGAAAGATTTAATTTGTACCATTCATTTAAACAATATTAAACAAAACGTATTTAAATTGTACCAACATTTGCCATTATTAAACATTCAGACAACATGAACAAATGGTCCCCAATAGCTCCCTGGGTGCCACAGCAAAAACGGCTGGCCACTGCTCCGGGTGTGTGTTCAGTGTGAACACACACCCGGTGTCTCATGGACACCTCGACACTTGGTCAGGTGGAACCGGGGATTGAACCACCAACCTTTCGGTTTGTAGACAATCTACATGAACCACTGAGCCACTGCCGCCCTAAACCTATTTTATTAATACAAAATTAAATCGTAATAGTCTGAATAAATAAACGGTAATTCTCTGTTGATTTCCCAAATGCCCTTCCAGTGACATTCCAATACCATGACCATTTCAATTGAAGGTTAATGCTGTTTTTGTTTTTTATCCTGAGTAAAAGTTGTTATTCTTTCATAAGGTATTGTGACATGTGTAAGTAACATGATTTCTCTAAAATCCTAATCTCTAAAAAAATACTCATTAACACACACACACACACACACACACACACTGTGAACACACACCCGGAGCAGTGGGCAGCCGTTTTTGCACATACATGTCACGTCACATCACACAATTGTAGCTTTGAAAAAAGCAAATTGGTACACCAAAATCAAACAGACCATCTAATAATTTTACCTGTCGCCACATTTATCCTGTTATGACACGTCTGAGGGTCGTTCCCTTGATGTTCTTCAGTGAACTAAATAAAGGACTGATGATGGTGACATGTTCTCCTTTCTCTGTCACCTTTAGAGAAAGAAAGACAAAAGGATAAATAAGTTACTCAGATTTGACACTGGTAGATGAAATGACTTTTGATGATGAGAATAATACTTTTAACTACATAATATATTAATCCCAATGTAAGGTTTAGAAGCAATGGTTAAAATTGACTTGCATATTACTGAAGTTGATAATCGTGGTGGATTTGTCTCTCTGTTGAGTGCCTGTTCTCCCCAAAAAATCTTCTTCCAGTGCTTGATATATATATATATATATATATATATATATATATATATATATATTAGGGCTGTCAAAAGATTACGGTAATCGCGATTAATCGCATCCAAAATAAAATATTGTGTTTAAATAATATATGTGTGTGTATTGTGTATACTTAAATTTGTATCTAGAAATACACACACATGCAAGTATATATTTAAGAAAAATGTGTTATTTATATATAAAAAATATTATATTTATATATTATATATAAATATATACAGTATATGTATGCAAATATTTCTTAAATATATACATGCATGTGTGTGTATTTATATATACAAAATATTTATATACAGTACACACACATATATTATTTAAACACAAACTTTTATTTTGGATTTATCGTTCGCTTTACTCATTCGGATGCTCCTTCCCTAGAAAAAATAAATAAATAAATAAATACATTAAATGCAATAGTTCCACTTTAGCACAATCAAATACACTTAACCTCAGCACTACTTCCAGATAACTAAAGTTGCATTAAGTACAACATTTGTTGTTCTTATTGACTTTAAGTATATAATTTAGGATACAAAGTACAATTGCAGGGTATTTATATTAAGTACATACATATGTAAATGCATTTGTAGTAAACTTAGCATAAAATAAATGTTTCAAATATATTTTAGTTATATATTTTTTCCAATAGGGTTTTCATGTGTTTGAGTTTTAAACTAGCTAACTAACATTGACATCAGAGGCTACGTGCTAATACTCACGATTAGCATCTTACTGTAATCAAATCAATGGTACACGTACACGCGCGCACACACACACACACACACACACAGCTGCAGGTTGTAGTACGTCCGTTATCCGTGTGTAAAAGTTAACTGACACAGAAATTTTCTGGGAAGTTAACCTCCATTAACACAAGATTTGTTTACCTGCATTATTCTACCATGAACTATAGGCTATTAACATTCTTATCCACTTATTTTAATGTAAAGCCTAAACGTTATATATATTAATTGATCTCTGTTTTTTCTAAACTGATATAGGACATGAACACAAAACATATCTACGTAATAGAGACTGAAAAATGTTCTCTTACCTGATATCACCAAAATGTTTGCAGGACTCACACATCCAGACCGACCTTCCTCTGTGTTCACATAATCAGCTTCTGTTCTCCTCCGTTTACATGTCACAACGCAAATTAGTTTAAAATAATAATTTAACAGGCATAAGGAAAGACCGAGTAATCTTGCCGAGCAGTAGCACACGTCGTCATCATATTTTCAAACTTGACCAGTAAAAAGGCGCGCACGGTTGTCATTGGCCAGTTACTTAGATGACAGTCATATTAACCAATCATGATCAAAGAAGATGAAACAACCAATAGCATTTTTTTTTTCAGCATGGTAATGGAAAATATTTCTTTTTTTTTCTTTTTTTTTTAAAGAAATGTATGTTTAGTTTTATTTGTATACTATATCAATCCTGCATGGTAAGCTTTAGGCAAACACAAAATTGTAAGTCCAAACAAAATCACACAAAGCAAAAAAGTTTCTGCTGCACTTCTCTCTTGAGATTGAAATTATATCCATTATTATTATTATTATTATTATTATTATTGTTAATAATATGATTATATTTTAACATAAATTTAGATTTTTGAAGTGGTGTTTTGATCAAAATATCATACAATGCTAAAATAACAAAATAATAATTAGAAATAATAATTCAAAGATTATGTATTCCTTGAAGACATGACATTGATTCAACATACAGATTTTATATATATATATAAAAAAACTTTTCAACTCTTTAGTAAACGTTTCATTGTGACAACATTAAAACAACAACTGACATTATTTCAACCATATTTCAACTTTGAGGGTCAGCCATGTGCCAACTATGACTGAAAAGAAAAGTCTGTACTGTTGGCCTCAAAAGAAAACTGAACACAAAACACAATATGCTAAATGAATGAAACTGCACTTTATTCTGTGCACCTGTATATGATGCAAATATGATTTCTGAATTTACATTGGATTTTCCCTTCAAACCATGAATTTCCATTCTATCTTTCTTTACTTGGGCTATTTCATCATCTGAACTGATGTGCCCCTCTCAATAATCAAAACCCTAACCCTAACCCCAATATTCAAAATCAGAACATTGTCACTAACCGACTGACCAGAAAACTCTGGAGTATCTCCATTGAATAAGGGCTGTTGCTAGGGGTTTGATTTCTTCTACCCATCTCTAAGCCATTATAATTCCATTAACATGATAGATTTTGATAGACAGAATTTGATAGCTTCTGTAACCCATTCTTCATATTGTACAGTGACCATTTTCTGGATATTTTGAACCATTTGTATAGATTTTAAAATAACTATATGGAGATAAGCATTTTGCAGTAACTCACAAAATAAGACCACTAAAAGTTGACACTTTGAATATTTAAAGTCATGGGTTGGAACTAATGTCTGCTGAACACCAACACTCCAGGACTGGATTTGAAGAGCCATGGCCTATACTGTAACCACATGCACTATATTGCCAATAGTATTGGGACACCCCTCCAAATCATTGAATTTGGGTGTTTCAATGACTTCCATGGCCACAGTTGTATAAAATCAAGCACTGGGCATGCAGACTTTTCTACAAACATTTGTGAAAGAATAGGTTGCTTTCAGGAGCTCAGTTAATTTAAGCGTGGTACCAGGTTTCCACCTGTGTAATAAGTGCATTTGTGAAATTTCCTCACTACTAAATATTCCACGGTCAACTGTTAGTGGTATTATAACAAAGATTATAAATTACAAATATACTGTATATAATTGTTTTAATGATTGTGAAGAGATGTTATTTACAAGTGTATAGTTTATGATGTAATTTACAGATGCACAATTTATATTTACTAAAAAATTCATTATATTTACAATTATACTTGAATGTATTTCCCCATTCGTAACCCATATAGAGATTACCTATGTGGGTACCATCTTGGGCTCATGTTGGCAGCCTATATAGGACTGATTGTGTTTGTCCATGTCTGACCCATATGGTTTATCAAAGTGGGCCCCATATGTTTTTCCCATTCATAACGCATATCGAAAATTACCTATGTGGGTACCACCTTGGGCCCATGTTGGCAGCCTATATGGGACTGATTGTGTTTGCCCATGTCTGACACATATGGTTTGGCCAAGCGGGCCCCATATGTATTTCCCCATTCAGAACCCATATAGAGATTACCTATGTGGGTACCACCTGGGGCTCATGTTGGCAGCCTATATAGGACTGATTGTGTTTGCCCATGTCTGACACATATGGTTAATCAAAGTGGGCCCCATATGTATTTCCCCATTCAGAACCCATATAGAGATTACCTATGTGGGTTCCACCTTGGGCTCATGTTGGCAGCCTATATAGGACTGATTGTGTTTGCCCATGTCTGACCCATATGGTTTATCAAAGTGGGCCCCATATGTATTTCCCATTCATAACCCATATAGAGATTACCTATGTGGGTACCACCTTGGGCTCATGTAGGCAGCCTATATGGGACTGATTGTGTTTGCCCATGTCTGACCCATATGGTTAATCAAAGTGGGCCCCATATGTATTTCCCATTCAGAACCCATATAGAGATTACCTATGTGGGTACCACCTTGGGCTCATGTAGGCAGCCTATATGGGACTGATTGTGTTTGCCCATGTCTGACCCATATGGTTAATCAAAGTGGGCCCCATATGTATTTCCCCATTCAGAACCCATATAGAGATTTCCTATGTGGGTTCCACCTTGGGCTCATGTTGGCAGCCTATATAGGACTGATTGTGTTTGCCCATGTCTGACCCATATGGTTTATCAAAGTGGGCCCCATATGTATTTCCCATTCATAACCCATATAGAGATTACCTATGTGGGTACCACCTTGGGCTCATGTAGGCAGCCTATATAGGACTGATTGTGTTTGCCCATGTCTGACACATATGGTTTATCAAAGTGGTCCCCATATGTATTTCCCCATTCAGAACCCATATAGAGATTACCTATGTGGGTACCACCTTGGGCTCATGTTGGCAGCCTATATAGGACTGTTTGTGTTTGCCCATGTCTGACCCATATGGTTTATCAAAGTGGGCCCCATATGTATTTCCCATTCATAACCCATATAGAGATTACCTATGTGGGTACCACCTTGGGCTCATGTTGGCAGCCTATATAGGACTGATTGTGTTTGCCCATGTCTGACCCATATGGTTTATCAAAGTGGGCCCCATATGTATTTCCCCATTCAGAACCCATATAGAGATTACCTATGTGGATACCACCTTGGGCCCATGTAGGCAGCCTATATGGGACTGATTGTGTTTGCCCATGTCTGACACATATGGTTTATCAAAGTGGACTCCATATGTTTTTCCCATTCATAACCCATATAGAGATTACCTATGTGGGTACCACCTTGGGCTCATGTTGGCAGCCTATATAGGACTGTTTGTGTTTGCCCATGTCTGACCCATATGGTTTATCAAAGTGGGCCCCATATGTATTTCCCATTCATAACCCATATAGAGATTACCTATGTGGGTACCACCTTGGGCTCATGTTGGCAGCCTATATAGGACTGATTGTGTTTGCCCATGTCTGACCCATATGGTTTATCAAAGTGGGCCCCATATGTATTTCCCCATTCAGAACCCATATAGAGATTACCTATGTGGGTACCACCTTGGGCTCATGTAGGCAGCCTATATAGGACTGATTGTGTTTGCCCATGTCTGACACATATGGTTTATCAAAGTGGGCCCCATATGTATTTCCCATTCATAACCCATATAGAGATTACCTATGTGGATACCACCTTGGGCCCATGTAGGCAGCCTATATGGGACTGATTGTGTTTGCCCATGTCTGACACATATGGTTTATCAAAGTGGACTCCATATGTTTTTCCCATTCATAACCCATATCGAGATTACCTATGTGGGTACCACCTGGGCCCATGTTGGCAGCCTATATGGGACTGATTGTGTTTGCCCATGTCTGACACATATGGTTTATCAAAGTGGACTCCATATGTTTTTCCCATTCATAACCCATATCGAGATTACCTATGTGGGTTCCACCTGGGCCCATGTTGGCAGCCTATATGGGACTGATTGTGTTTGCCCATGTCTGACACATATGGTTTGGCCAAGTGGGGCCCATATGTTTTTCCCCATTCAGAAACCCATATAGAGATTATCTATGTGGGTACCACCTTGGGCTCATGTTGGCAACCTATATAGGACTGATTGTGTTTGCCCATGTCTGACACATATGGTTTATCAAAGTGGGCCCCATATGTATTTCCCATTCATAACCCATATAGAGATTACCTATGTGGATACCACCTTGGGCCCATGTAGGCAGCCTATATGGGACTGATTGTGTTTGCCCATGTCTGACACATATGGTTTATCAAAGTGGACTCCATATGTTTTTCCCATTCATAACCCATATCGAGATTACCTATGTGGGTACCACCTGGGCCCATGTTGGCAGCCTATATGGGACTGATTGTGTTTGCCCATGTCTGACACATATGGTTTGGCCAAGTGGGGCCCATATGTTTTTCCCCATTCAGAAACCCATATAGAGATTACCTATGTGGGTACCACCTTGGGCTCATGTTGGCAACCTATATAGGACTGATTGTGTTTGCCCATATCTGACACATATGGTTTATCAAAGTGGGCCCCATATGTTTTTCCCATTCATAACCCATATAGAGATTACCTATGTGGGTACCACCTTGGGCTCATGTTTGCAGCCTATATGGGACTGATTGTGTTTGCCCATGTCTGACACATATGGTTTGGCCAAGCGGGCCCCATATGTATTTCCCCATTCAGAACCCATATAGAGATTACCTATGTGGGTACCACCTTGGGCTCATGTTGGCAGCCTATATAGGACTGATTGTGTTTGCCCATGTCTGACACATATGGTTTATCTAAGTGTGCCCCATATGTTTTTCCCATTCATAACCCATATAGAGATTGCCTATGTGGGTACCACCTTGGGCTCATGTAGGCAGCCTATATGGGACTGATTGTGTTTGCCCATGTCTGACCCATATGGTTTATCAAAGTGGGCCCCATATCTTTTCCCCATTCATAACCCATATAGAGATTACCTATGTGGGATCTACTTTGGGCCCATGTTGGCAGCTTATATGGGACTGATTGTGTTTGCCCATGTCTGACACATATGGTTTGGCCAAGCGGGCCCCATATGTATTTCCCCATTCAGAACCCATATAGAGATTACCTATGTGGGTACCACCTTGGGCCCATGTAGGCAGCCTATATATGACTGATTGTGTTTGCCCATGTCTGACCCATATAGTTTATCAAAGTGGGCCCCATATCTTTGCCCTATTCATAACCCATATAGAGATTACCTATGTGGGTACTACCTTGGGCCCATGTAGGCAGCCTATATGGGACTGATTGTGTTTGCCAATGTCTAACCCATTTGATAAACCCAAATGGGCCCCATTTGTGTTGCCCATTTTGAGCCCATGCACTCATTTCCCATTAGTGACCCAACTAGGACCCACATGGGGAGCCCACCTGTTTTTGCCCATGTGGGACCTACTTAGCTGACTCAAATGGGCCCCAGATAAGATGCCCATTTTGAGACCATGCCCACTTGGTACCCACGTAGCCCAAGCATAAACCATGTGGGGCCCACATATGCATGTTGGCTGGGAAATAGTACATATTACAACAGAGCAGTCCACTTCATTGCAAAATGCTGCTAGCCTTAACATACCCGAGAACCACAGGAACGGGGGAGAAAAAGCCCGGAATCAGCAAGACACGTAAACAGACGTCAAAATAAAGGTCCTTAAATACTAAAGGTACTTAAATACTAAAGCTACCACCTCATTGGTCTTCTACCCACCCTCTAATAAACCAATAAACTAACTCCTTTATCCTGCCACAATAACATTAGTTTTTCTCTGGCTGCTGTAATGTCCAGAACGTACATTTAGTGGAGAAGAAGACTAGTAATAATTTTAACATCAATCAGATATTATATCGTAGCTGTCGGGCGGAATCCTCGTATCTCCAAAACCATTATTTTTCAGGAAATTAAAAAAACTGCATATTTTTTGAGTTATTAAAGGAGTCATGACCTGCAATTTTCACTTTTCCACGAGAATCAATGTATGTTACGATTACCTAACGATTATACACTGGCCGGGAAGCCGATATTTAAAAGTGAAGCGTTTGTTTACCCCAGGATTCGTAAACCAGCGCACGTGCACGCGCACTCAAATTCGAGATTTTAATTTCAGCCCCGACTTGACGTCATGACGGGGCAGGATATACCATATATGGACACCGCAGACCTGCCGCAGGAAGCGCGCCCTGGCGCCCCTCTCCCCCTCATATTCAGTCGAGAAAGATGCAGAAACGTAGTGCACACTGAGTTGCTCTGTTGTTGACTGCCAGAATCAACATGTAAATGTGTGCGTGGAGAGTTCATATACATGTATGTGTGACTACTTAGTATATAACCATGGCGTGACAGAAAATATATTTTTTGGATGCATATTCCTGTAATCTTAGAAGAAATATAGGGTTATACAGAAGTAGGTTAATAAGTGGAGAATGGCTGCTAACGTTACTTTGCAAACAACAAATGACTGAGATCATCATGAATTCGGCTATTGTTTATTGATTGCCTAACGCTTATATATGAGGCGCCGTCTAGTTTGTGTGTGTGTGTGTGTGCTCGCGTCTTATATGAGTATGTGCGTGGAGAGTTCATATACATGTATGTGTGACTACTTAGTATATATGTATGCAAGCGTGTTTCATAAATGTGTGCGTGAATGAAGTTTGATTTAAGCCCTAAACGGCGCCTCATACTTATACACTGGCCGTGAATCCGGTCGCGGCCAGGTCGGGTTCATTCACAACTTGCGCCATGATGTCATTTTGTAATGATATGCTAAAGCGTTACCTGCGGTGTCAACCCCCCTCCTTCCTGCCACCAATCAACGCGCCCCTCATTTGCATTATTAAAATGACTGGCCACGACAGCCAAAATATCGCATCAGATCTCGCGAGACAATAATGCCTTCAGAAATAAGGGTCTGAGGAGCTCTGTGTTTATTTTTTTTCCACTTTTCTTTTTTAGAAGGGCCTGAAAGACTATAATAGAGCGTTGGGCATCCAAGGTAATACAAGGTCATGACTCCTTTAAACATTGTATCATTAAAGTTGGTATTATACCTTATATTGCTATCATATACTGTTGTGTACCAACATTAACACAACATTTCCCCAAAATCATGTTTAATCGGAGATACAAGATTTATGACTTGGGAGCAGGGAGATACGAGATTACGCTGTCATTGATAAGAGTGGTACGGACACAGACGTCGCTGCGGCCAGCAGTGTTCATCAAAGTCTGCGGTCACGTTGAGCCTTTTGACAATAGATAAGGCTTTAAGAGCTATTCAAATCTAATGATTGTGGTGATACATCTTCCTAAACTCCATTTAAAATGTTTAAGAGATATGAGTGATGCAATACCAAAATACTAGGCTGTCTAAAATAGGCGGAAACCCAGCAAACACATTTACGTTGTGGCAACGTCTGTGGCACGTTGCATTTCTTCTATGGCAACGTCGCTGTCTGCGTGCTCGCAACATTGTAACAACGTAGAATTGTAAGACGCAGCAGGACTGTAGCAACGTTGTTGCACGACATTCAGCAACTGAGAGATGACGTTCTGGCAATTTTTTGTTTTTATGCTAGATAGGCCTATAGATATCCCCCATTTAGCATCAATGTTTTGAGGTTAATTTTTAATTAGTCAGATGTTAGATAATTATATCGGGGTTTTTTTATATTGTTTATCCTTATTATTATTTAATGGGGATATCAGTAAATTTGCCTAATTATAATCAACACCTGTAAGTGTACACTTTGAAGAGTAAAAATTACAGAAGGTTACATTAATTCAACTTTATTAAAACTAACTGCATACGGTAATCAAATTGCTCTTCCAGAAGTCATACATTTGTGAAAATAGACAAAAAACTAAATAAGTGAATATACAAATTTATTTTAAGTATAATAAATAAAACATAAAAAGCAAACATCAGAACATTTAATGAACAAAACCGGTTCTGTACATGGCAGACAGTAGTCGAAAGCCGGACGATAAAGTTCGGTAGACGGAATCAGTCCAGGAAACATCCACAAATCCAGAGGAGCAAAGAAACAAATGAGATTAAATAGCAGACAAATGAAATGAAAAACTAAACAGTGCAAGCGAGGCTACATTAGTCACATTAGAAAATGAAGTTGTAGGTTGTGTTTGAATAATTACGGATCTTATTTAGCTGAGGTAAATAAAACGCAATCCTCACGTATCTTCGCTCGATGAAGAACGAGACAACACAATGAGCCCAACGGGCGGTTGAAATTTATAAGGCTGATTTTCACGCTTCAGGGCAGTGACGAGTACATAATGATGTAGTCCAGTGGTTGTCAAGACACCGTTGGCACAACCTTAAGCAATGGCCCTGAACGGTGGTTTAATGTCAACATTGTGACAACGCTGTAACAACCTTCACCACACAACATATTTATAGCAACCTTTTGGCCATGTTGATAAAACATTGTTAGAAGGTTGGCTACGTTGTGCCAACGTTCTGTGTTTGCTGGGAATTAATATCTGCACGCAAACAAAGTCGGCGGTCGCGTTGAGCCTTTTGACAAAAGAAAAGGCTTCAATAGTTAACCAAAGCTAACGACTGTGGTTACATGCATCTTCCTAAACTCCATTTTAAAGGTTTAAGAGCTATAAGTGAAGCAGAACAAAAAACGATGAGGTGACTAGGCTGTCTAATAGGCGAAAATTAGCCTAATCTGCACGCAAACTTACCGTGGCTCACGGGCTTCCTTCTGCACCGAAGCATTACAGCTATCGATTTTTGACAAAACAAGCCTAATGTATCTTACCTAACTTCAACCTTGAAGAAGCTCTGTATCCTGTGTATTTTGTGTGTGTGTGTGTGTGTGTGCTAGTATTCCTTTTACACTACAGTATTGGCACCCTGGGGAGACGAAATAACTTGTTCTCTACAAACAGTGGCGCAAAAAGTGGGTATGCGCTATATGTGGTGCATAGGGGTGTAGCACCATATTCATTTTTTTTTTTTGGGGGGGGGGGGTATTTTCTATATGTAGCTGCTGTTGTGCGTTTCTAGATCATTTCTGCATTTCCTCAATGTTAGAAAACATTTTAGAGGTGTAATGGAAATTTTTATTCTAGCCAGCTTATACCATACATGGTGTTAAAGAAACTGCAAGTTGCATATCATCTTCTTCCTTACTGCTGAAGAACGAGGTCAAAATGACATTTGCAGAAAGGACAGTTTGTTCTTTCTAAATACAGATAAGCTCGCTTGCACTAAGAGCAAAGGTGTTGCATTGGAAAATATATACTCAATTGTTTTTAAAGACATATGTGTGTAAGTGTGTCCGTATAACCATGGGGTGTTAGAATAAGTGTGATGAATTTTGTATATATAGGCTGGGCAAAAAGGAGAAGTTGGTGCGCTTCTCATGTCAGACTCTGACTGATGTGTGAACAGCCTTTCTTGCAAGAAATAAAGATCTTTATAACTTTTGAAATTTCCAGCTGTCTTCCAATTATTATTTAAAGTTGAGAAAGAATTTCCACGACAGTGGAGTAACAGACTAGAGTAGGCGCCCTCATAAGATTATGGGGGTAATATCGCGAGCGGGCGGGGGCGCGGTGAGTGCTGAGCGAGCAGGTACGAGTAGTGAGTTGTCGTCAAAAACGATGGATAAAGCAAAATTGTTGCTGCATACCCCTCTGACACTGGGTAGTAGCGCCCCTGCAAAATGGGTTAGAACAAAAATCTAGCACGTAACAGTCACATACAATTTTATAGGTCATGTGTGATAGTTGCCCTCCATTTTGAAAGGAAAACTAAGATCTGATTACAGACAAACATGCCGCTCCTATCTGACCTGATCTATAAATCCATAATCACAGTTATGACCAGATATCATTTGATATCTAAATACATGCGCAACCTTTTTGTGTAAATTATATTATCAGCAATAAAAATTTAAGTGAAAAGTTGATTCAAAACTTACAATTTTTTTGAACATAATTATCCATTTGTTTGACTTAACTGTATGGCTTTCTTTTTATGTTTACATTTATGCATATTAATTTATACAAAGTGACATGAGAAACTCTCCAATAGCTGCTCTTTACACAGACCTGGATAACAAACATCTGTTATGAATAATCATTTGCATTATTCATGTCCTGTATGTCTTTCTGAGGTGACAGACCTTTAGACACAGGACAGAGTTACTTAGTTCAGAATTATGATTTTAATAACCTATCAGATACAATAAACACAGACATACAAAAAATGACATGTAGCAAAACACTTTGTACACAATGGCGCCATCTAATGGAAGAAGACAGACATATAGAGGACTAAACCAGGATCAAACCAGGCTGGAAGTTCAAGCCGGAATTATTTTTAGGAAAAACAATCTCTAAAAATGCAAACACAACTGCAAAGTGATGATGATATCAGCAGATACGAGTCCAGGCGTGTTATCTGTCATCTTCAGTGGAAAAACTGAGGATTCAACAGGCTTATATTGTGCAATGTAAACAGAATAGGTCTACTTTTATCTAGTTTATAGTTAGCCAGTTTTTGATATGACTATGAGGCAGGATTTTTTATTTTTTATTTATTTATTTTGGAGGCAGGTCTTACAGTTTTTATCAGTTTATCAGTATTTGGTATTTCTTGAATCGTCCTAAACATTTGCAAACCTTCATTTCTCAAAACAATTCATACAAGCAGCAGCACACAACCTGCAAAAGCCTGTAACTTACTCAAAATCCTTAGTTCAGTGTATATCAATGAACATATCAGTGCCATCAGAATGACAAGTCCTTGTGTCATTGTTCACAAACAAGACTGCACTTTTTCTGTATGGCATTTATCAATTTTAACAGTACAAACTGACACATTTCTGTATATGGGATATTGATTACAAAAGACTGGACAGGATTCACAGGAACACTTTTACTATTGGTCTGTCAACATATTACAGTACAATGTCATTGCGATATAGAAAAGAAATATATATATATATATATATATATATATATATATATATATATATATATATATAAACATTGGCTGTTTGAATTTAAATAGACGAATGCACGGATATAGACGGATCAATAGACGGATCATTATTGCAGTGATTATTATGTTTCTATCATGTTAACAGTTCTTCTAACCCTAACTGATGGATTGTATGTTTAATTTCATTAACAATCATGTATGAAGACACATCATGGCCATATTCCAGGATGACAATGTCAAGCTTCATCAGGCTCAAACTGTGAAAGATGAAGAATCATTTCCACACATGAATCGCTCCTCTGAGTCCAGATCTTAAACTCACTGAAAGTCTTTGGGTTGTGCTGGAGGAGATTTTACAGAGAGCTGGACTCTTGCATTGACTATACAAGATCTTGAACTTGATGGAAATAACATCACAACATTTATTTCCATGCTACTGTAATATGAAGCATTACAGTAAGTATACAGTATTAGAGTACAGTGCACATTGTTGAAACACATACAGTACCTGTTCTGTCAACAAAATGCTTGAATCCTTGAGGAAACGGTTGTTCTCCCAACATTCATCTGGTCCCGTCGACCCAGCTCAGTCACTGTAAGGTCATGACTGAGAACTCTGAGTTCTTCTCATATTTAATTACCATTTTCTAAACTATAGCGAATAAACTTTGATAATGTGAGAAATGTTGAAGGTGTCTGAATAAATGTTGGTTTGACTGTATACGCTTGCCAGATGAAGCTTTTACGGGGCCGTAACGTAAGATACAAGGTAATGGAGCATTTTATACATTGTCGTATTTCTTTAGAAATAAATAATGGACAAATGGAGTCTTCAAACGCCTCAGATGTAAAGTTATTCGCTGTCAAAGTGACACCAAAATGAATGGGAGTCAATGGAATGCAGGTGAAGTTCTGCTACAAGATGGTGGCATGCGGCCGGCTTCAACTTCCGGTCGACTTCCTTCCCGCTTCCTTCACCCATCCAAGTGCACACACACACACACACACACATACACACTTGGGGGTTCGTTGTCTAGCTCAAGGGCACCTCTGTTGAGGGTATAATGATCCCCACACCTATACTTCCAGCAGGTACTGAGACTCGAACTCAAGATAATAATAGCATTGTTGTATCCATATCTTTTTGAAAACCGTAAGAATGAACTTAAACGCAGGTTTATTTATTTTTATATTGCTCTTTGATAACAAGAATAACATTTAAAAAAAAAAAAAAAAACTTTTTTTTTAAATTAGCACGCAAAGTGTAGCTCTCTTCACAAACACAGACACAGGTCGGTTCCTTAAAACGGGTGTTTTAATTCTTTGGCTCGTCTTGTTAACGCCGTTTTGTCATTTCCACTAAAGTGATGCATTCTCACACCTTACATTTAAAGAGCCACAAATTAGTTTACATAGCATTACATCAAATTCATAAATATAAGACGATATGCATGATAATAGACGAATGCATGAATAGACGAATGCATGAAATGATGGATTTAATTATAAGTTAATTATTAAACAATTGCATAGAACATCTGCTTAACAGCAATTACACAAAGATAATAAACAGACTTTTCTGTTCACAAGCTGTTAACAAAAATATCCTTTTCTCAACAAAGTAATATGTGAAAACATTCACGTTTCAATATGCACATTTCAGTCTGCTGCCACCTACTGATGATATAATGCAGCGTGACAAAAATATCCATCTTTTTCTTCCAGAAGTCAAATGTAACGTAAAATGCAAGTAAAGTGACAACCCTGACTCATTGGAAAAACTCAGCTCAGTTCTGTTTCTTGTTCCTTTTCTCCCCTGTTTCTGAGTTGCTGGAGCTGCAGATATACTGTATTTTCTAGCTAAAAAATAATAATAATAATAATAATACATTTTATTTAAAAAGGCGCCTTTCTGACACTCAAGGTCACCGTACAGGCATACATAAAAGTTGATACAATAAACAAATAATAAAGTTATACAAAAAGTAGATTAAAATCAATTTAAAATCAAGTAGAATTACAGATGCAATGGGTGCTACAACGAAAAGGCTTGTTTAAACAGAAAGGTTTTGAGTCCAGTTTTGAAATGAGGGAAAGAGTCCATGTTTTTGAGATGAAGTGGAAGGGAATTCCAAAGGCGGGGAGCAGAGCGGCTGAATGCTCTGCTCCCCATTGTGGTGAGACGGGCAGGTGGGACAGACAGGTGTAATGTGGAGGAGGATCTGAGAGAACGAGATGGAGTGGAAACATGTAGGAGATCAGATAAATAAGGGGGAGAGAGGTTGTGGATGGCTTTGAATGTCAGCAAGAGGACCTTGAACTGGATACGGAACTGTATAGGGAGCCAGTGAAGCTGCTGGAGGACTGGAGTGATGTGATGGATGAAGGGGGTTCGGGTAATGATTTGGGTAAATACACTCCTAAACCAGCTGCTGCTGCTACCAGGACTGTACCTGCTGCTGCTCCTATTACTGCTGCCTTTCCTATAGTTAATGCAGCTGCTCCTAATCCTCCTCCTCCTCCTACTGCTGCTCCTCCTCCTCCTACTGCTGCTCCTACTCCTCCTACTGCTGCTCCTACTCTTCCTCCTACAGCGGCTCTAGTGAGACATTTTCTCTGTAGTATTTCATCCTGAGTCTCCATATAATCCTGTTCAGTATCTCCTGTTTTTGTTCTTCTCTCTCAGTGTGTTTATCTTTTTCAGGTTTTTTTCAGGTAAAAATAATGACATGTGTTAGATTTGTGTGTGTGTGTACCAAAAATTATTTGATTTATGGAAACAGGTAGTTCTTAATATTATGTGCTAGCATCTAGTGTACGTCCAGTAGAGCAAAAAGTAAAAAAATTTGGCATTACAAATAGTCATGAAACTGACAAATAACTAGGCATAATGCTCACAAAATTTGACTTTATCCCTCAGAGAAAGAGCTCAAGAAGCGGTGGGATTTATTGCGAACCCAGTACATGCGTTATAAGAAACAAGGACCCTCAGGAAGTTCTGGATCTCAGAAGACTGGCAGGCAGCAATAGATCCTGAACCACCTGCAGTTTCTACAGCCTCACACAAAAAGGAATGAGAGCACTTCAAACTATTACTATTTATCAGGTTAAATAAACAAATCTATATGTTTTTTTTTTTTATAGAATAAAATGAAACATTTTGCTTTTTTAAAGTGGCCACTGATTGTTCAGATGGGTCTATTACAAGTAACTCAACATATTAACACAAGCCGTTAAATTCATTTGTCACATTATCTTCCACAATGTGCCATAAAGTGCTTCTGAATAGAGCCATTTCACCAATTTGCAGGGTATTGTTTTTGCTTTGCCCTGTTATTGTTATGGGTGATTGGTGAACAGTTGTAAGAATCTATGGTATCACATCATTTGCATTTTGATTTTTATCTTTTTTTTTTTTTTTTTAAGGAACCTTCGGCTGATAGTGATTCCTGTTCACCCTCAGATGGTACCAACAGTGACACCTGGACTGGCACCCATGAAGAGCCCAGCTTCATTGAGGCGGAGCTACAGCCCAGTACACCCTTGCCTGAATCCACGATCTGTGGAGCTGAGTCCACAGCCATTAGAAAGAAATCAAAGCCTCCGGGGAAGCGCAGGAAGATGCAGGATGAATCATCCAGTGAGGAGTCCACATACTTGATGCGCACCATCGGCAAAACTCTGGAAAAGTTGACATCATAGGAAAACACCAATGATGCCATCTCAGCCTTCTGCAAAAATCTAGAACACCGAATGTGGAATTTGCCACCACATGTACTGCCACATTTCCAGCATGAGGTTGATGATTGCATTTTCAAATATTCAGTGGTCCACAACCATTCACTGGATGCATCTGTCAATCAGTATACACACCTGTGTGTGTGTGTGTGTGTGTGTGTGTGTGTGTGTGTGTGTGTGTGTGTGTGTGTGTAGGCTCTTCTGTGCTCAAATCATAACTAAGCAACTGAAGTTTAAAAAAAGAGAAAGTTGAGAATCTTGCACACAAACAACATGCATTTTAATCCAAGAACAAATATATACAAAATTATATTTAGATTTTTTTTGTGAAAGTCACACACACACACAACAGTTTTCATTCCCACTTTTGGAACACACTGCAGTGACTCAGTGACTTATATTTTGCCCCACTGAAAGGGGACTGCACCAATGTCTGAATTAAAGTACTGGCACAGTTTATCCCTGAGCTGTTTGGCGTGTGTTGTACTGTTGGTTGTGTGTGGCAGAGAGGCCTGCTGTAGGCCAGGGTCTTGATCTAGTACTTCCTGGTCGATTCCTGCCATGTATGCTTCACAGCACTCTGTACGCAGAAAGTTGTGCAGAGCACAGCAAGTCAACACAATGTCCTCCACTTTGGCAGTGTTTTGAATATTAATGGTAGTTAGAAAAACTCAAAAGCGATTTGCCAGGATGCCAAATGCATTTTCAACCACCCCCCGAGCTCGCGAAAGCCTGTAGTTGAATATCCTGTAAAGAGCATCCACCAAACACTCCACCATCTGAAACACGCCCATTGCAGCCCACATCAACATAAAGGAATCTGTATTTGCTGTCAACCAGTGCCATTAGAACAATGGAAAATGTACGCTTGTAGTTGTAAAATGTCGATCCAGTTCCTGGTGGGGGACGAATGTTGATGTGTTTCAAAGGATGTTGACTGGAATCCAATGGCAACTCGCTGCCACTCTTAGTGTCTGGGCACTGAAAAACAGTAAAATGTAAAAAAAAATAAAAAAAAATTATTTGTCAGACCCTTTATAACTCGTAGTCATTTTGGGATGTTTCACTGTCTGAATGTGTACAAACCTTCAGGTATTTCTCTTTCAAGACCTGGTAGATTGCTGCACAGGTTTCAGGAACGAATTGCTGAATTGTAGACATTCCCACTCGGAACTGGTAAGAAAGGCTCTTGAAGCTTTCTCCTGCAAAGAATACAAATCACATAACTCTATCAATTTTCCACACCTTTTCCAGAATCAATCATCAAGAACAAAACACTTTTAATGCATTTTCATATGATTATATTTTAAATGCTGTTTCTTTTTAAGTAGGCTACAATTGCCATCCGAAATAATCAATTTCTTTTCACTTTTATAAAGCTTAACCCTTTAAAACCGGATGTGTCGTCGACGACACAGCCAACCAAGCTGTATTCATGTCACTGTAACTCTTCAACCGTTTGCACTATCAAAATAATTTAAATAGTTCCTGAAAGTAGACATCATGCGCTTTTCGCCAATATACGGCTTATTACGGTAATGTCCTGCTTTCCGTCTGCAAATGACAGCAGCGCGAGATGGAAGGATTTGAACAGAGAGATTCGACGCGCGGCAGGTTAGAGTGTTTTGGATTGCATAAAATAATAAAAGAAACAAACAAATACATGGCGAAAGAAGTGTTAGACAGCAGAAGAGGGGATTGGGATGATTTTTTATGAAATTTGGGAGGCGGATGGCCGTTACTCTTTCACGTATGTAAGCATGTAGTGCGTGCGTGTGCATGCTTGAATGGGTGCATTTGTATGTGTGTGTGTATGAAAAAAAGTATCCTAAATGAAAACTGTGCAACTCAATGTCACAAAAAAAATTTGTATATATGTATTATAGTTAATTTTTCAACTTTAAAGTGTTAGTTTCTTTCGTAAGAAACTACATGTAAGCATGTAGTGCGTGCGTGTGCATGCCTATGAATGCGTGCATTTGTATGTGTGCGTGTATGAAAAAAAGTGTCCTACATGAAAACTGTGCAACCCAATGTCACAAAAAAGACTTGTATATATGTATTATAGTTCATTTTTCAACTTTAAAGTGTTAGTTTCTTTCGTTCATGATTTTTTCTGCTTTTTTTCTAAATAAAAATCAGTAAATTTATTCTCGTTTTTTTATTTTTGTCTATTTAAATTCTATTTACAAACTCACCACACACAATAATGGTCAATAACTGTAATTTGTTGAAAGCTTACCTTTTTCTGAAAAAGATGACACCTTGCACATGAAGATAGCACATTGTTTTAGAATTTTACAGTCAAAAAATCAAATTATGTGAAAAACACCTATTTTAGCTTCAGGTTCTAAAGGGTTAATAATACACCAAAATGTACACAACTGAAAATGTGTTGTATTGCAATGTTAAAACAAAGAATAAGCTTTAGCTTGCTTACCTGTTGCCAGGAACCGCAGTGTAATCATCAGACGTTACCCTACGGAGATACAATCCTGGTAGTTCGTGTTTTTTCTCTGTATAATAGGAGTGATAAGTTCCTTTAACGTGTTAAACTGAGTAGGAAAAAGCCGTGCAAAATTTTTAAAATCGGAGGTTTCATCTAGTTCCAGCTCTCTACACAGGTTCGGGAAAGCCCCATGAGCCTGTTTCTGGAGAATCCATGTGTGGTGAAGTGAGTGACTCGTTGCCACGTCACCCTTATTACATATATGGCCAATAGGGTTCTGCCCCTTGGTGTATATAGACTCTTTGGATGCTCCCTGGGATACGTCATTGAAAGCCCGCCCCTTTGTCATTCATTCCAAGAGACCGCGGAGGTATGTGTGTCAGCCGTGCAGCCGGTTGTTTTGATGTTATTATTAAGTGATGTTTCATTGTGCCTTCATCTGTATTTGTTTAGTGTGACACTCGGCCATCGAGGCTGTGCGCGTTCTCGTGGCGACACCTACATCGTGGTAAGTTCTAATATTAGTTTTTAACTTTTTGTGTAGTTCGTTTGTTTAAGCGACCTGCAATGCGTTTTAGTGTGGCGTGCCTTCGGTCTCCCATTGGTGTGACGTCTCCTCATAGCTGCGTCGGGAGTATCAGCTGTTTATTGACTCGCTAACATCAGATGACTGTCATATGATTTCCGTGTGCCTGTGATTGTGTGTGTGCGCGCGCCGAAATTGAATCAGGGTGAGTACATTTACGATCGTTTCTTTTAATCTGCAACTGTTTTTAATTAGATAGTTAATGAATATTTGTGTTTAGGAGTTCTCTTTTGCCCGTGTTAAAGCCAGGCTGAGCAGCTACTTTAACAACTTGCTGTCAGCAATCCATGCTTCATTGAGCCACGTTTGCTGCTTTGTGGAAGCCGAATATTACTGCTGGACTCCACTTTATCTATTGCTCAGGCAATTTATTTGTTCTTTCGGGTTCAAGTGGGCCAGAAGGATTACTTTATTTGGTCTCATAATTTTGTGTTTTTTTTGTTTGTTGTATGAATGTGGCTGGTTTTGTTACCAGTCCTTAGCTGCATGATCCTCACTGTTATAACTGTGATTTATTACATGGAGTGATAATTAGCCTACCAAACTGGTCCCATCATCTGTGTAGGTTGGACTGATTGTGTGATTTTTTTTGTGTTGTGACCGTTTGAATGGTTTATATTTATTTTCTTTGTCTTTATTATAGATTACCATTTATCTCATAACTTGATTTTTGTTTTCATTATTTGTCTTATTGTGATTTGGTTTATCTCTAATCATTTCTATATTTATTTCTTTTCTGTATTCTGCAGGAGCTGGGTTTTCCTGGAGGCAGGCTGGTGGTTTTAGCTGCAGGCCTTCACCCTAAGTAGGGGTTATAAGTGTGGTGTGATTTTTAATCACTATTTTGTAGTGGAGTGATTCTTCAAAGTGTGTTTGATTGCCATATGCAGCTATAGCTAGCCTGCTTCTCTGTGGTCTCAGCCCCTGCAGTGATCATATTCTTTTTTTTGTTTTGGTTGTCTTTTTGATTACTAAATGACACAATTGATTGTGTTATTTGTTTAATTGCTTTCTTTAATAAAAATTGCCTGTTTCAATGTGAACTCACGTCTCTTGCCTCTCCTGAGTAAACGGGCTTGTGTCCTATTTATTAGATTATTTCCCCGGTAATTCGGGGTGGCGTAGTCACTACTAGACGGCCACGTATTGCTACACATGGTTTCACCCATTTAGTGCACTTTCTGCGTATTTTTCGCGCCCGATTCTTTCTTTCCTCTTTCACAAGCAAAATACCAAGGGCTGACAACGCCAGTGCCATTTGCAACGTGTCAGACATTTCCGATTTCCGAAATATCACAAATCTGTCTGTGGATAGCGAGACTCTGATATGCTTTTTCTTTGTATATGTTTTGTATCCCTGTAGCTTCTTCCGGTTTCCCGCTTTGAGTAACTACTGCCAAGACTACTGCCACCTGCTGGTACGGAAAGGTATTTCCTACGCAGGTGCAGAACAGACGTGCTAGTTGGCCGTCGGGTGTCGAGAATCGGCTTGGTGTGTCAGGGCAAATCTGGACCTAGACGCTAGACGTGAGCCGACCCTGCAGTCTGCTTTCGTTGCCACTAGTTCGTCGGCGTCGGCTTGTGTGTTCCCGGCTTAAAGAATGGAATAATTTATGATGGTTCTTTCTGCGGTACAAATCGAGCACAAACAAAAAGCACCGGTTTGGGGCGATTTGGACGGCATGGGGTGGAGAGTGACGTCACTGTCCCGAATCCAATGTGTTATTTCTAAGGAGGGGAAAAAGATACAATGTTCATCGTAACGGCACAAATCGGCACAAATCGAGCACAAACGAGCGGCGCAGTTCTGCAACGATTTGGACCATATGGGGTGGACAGTTATGTAACTGTACTTAAAAAGTTTCTTTTTTTATGTTTAAGAGGGGATCGTAGTTGCAATGATTCTTTCAACGGCACAAACCGGCACAAATCGAGCACAAACGAACGACGCTGGTTTGGAGCAATTTAGATGAGGTGGGGTGGAGAGTGATGTCACTGCCCCAAATTAAATTGGTTATATCTGCGAAAGGAAAACAGATACAGTGTTTGTTTTAACGGCACAAACCAGCACAAACCGAGCACAAACGAATGGCACCGGTTTGGAGCGATTTGAAGGACATGGGGTGGAGAGTGACGTCACACAACCCCAAAAAATAATGTTCAATATCTCAAACACCAAACCAGCACAAACGTTCGTTTTTGCGGCACAAATCAGCACAAACGCAGCACAAACAAATGGCATAGTTTTGGAAATTATTTCGTTTTATGGGGTGCCAACTTCACGGAGGTTCTGTACCACGCTTATGCAGAGCAAGGACAATATATAATACTACATGGCATTTCGTTAGATTACTCACAGAAATTGCCTTCAAGGCAGCCTAATACATCACTGGACTAGTTTTGAGCCATTCCACCGAATGTGACATTTCTGTCCCCAGGACATTATATTAAAAAAAATTTACTCTAAAATACATTTTATTAGGCAAAGTGTCCCGCACATTAAGCTAACTGCAAATTTAAAATGTATAATTTAAAAAAAAACTACACTTTAAAAAGTTAAACATTTTTATACGCAAAAAAATTGAGTACAATTTAAAGCTGTGAAATCAATTAAATATACTGTATGAATTGAGTAAATGCAAGAAAATAATTAAGTAAATCTGAGTAACTGCATTTGGTACATTAACAAATAAAATTGAGTAGAAATAATTTAACATTTAAACATTTAAAAAACAATATTAATGAGTAATATTAACTGTTTTTATTTATGAGTAATATTAACTTTTTTTTATTTATGAGTAATATTAACTTTTTTTATTTCCTCTAAACCTTTGTAAAATAGTATTCCATAAAACCACCAGTATACATGACATTGGCCTTTATTGTCGATGAGTACAGCAGCAAATTTTACACTGTTTTAACATGTAGCCTATACAATATTGCCTACATTTAAACATTATAAACATTTTAGAAGTAAAAATGAAACATTTAAACTTTTAGGTAGCCTAATTCAAGTGTAATCAACCGGTCTGTTATCCAATTTCCACCGGATCAGCGCTGGTTCTCGTGTGGAGACGGACTCGTGCTCTGCGGGTGAACTTCAAACTTCAGACCGCCGTCCTGCGTTTCACTCATAGCCGAAAGATACTGCGAGCGACTGACTCCATAACCTGCCAATAAACAAACAGTGCACAGTTCTGAGGACATTTTATCATCCAAATTAATTATATTCATTATCTTTAGGAATAAAGTCGTGTGTTTATGCAAGGCATTTTAATCACGCGTAAAGACAGGTGCGACTCTCGTTTAGGTGTCACATCACACCTCTGTATGTTGTTTTGCATTAAATAAAATGATTTAAAGCGCTGTAATGATTTTATAGATAAAATAAAACATACACAAACCTGAATTTCACAGAGGAAATGCACCAATTTCGCGACGCTGAGAAGAGGAGAACTGTTCTGGACTGGAGAGAGTTCAAACAGCGCGCGCTCACTCAACGTTGAGTTGTGTCACGTCAGAGGGTGGGGGAGGGGTGCATTGTTTTAACTGAGTAAACTTACTCAATTTCTTAAGAGTGTGTTATATATTAATAATATTGAATCCCAATTCTCTGTCTTACTCCCATAGTTGCTTTGCAGCATATTTTGATCTTAGAAACTTCAGCTCGTATTCATCCCAAAAGTGGATCAGCTGCCGGGTTTCCTCCGGCGTCCCTGTGTGATACAGGACAGTATATAAAGCACGTATCGATGTCTCCAGGGTGACCATGCAATGTCCTCTTTTTCCCCGACATGTCGCCTGGATTTCGGGATCACCCAAAATGTCCGGGATTCGGCTTTTGCTTTCTGCCGTCGCTATTCATTATGTGTACATTATTTGACACTGACACGTATGTGCCAGCTTTGCAGGTCATGCATTCAGCTTCAAACAGATCCCGACTGATACGAAAACAAAGGAATTTAAGCAATGCTAAAACGCACATAAACCAATCACTTGTTGAATGCATGACCTGCAAAGCTGGCACATACGTGTCAGTGTCAAATAATGTACAAATAATGAATGGCGACTGTAGAAAGCAAAAGCCGAAACCAGGACATTTTGGGTGATCTCGAAATCCTGGCCGGACATGTCCAGGGAAAAGGAAATTCACTGCTTATGGAGTTTAGTTAAAACTGTAGACATGCATGGAGTCCATGCAAGGCTAGTCAGAGAAATGCGGGACTGATTGTGCAAACCAGCAATGTATCGTTAGCATAGCCTAGCGTAGCAGACTAGCGATATTTAAAAACGTTTCAGTTAACAACATGGTTGCAAATATATATGTACATGACTGTGTAGAGCACAAAACAAGACTGTCATAATTTTTCAATCAGTCAATTAAAGCTATAGTAGGTAATGTTGGGAGAGCTAGCAAGATTTGAAAGCGGCACCTCTTCTAAGCTCCACCCCCTCCCGTCAGTACTCAGTCCAAAGCTACGCCCCCACAAACATGAACGCGCATCCACAGTCGGAGTCAGCTGCAGGTCACAGGAAAGCCGAGTATTTTTGTCATGTTGGAATAAATATTTTGAAACGATAAATGCCTTTCCTTTACCATTTCAGCATAAACAAGCTATTACTTTTCTTACCTCCTTACATGCTAAATGAATAATGACAATGAATGTGGTATAACACTTTTTGTTTTATTTAAAAAAAAAAAAACGAACAAGAGAGACCTAAGAGAAATACTTTTTTACACAAGTATCTGTACTTTCGCTGCTTTTGATTGTCATAAACAATCTGTATTTACATATAATAAATAAGAATATATATATATATATATATATAAGAAAAGGAGTGTCCAGGGATGGCTGACAGGTCAGGCTTTGCATGAGGCGTCGTCTGCTGTGGTGATCTACTCCTTTGGCAGTGATTTACCTTTAGGAAGAATATCACAATTACACATCTGACAATAATTACTGCATCTCAAAGACACACAATGAATGACAACACAACTTTGTTTCCATTTCACACACTAACAAACATTTCTTCTTGTAGCTAACAAAACACATATGCCACATCACCACAGTTGTCCCGTTTATAAGCAATATATTAACGTCATTTTATCACAATTATAATGCAGACACTTGCGACTATGGCTGTGCAATATGTTCAAAATGTCATGTCCTAAAAGTCAGATAAGCAGACCTGTAACGCAACTGGCTTACACCGACAGAGAAGCTAATGTTAGCATTGGGCTAATACTAGCTACAAAAGTAGCTACGTTGCCTAACGTAACATATATCATGGAAATAACAAATCCCCCCGAAGCAAAACAAATAATTACCTGTTCAGCAGAAAGACCGCAACCTCGGCATCGCTTTTCAGCTCCCTCAGTTGTCTCCACCGTTCAAATGCTGCAATGTTGACGCGAGTTTGTGCTCTGGCTTTATCCAGTGCATGTTTCGTTGCAGCCTTTTCTGCCTCCGATTTTCTTTTTTTAGGCTTTTTATCAGGCGAGCAGTTACCAGCAAAGCTGGCATTGGTAGATTTTGCTGCATTTTCTCTTCCATTGTGCCGCAAACTCCTGCTTACTCGGTGTAGTGAGCCATATAAATTGTCTCTGAGTGAGCTGAATGTTTCCGGGAACGGTGACTTGTGATGAGTGCATGCAGGGCAGCGCGCGCAGTGGGGCTCCGGCATGAGACATGAAGGCATCTGATTGGTTCTTTACATTCGCACCGAATGGCAGTGATTGGTCAGAGTTTTTACTGTCCTGCAGCTGCTACAGAGGTCTGATTTTTTTTCATTCCTTTTTCTGAACACATAATGTATTGACTACTCTCAGGATGGAAGGACCATTTCACCCAGTATAAAAAAAAGTGTTTCTGAACAGGATTACCTACCCTAGCTTTAAGTAAAGTCTGTTGCTGTAACATGTGAATCATTACTCGCGTAATGTTCCTCTCATTGTCCTCACTATCAGACAGCCTATGCTCAGCAGCGTCCATTCTTTTTTTAATATCTCCAAGTTCATTTCGTAAATCACTCACTTCTTTCCTCAGTGCCACAAACTTCCCCGACGTCTCATTGCGAAATGCTCTTATTTCGTTAAGTATTTCAGCCATACCAAACGCGGCTGCGTTGCTTTCCTCAGTCCCATTGTCTGGGTCAATTTGTTTGGTTTTACTTTTTGGCTTTGTCATTCTCAATTTTTTCGATCAAAGCCCTTTAGTGGGATGTTCTTCTGGTGAAAGCACCACGATTTTTCCCAAAGAAAACAGTTATAGTTGCAGTATTCACTTCAGTTTAAACAGAGTCATTTACTAAGCCATATACTGCAGCGGCCATCTTGAATCCCCGAATTATTGTGAACAAGTGCCTCGTAAGGAAGAGTAAGTGCCTCCTATTGTCACTCCCAGCAGCAGAGAGAGGTGAGAACTGCACAATCTTTAGAGGCCGTTTTCTTCCCTTTTAGCTTTTTTGAGTGCCTACCTTCAAATGGCCACAACTTCTCCAAATATTATCAGATTTCCATGTGTTACACATCGTTGGAAAGCTTGGAGACTACACTTTCAGAATCTGTGAATAACTCAAAATGCCCCAGAACAGACTTGTGTCCCTACTTTCCGTGATTGGTCACATATATATATATATATATATATATATATATATATATATATATATATATATATATATATATATATATTGCAGCACAGCACATAGCTTATTCCTACAAGGCACATGTGCTGTGCTGCATGAAATAATAATAACAATAGGCCTAGCCTATAAATCGTTAAAAAGGAACACTTCAGTAACACTGCACTAGAGAAAAATATATTGATTATCATATGTTACTTCAATCTCATTTCATAATGTCATAACGAAAATAAACATTTGGAGTAAAAAAAATGAAGCCTATTGTTTGGTGCATTTTGCTTTTCAAGCGCGTGCAGAGAACATTTACTGAAGCGATCAAGCTGCTCAAAACTATTAAACTAATTATTGTTACCATATTATACATCTACGTTTGAGCAGATATCCACAAACACAGTATTTAACAGTAAACACTAAGGGTGTCACGATTCTCCAAATCCTTGATTCGATTACATTTTCGATTCTAAAGTCACGATTCTAAAGCTTCGATTCGATTCTCGATTTAAAAAATGAAAGCACAAGCTATGCCATTTTTAGACTTTTATGCAATATAATAATATCTGACCTTTGTCCGCAATGTACCACACACATTGTCAAATTTAAACCATTTATTAACAACATAATGTAACAATAACTTATATCTTCAGTCAATTGGAAACTTAAACAATGTAACCTATTACCTATTATAGTCCCGGGGCTCCCTGGACTCCTCAGAGCAGTCACAGGAAAATAGCACGGCGTTTTAAATTGGGTTCCCACAGCGTTTGCAACGCAGTATGAGAGAACGTTCTCGTAAGGGAACGTACTTGGTTACTTGCATAACCTCGGTTCCCTTAGAGGGCTCCCATTGGACCGCACGCCACTGCTAACTCGCCATAGGTTCGTGCAGTTGCCGCAGCACAGACAATCAGCTCGCTCAGACGAGCTATGATGCTCTCGCTGTGCAGCTGCAATGCGTTTTAAAATACAGGCTTCAATATTCTCGAGAAAAGGAGTTCTCTTACGAGAGTTCTCTCGTACTGCGTTGAAAACGCTACGGGAAAAGTCTCTTTTCACGAAACACTGAAGCAAAAATTATCCTTTAATTTTTCATATATGTAAAACACGTTGCGGCAGCAGCAGACAGCTGAAGCAAGACGGCTTGTCTGCTCATTGGCTGCTCTGCGGCAACTGCATAAGCCTATTGAGCGCAGGCTGATGCAACATCAGACCAATGAGGGCGCTTTGCGCCCTCCTCGCCACTTCCCGCCGAGACGGGCGTGGCTTACCTCTATAAAAGGAGCTCGAGAAGGCTGATTCACTTGATTTTAATCTCTTCAGCGAAGCGCACGCATCGCTGGATCACGGAAGCAGCGTCGTTCGAAGCAAGCACTTCAGCGGGACGAGCCCTCGAAGCCGCTGGCCTACGCCGCCTTCTACAGCCGTACCTGCTGCGCTTTCCGATGCCCATATCCTTTATTGTGCTCTGTTTTGTGTGTGTGTGTGAGTGTTCTCGTAGCACTCACCCCCTAAAAGAGGGGCGTCTTTCTTAAGATTCCTAAATCCTGCGGCTCGTGCAGAGCCCCACTCGCCGGGGGAGACGACCACGTCATCTGTGTTTCCTGCCTCGGTGAGGACCATGCAGCGCTCGCGCTCGCTGACGGCGGCTGCCCTCACTGCGAGCTTTTGCCTATGGTGGCTCTGAGGACCCGCCTGGCATCCTTCTCGAAGCCTGCATTCTCCGCCGCGATGCCGCGCCGTAAGAAGCGCAGCTCGCAGCGGGTCCCGGAACCCTCCCCACCCCGACCAAGCTCGCCGGTTCGCCCGCCAGCTTCACCGACCTCCCCCGAATCACTTCCTGATGCTCAGCGCCCGCAGCCTGCCGCCGCTTCATCAGAGGAAGTTGTTTCGGAGGCCGCGTCAGGGGAAAAGGATTCCTGTTCTCTCCTCGCTTCAGGCAGTGAGGATTGGGCGAGCTCTGAGGATCTCGCGCCTCCTGCCCAAAAGCCCTCAGTGAGAGCCAGCATCGAGACGGAGCTCATGCGAGTACTCGCGTTGGCCGCGTTGAGCCTCGGCCTCGAGTGGTCTGCACCGGAGCCCCCCTCTCGCACCCGGCTTGATGGTAGCTTCCTCCCAGGTGAGCGCAATTCTCCGGAATCTAAGCCCGCTCCTTTTCTTCCTGAGTTACATGAAGAAGTTGCGAAGGCTTGGAACGCGCCCTACTCTGCGCGTACGCGCTCATCTGTGTCGCCTGCATTCTCCTCACTGGACAAGGCGAATGAACGAGGCTACCTCTCTCTGCCGCCGGTGGAACAGGCTATAGCAACCCATCTGTGCCCGCCCTCTGCTGGATGGCGGACTAAACCGGTGTTGCCTTCAAAAGCCTGCCGCATGACGTCGACGCTGCTCGCGCGAATATTCTCCGCCGCTGGGCAAGCCGCGTCAGCGCTACACACCATGGCTACATTACAGATATTCCAGGGTGATCTCCTCCGTAAATGGGACGAGGTTGGACCTGATGCAGTCTGTATTGCGGATTTGAGGAGTGCTTCGGACCTCACGCTCCGAGCCACCAAAGCTGCTGCACAAGCCATGGGACGCTGTATGGCTTCCGCCACTGTCGCTGAGAGGCACTTATGGCTGACGCTCACGGAGATGGCCGATTCCGAGCGCATTGCGTTTCTCGACGCCCCGCTGTCTTCCGCTGGCCTCTTTGGTTCTTCTCTCTCCGAGTTCGTGGAGAGATTTACCGAAGCCCAGAAAGCGTCTCAAGCCTTCAAGCACTTCCTACCGAAGCGCTCTGGTTCCGCGGCGGGTCGAGACAAACGGACCCCGCGAACCTCACAGCCTCAGCCCCCGCCTTCGGCCTCCTCTTCGCAGCAGCCTCAACAGCGCAGCTCGAGACCCCGCTCTCGATCGAGCGCCCGGCGCCCCGCGCGCGCGCCGCGACCGAGGATTGTGGTGAAACCAGAGGCCCCGAAGAAGTCCTAGCCCGCCTAGGAAAGCGCAGGTGTGTGAGTCCCGTTGCGGCCGGCCTCCCACCCAAGCGCCTCGCTGTCTCAGCCCCAAGCTTCGCGGCTGTCCCAGCGTTTTCTGCAAAGCGCAAGCCTGTACAAGTGCCCGCTTGCCTGCACTCAAAAGCCGTTTTTACGGCTACCCAGATATGTCTCGAAAAGAGTGTGATTTCTGGTGTCCCGGCCACGGCCGATGGTGCTATAAATGTAGTGTCGATGCCCACTCCTCTGTGCCCATCCCTACACATAAGCACAGCCCTGCACTCAGGGCTCGCGCAAATAAAATCGACTCAGGTCGATTGCGCCCCCCACATAGTAAAAGTGCCCACTACTCAGTGCCCACGAACACTATGTCTATCAGATCACAGGCTCTCTGTAAAAACGAGACCTGTGAGCGCGCGCGCTGCTTTCACAAGCAGCGCGCCCCAAGCAGTAAATGTGCCCGCTCCCAGCCCACATCTACTCGCACACATGAGTCCCACGGGGCTCGCGCAGCCCTCCCTCACTCAGTCAAACACTGTTGTAAGGTCGAGGGCGAGCGCTCCGCCCGCTGTATTAAGCGCGCCCCCCGCCTAAAAATGCCGCAGGCATAACGCCTATGTTTGTGAGCCCCGTAGCACCTCTGTCGCACGGCGATCAGAGCGCGCTCTGTATCCGGCCCTTAGCCAACCATGCAGATGCATGGGCAGCGCTTCCCGGGGTTTCGGACTGGGTCTTAGACATTATAAAGAGAGGCTTCTCGCTACAGTTTTGTCGACGCCCTCCGCGCTTCACAGTCCCTGGCACCTCGTACATTTACGAAATGCATGGACGCTGCGCTCACTCCTCTCAGACTCAGAGGCATGCGAGTGCTGAACTATTTGGACGACTGGTTGATCCTAGCCCAATCACGATCTCAGCTCATAGAGCACAGAGCCATTTTAGCCACTTTCACCCCGCTCAGAAAATTTCAAAGGATGCTGGGTCTCATGGCCTCAGCATCGTCAGTTCTCCGGCTGGGCTTGCTCCGCATGCGCCCGCTGCAGTTCTGGTTGAAAGCGCGGGTTCCGCGCAGAGCGTGGGTGTCCGGTCATTTACGCCTCAAGGTCGATCAGGACTGTGTCACAGCCCTGGTGCCTTGGATGGCGAACGACTGGTACCAATCAGGTGTAAGCCTGGGGACTTCCTCGAGGGTGAGGATGGTGTCTACGGACGCATCCACCTCGGGATGGGGAGCGCTGCTCGAGGGCAGACCGTCCTTCGGCCTATGGTCGGAACGGGAAAAGCTCCAACACATAAACTGCCTAGAAATGCTGGCAGTGCACAACGCGCTGACGCGTTTTTGTCCCCGCATCAAGGACCAACACGTCATAGTCCGTTCGGACAACATGGCAGTGGTGTCCTACATAAATCGCCAGGGCGGTCTGAATTCCATACCCCTGTACAGGCTGGCGAAACGCCTCCTGCTATGGGCTCAGCACAACCTGCGCTCGCTGAGAGCAGTACATGTGCCCGGGCTGCTGAATGTGGGCCCGGACAAACTGTCCAGGAACAACGTTCCTACAGGCGAATGGTCTCTACACCCACAAACAGTCCGGCTGTTGTGGGAGAGATTCGGCAAAGCGGAGGTCGACCTATTTGCGTCCCGCGAAAACGCTCACTGCCCCGCATTCTTTTCAAAGACCGACAGCGCGCTGTCCCAAAGGTGGCCGCGCTGCCCACTATACGCTTTTCCCCCCGTCTCCCTCCTGCCTCAGGTGTTGGAACGGGTCAGGAAAACGAAATGCCCAGTGCTGCTTGTAGCACCGTTCTGGAAGAACCAGGCATGGTTCCCAGTTCTGATGCAGTTAGCAGACATCGCTCCATGGCCAGTGCCGTTGAGGAGAGATCTCCTCTCGCAGGCCAGGGGCTCGATCTGGCACCCACACCCGGAACTATGGTCCCTTCATGTGTGGGCGCTCAACGGATACCCGTTGGTCTCGCAGAGGGAGTCATGAATACCATCACGGAGGCTAGAGCGCCGTCGACCAGGCGACTCTATGCTTCAAAGTGGTCGGTTTTCTCCGGCTGGTGTACAGCTCGGGGCCTTTCACCCCTCGAATGTCAGGTAACGGAGGTTCTCTCCTTCCTACAAGAGCTGTTGGATAAGGGCAGATCCCCTTCCACGCTCAAAGTGTATGTGGCGGCTATTTCAGCGTTCTCTGGTTCAACGCTGGGTCAGTCACTAGGAAGGAATGATTTAGTCATCCGCTTCCTCAGGGGAGCTAGGAGACTGAATCCACCCAGACCTCCGTCAGTCCTTATGTGGGACCTTTCTACGGTCCTGGCGGCCATGAAAGGTGCCCCTTTCGAGCCTATCCAGTCAATCAGCCTCAAACATTTGTCTTTCAAAACAGTGTTTTTGATGGCCCTCGCTTCAGTGAAGCGCATAGGTGATCTGCACGCGCTCTCCGTGAGCCCGACATGCTTGGAGTTTGGTCCTAATGACTCTAAAGTCATACTCAAACCTAAGCACGGCTATGTGCTGAAATCCCTCAACACGCCTTTTCGGGCTCAGGTCATTTCCCTGGCTGCCCTGCCGGCGTCGAGTGAGGAAGGGGACTCGAGTTTTCTTTGCCCTGTTAGGGCTTTAAGAACTTATATGTCCCGCTCTGCTGCCTTTAGACAGACAGAGCAGCTCTTTGTCTCGTTCAGCGGACGTTCCAAAGGAACGGCTGTTTCGAAACAAAGTCTATCCAGATGGATAGTTGACGCCATAGCGCTGGCTTATACTGCCAAGGGCATTCAATGCCCGTTGGGAGTCAGAGCGCACTCTACGAGAGGCGTTGCCTCCTCGTGGGCTTGGTCCAGCGGGATTTCCTTACAGGATATATGTACGGCGGCAGGCTGGGCCTCTCCGTCTACATTTATCAGGTTTTATAACCTAGAGGTTCCCGCCTTACAGGCTAAGCTTTTGTCGGTGTAATCTAATTACAGGCGCAATGCGCTACCGACTATACTGGGCAGAACTGTGTAAGACCCACGTTTTCCCACATTAGTGCAGGCTCCCTACCCTGGCTATGTGATGTCATATTCGCGTCTGTGGACATGTCTATATAAGGACGGTGGAAAACCCTCCTGTCTTTAGACTCTCCCTGTGAGGTCATGTTAAGCCTGCGGACGCTACAATATAGGGAATTAAGGCTCCCCCTCCTTATTCCCTGACTCTGTGTGAGTCTATCTGGTGATTATGCACTGTATGCCTGAAATAGCTTCCGGTGATCAGTGTTCTTATCCCAGCACGCACGGCGTTTTGCAAGGGGTTCCCGTAGCGTTTTCAACGCAGTACGAGAGAACTCTCGTAAGAGAACGTACTCGGTTACTAACGTAACCTCGGTTCTCTCTAGAAGAGGGAACGAGTACTGCGTTCCCTTGCCGTGCGTTTGGTTCACTCTGGTTCGCTTCGGCAATCAAAATCGAGTGAATCAGCCTTCTCGAGCTCCTTTTATAGAGGTAAGCCACGCCCGTCTCGGCGGGAAGTGGCGAGGAGGGCGCGAAGCGCCCTCATTGGTCTGATGTTGCATCAGCCTGCGCTCGATAGGCTTATGCAGTTGCCGCAGAGCAGCCAATGAGCAGACAAGCCGTCTTGCTTCAGCTGTCTGCTGCTGCCGCAACGCGTTTTACATATATGAAAAATTAAAGGATAATTTTTGCTTCAGTGTTTCGTGAAAAGAGACTTTTCCCGTAGCGTTTTCAACGCAGTACTCGTTCCCTCTTCTAGAGAGAACCGAGGTTACGTTAGTAACCGAGTACGTTTTACCTATTACAGGCAAGCCGAGCTGACGTGACATGGGGGTGTGGCACAGAGTCCTGCACGGGTCCGATTTTGTAAATCCGCACCCGCCCGTACCCGCAGTGCTTAAAACCGCATCCGACCCGTTTTCCGACAGCAGCACTAATTAAAATCCGCACCCGACCCGACCCGACCCACTTAAAATAGAACCGACACCCGACCCGCACCCGAAATAAAATCAGTTTAGCCAATCACATTATAGACACACTTACAAAAATGTTTATTGCCAGGTCATACAGAAGTTATCACACGACAATTAACACAAGGACAACTTCAGCCAAAGCTAAGGCCGGTACATGAAGAACATGGCTAACATTAGCCTACCACAAAACTAACATTTTACCAATTGAACAGACGCGGCTACAACACTATATGCCACGCAATTTCGTCTAGCCTACATCTGACAATTTTGGGTTCAAACACGCCCTGCATACCACACATACTTAACAGTGTTAAATTTGAAAAATACTGTTAGATAGAATTAACGGCTTGGTTTGTTACCACAGTTATCTGCGTGCTTCAGGGATGAAGTTCCACATTTGCAGCTATAATCCAGCTGGAAAATGCAGCAAAGCCTTTCACAATATTTTCTTCAAATAACTCCAAATTTCTCCCACACACTGGACTTGATTTTTGATGAGGTATTGTCGACAACTTTACAATCTCCACTAGCTGTTATTTTCTTCAACTCCTCAGCATCCATCTTGACGACTGCAAGCAGATCGCGCGCACGCTCGTGGTTATGATGAATTTTTAAAACTGAAAGTAGGTAACGTTATCCTGGGAGGGCGTGGCGCGTGGGCACAAATAAACTGATGTGGATTTTAAATTATTTTATCAACTTGAAATACAGGCATATTTTTGTTGATGTGTTCCTAAAAATATGCATGGCTATATTTTTACGTTTGCATGTGATTGTTTTAAACCCGCTTTTAGACCCGTGTTTCCCCCGTGTCCGACCCGCACCCGTATCCGACACAGTTGGATATTTTTCACCCGTTTGAGCAAAATTTGTGGGTCACCCGACGGGTACCCGCGGGTACCCAAACCCGTGCAGGACTCTAGCGTGGCAGCATCGACGATTCCATTTTTTGATTCGATAATCGAGATTGAGCATTAATTTCTTAAATCGAAATCGTGACACCCTTTGTCATGTCTTGTCATGTTATGTCTTGTTCCTGTTCTTTCTCTCTACTCTGTCTCCCTCTGCTGGTCTTTTTTGGTTACTTTTCCTTTTCTCTTCCTCCAGCTGTTCCTCATCTTCTCTGACTACCTCGTTTACTCTCATCCCATCTGTTCCCTCTCCCCTCTGATTAGGTCTCTATTTCTCTCTCTGTTCCTGCTTCTTTCTTTGTCGGATTCTCACTTGAGTTTCTCATGCTAGAAGCAAACTACAGTCCTGTTTGTCTCCGTCCTAGTCCTATCCTGTTGGTATCCGCCTGGTGAACGCGATCTATTCTCTGCTAATCTTCTTGTTCTTGTATTCTGTCCAGTTCATCTGACGCTGTGAGAGATCTGGTAACCGCAGTCTTTTCTCGAGCCTTGTCTACTCTGAGAGGCCTGCAGCCTGTCGCCGCAAACACAGCCTTCTCTGTCTGCTGCCTAAAGATTCTTTTTGAAGTTATCTGAAGTATTTTTTGCTGAAGTATTTTTGTTTCATTTTTATCGCCCTCTCTGCGGGTTGCCTGTTTTGCCATTATCTCTCAAGAAGAAGAATTGTGTTCTACATTTTGCCACCCTGTGTTCTCATTAAAGACTCTATTTTGTTAATTTGCTTTTGGGTTCTCTCTTACCGGCATAACACCCTTAGTAAACACGGTTCTAAACATTATAATATTCACCATAGTATACACTCATACTAGCCTACTTTTATCATGCTGTGTTTTATTATAGAATATGAAAACATCCTCGTGTCGGACATGTATATACATTTAGCACTGAAAAGTTGCCTACCAGTCTAGTTCACATTTCAAAATGTTTCTGTCTATTTATAGATACATATACAGTACATGTACGATATTAGGCTTAGTTCATGTTTTTACTCCAATCTCATTTCATAACATACATTTTAATCTGGCACCACCAGTCTTACCTTAACAATCTTCTCATCTTAAAAATCGCGTTCTTCTAATTCTTCTGAGGTAAATCTAAGTGAAACAGCACAGCACAAACAGTCTTCCAAACTCGATGAAAAGCACAGGAGTAAGTTACCCAAGTCTCTGATTCTTTGTTTTGAGGTAATGAGGGCGTTTACAGGTCTGCGTTTCTCCACGTGGATCATTTGCATGTCAATCGCGCGTGGGCGTGGTCACATTAAGGACGCGTTAATTAGGTTAATTAGTTAACTAACTAATTAATTAGGATGCGTTTGAGAAACTGTACATGCCGCTGCTTTCATACGGATTACTTAAACAGAGAATATTTGTTTTTTATATAATTTACATACTTTAAAAATAGAGACTCCAAGCGTTGTACAGACATGCGTTTCAAGTCTGTGTGACAAACATTCGCTGAGTTACAAGTCATTTTCTGTCGCGTTTCAGAATGAGTTTCACATTGAGAGATACGGCAGAACGTGCATCATGTTTATTTTCTTTATTTTACGAAAAACACAACGTTTTGTTTTTATTATGAGTGTACACAAATAAAAGAAGACATTTAACAGTTTTGAATGATGTATAACAAAAGTATGTAAGATCAAAATCAACAGAGTAACACAGGTGCGATAGCCAACCTCAGGGGTTTAACTAACCACTTATAAATGACTTACAACTGAACGTTATTATAAAGTGTTACCGTGTAATTTTGTGCAGTAATCCTTGTATAAATACTCTTATCAAGTTCAATCTATTTTTTCTCTCTCTAGTATTCTCTAAGTGTAATGGTCTTTAATATTTCTTATGCTGTTATTCTAATTTATTGAATGTCAGAAAAGTGTGCAATTTTACAACTAGAGTCTTATTGTTTTCTGCCTTTTATTGGAAACATGAACAATACGGATACTCAAGTTTTAAAACATTAATAATCTAAATGAAGAAAGATTCATACATGATTTAAAAAAACATAAAGAGAAACACACTATAGTGATTACACACTTTTACATAATTTCATTAAGCGTTTACTTTCATTATCGCACATCCATCTATAAAATGATGGCACTCCTGTCAATCATTCAGGGCTCCTCCCACAAAGAGATTAATAAAGGCTGTAATATTTACTGTGTCCAAAACACTACAGCCTCTTCTTGTTAGGTTGAAGAAAGAAAGAAAGAAAGAAAGAAAGAAAGAAAGAAAGAAAGAAAGAAAGTGAAAACATTAATATTGAAATATTTAAATAAAAGCATCAACAACATTTGTCATAAGGAAAGGCTAATAGATTGGGTTTTGTCTCTATCTAGTGGGTATTCTTACTTACTGGAAGATTTTCATACAGAGACGAGTCCAGTTCAGGTTTACAATCATGAAGTTGAGCAGCCTATATTAATGAATGTAAAAGTAAAAACAGGAGTGTGTTATTTAAATTCCCATATTCTTAGTCAATATAGACATTTCCACACTGACATTGAGCGTTTAATTCCTTTTGACTAAAGGTGAAGAGTATTTAGTCTGTTGTAGGAAACACTTACCATTTCATTCTCATACTCAGGATCACTCAATTCAACATCATAAGCGTCGCGTCTGTCATGATCCATCTTTGTCATTAAAGAAAAAAAACAGAATAAAGAGAAAATAACGTCCATAAACAATTCACTAGAAAAAGTTTCTGCTACATTCAGACTTTCAATCATTTAGATACCAAATCATTTCCCATTTTTCTCACCTGTGTGTCATTTCTCTTTTTCATCCTCCTGGTTCCCCTTTAAAGACAGTGATTTGACACAATTACAACCAATCAAATTCAGAAATTATTTGATGTTTAATACACAGTTATGATTTTAACTAAAGGTATTTCTATAGGACGTGGCACTGCCACTTTGAATGTGATTTTCAATCTTCCGTTCGGGGCGATCCTGCAGCCCACCAGAGAAAATGCGGCGAAATTACTTTCAAAAACGCGCTTTCTACAGATACGAGTTGATTATTAGCTTATTTGTGCATGGCATTTGTGGGAGGAGGAAGAGGAGCTAATGTATGTAGGACGTCTGAACAGCGGACAAAGTAGCTGTCAGTGTGGAAAGAAAGAATGGGAAATTTTGCCTTGGCTCACGTTCATCACGACCAGAGACGAACCTACATTAAGTGTGTGGGTCCCAGGGAAAATTAGTTAATGAGGCCCTTCTAAAATATTTTTTAACATAAACATAAAGTTCTTATTTTTAAATAAACAAAAAGTCAATCTTCATCTTTATAGTAGAAGATAAAATTCAATCTTCATATTTATAACTGTCACCATAAAAACTGTGCTTTGTGTGGTAGTGACAGGAATGAGCTGTTTAATCTTTATTTTATTATTTTATTAGTTCATGACGTCTCACTGAATTAACAACTTTCTTATTCAGTCATTCATTCACACACACACTGCAGAGTACGTCCTGGTTGCTCCCTGAAGGAGGGAACGGAGCACGTAGTCGACCTCGACTGAATGGGATCACGCTAGGGAGCCTGTCATCTTCGAGCATGTTAGAACAAGCCAATTCGCATCACACACTCCGCCCCCGGGATAGGTAATACCCGCCGTAGGGATTACAACATATGGACCCAGCCTAACACAGGTTCCACCAGTGCATACGAGTGATAGGCCTGGCTTCGGATGTTCCGCCACGTCCGTTGCCGAAGGGTATGGAGGAACTCAACAGGGTTCGGTTTAAGAGGGAACTCACTGGAGCGAGAATTGCGCACGTATCCAGTCCATAGTAGGGGAATGGCACAGCAAGCCAACACTTCAAACCGTGCTTACAGTGAAACTGGCTTCATGTGAAGGGAGCCCACAGGAAGCAACGGTTCGACACATCGACTAGTTCTCTAGCTAACGTGTATAGGTATCGCCCTGCCCCCAACTCTATTAAACATCTGCTCAGCGAGGCACTCTGTATCAACGCCTAGGAGGGAGCAATATCCTCGCTTAGGAGGAGCTCACCGCCCAGGTGGGCACGTGCATCTTGGGAACTTTCTCACTAAGATGAAGGAAACCACATGTAGTGGGTAGGGGTGGGGGAAAAAAATCAATTCTTAGATGCATCGCGATGCCGACGTGAACGATTCTGGCCTCGAAGAGATTCTGGCAAACTGTCCGGTGCCTCAGGAGGGGGAAGCAGTGCCCTACCAACGGTGTTTTCAGTGAAGGTGGGCAGCTTTTGACCTCGACTGGGGATGTCATCGGACAGTGGAAGGAATACTTTGAGGATCTCCTCAATCCCACCGTCACGTCTTCCATTGAGGAAGCAGAGTCTGAGGGCTCAGAGGTGGACTCGTCCATCGACCAAGCTGAAGTCACAGAGGTAGTCAAGAAACTCCTCGGTGGCAAGGCACTGGGGGTGGATGAGAACCACCCCGAGTACTTCAAGTCTCTGGCCAGTTGTCATGCTGGCCCCATCATACCAGGACCTTCAGCATGCACTGGGACGGTTTGCAGCCGAGTGTGAAGCGGCTGGGATGAGAATCAGAGGCCATGGTTCTCAGTCAGAAAAGGGTGGCTTGCCCACTTCAGGTTGGTGGAGAGTTCCTGCCTCAAGTGGAGGAGTTCAAGTATCTTGGGGACTTGTTCACGAGTGAGGGAAGGATGGAACGGGAGATTGACAGACGGATCGGTGCAGCTTCTGCAGTAATGCAGTCGATGTACCGGTCTGTTGTGGTGAAGAAAGAGCTGAGCCGCAAGGTGAAGCTCTCGATTTACCAGTCAATCCACGTTCCTACTCTCACCTATGGTCATGAGCTTTGGGTCATGACCGAAAGGACAAGATCCCGGATACAGGCAGCCGAAATGAGCTTTCTCCGCAGGGTGGCTGGGCGATCCCTTAGAGATAGGGTGAGAAGCTCGGCCACTCGGGAGGAGCTCAGAGTAGAGCCGCTTCTCCTCCACATCGAGAGGGGCCAGCTGAGGTGGCTCGGGCTGGCCTGGAAATGCCTCGGTGTCCCCCCGGAAGAGCTGGAGGAAGTGTCTAGGGAGAGGGAAGTCTGGGCATCCCTGCTTAGACTGCTGCCCCCGCGACCCGTCCCCGTATAAGCGGAAGAAGATGGATGGATGCCATTTTACTTACCACGTTTTACTAAATGGGTGGAGGCAGCAGCAGGCCGTCGGGGCAGGATGTGCCAGATGGCCTCCGTCTGCTTCTGGGCAGCAGAGAACTGCTGGGCAAAGTTCCCCATCATCCAAAGTTCTCCCATAACCCAACCTGGGAAATGGGAGATCGAACCTTGTCCGCTTTTCTCATATCTGCCAGATTGAGTCAGACTGATCGCGCGAGCTGCAACCGCGGAGGGAGAGTCTCGACCTCACCGTAATCCTCAGGTCACCCAGCCCAGACGGCAGAAGAAAGGCCTGGGGATTGGGACTGCACCTTCGCGAGCGAAGGCGAGTCTCGACCTCAATGCCGAGATGGTCATGTTCCCGCAATGAGAACATGAGTCATCCACCAAAGCTGCTTCATCGTGCTGTAAGCCCAGACACGTGATGCAACTTTTGTGACCGTCAGAGGGGGACAGAGCCTTACCGCACCCAGAAATGCACGGATGGAATGGCATCTTGAAAAAGACGCACTCACACCCATGTTGCTCTTTTAGAAAATGGGACCCGTCACCAGTGCCGGAGCACACAGGGAATGACCGCGGCAACACTTATTACAGCGAACTGAAACCAGTGAAGCACTCACTTTTCCGCCCTCAACCAACAACATACAAACAAACAGAGAAATGTGTTGCCGCGACCACCGCTGCACTGCGCTGTAGAAATCACCAACACTGAGAGAGTCTTTTCCAAAAGAACACCTACACACTCGCTCGTTGAATATAACGATACTCTTCAGAGACACCATATGAACGGCTCTGAAGCAAAAAGCAACTAGTGCATGCATCCACTTCCGTATTTATACCCGCGCCGTGGGGGCAGAGTGTGTGATGTGAATCACGCATGCCAATTTCATTGGCTCGTTCTAACATGCTCGAAGATGACAGGCTCCCTAGCGTGATCCCATTCAGTCGACATGGACTACGTCTGATGTTCTCGACTGAAAGGGAACCACAGACACACATCTTACCAAATCACTAACATCGTAATGATCACTGCAGCTCCACAAACCCCTCCAATGGATATGTATAATATCACCAGACGTCCGGCAACTGAGACTAAAGAGTAAAACATCTGAACAGATTCATTTGAATCACTATAGAAAGAGTAATGTAAGTATATGAGCCGCTTTACCTTTAACATTGACAGTTACAGTGTCTGATCTCTGAGATCCATGTTGATTTTGAGCCTGACAGTAGAAGCGTCCACTCTGTAGTGCACTGAAACTCTGTCCAGATCCAACAGCTGAGGTTTCATTCTCCTTAAACCAGAAGTTCTGGGCAGGAGGGTTTGAGTCACTGATGCAGTTCAGAGTCACTGAATCTCCCTCCACTATTTCACCAGAGATGGAAACTAAGACATTTTTTGGCGGGTCTAAAGCAGAAAACAAAAAAATTCACATCACAGACGATGTTTAGAGGATTTAATTTCACATTTACTGAACCATCATTAACTCACACATGACATTTAAAGTCACAGCATCGGAGTATTTCTCTCCATGTTCATTGATAGACTTGCACTTGTATTCTCCACTGTCATCAGAGCTGATCTTTGAGAAGCTGTAGATTCTTCCAGATCCTACAAATGTTCCTCCTTTAATCCAGCTGATTTCTGCAGGAGGGTTTGAGTCACTGATGCAGTTCAGAGTCACTGAATCTCCCTCCACTATTACACCAGATGGACTGATGGACACTGACACTCTCTTGGGAGGGACTAAATAGGACAAAAATTTAAATTCATAATAAATATTACAAAATTATACATTTTGAAATTTTGAAAAAATGTGCTGGTGATCATTAACTCACACATGATGTTTAAAGTCACAGAATCAGAGTATTTCTCTCCATGTTCATTGATGGACTTGCACTTGTATTCTCCACTGTCATCAAAGCTGATCTTTGAGAAGCTGTAGATTCTTCCAGATCCTACAAATGTTCCTCCTTTAAACCAGCTGATTTCTGCAGGAGGGTTTGAGTCACTGCTGCAGTTCAGAGTCACTGAATCTCCCTCCACTATTACACCAGATCCACTTATCAACACTGAGACACTCCTGGGAGGGTCTAAAAAGGACAAAAATTAAAACCCTAAATAAATTCAAACACGACCTCCTAATTTTAAAAAGAATAAATGAATCTGTACTCACACATGACATTGAACTGAACCTCAGGAGAGATGTGAGTGTGTCCGTCTACAGCACAGCTATATCTGCCTGAATCCTCTCTTCTGACTGACTGCAGCAGGAGTTCATTGTTTCTGTCTCTTCTCTCAGTTAATGGCTGTGAGTTTCTGTACCAGATGAATGTTGCTCTGTCAGTCAGAGCGCAGCTGCTTTTACATCTCAGAGTGACTGAATCTCCCTCTGTCACTCTCTCAGGAGACTCCACCTGAAGATCTGAACACAACACACACATTATATCTAGTGCTGCTGTCATACACTGATTATTCAACATAATGCACAGAAGAAGAGATAAACCTCATCAAAGTCACCTGTGACAGTAAGAGTTACACCAGGTTTACCAGTCCCTTTTCCTTCAGTTATATTAGTGATGAATCTGAAATAGTACATGTGTGAATCCTTCAGTGTCACATGACTCAGTCTGACGGTGCAGTTCTGCTGTTTATCTCCCAGATACTGAAGCCTCTGACTGTATTCAGGGTCATCAGACAGATCTGGAGGCTCAACACCCTTTATAGACTTTTTGAACCAGAACGCTTTCATGATCTGATATCCAGTAGAAGGGTATTTATAAGTGCATCTCATTATCACTGTTGAGTCCTTGATTGCACAGATGTGTGAAGGACTGTAACTCACACTCCAATCATCACTAGAAACCCCTGAAACACAGAATTCATCTCGAACAATTTAGCAGCAGCTTGTGACTGATGTCACTATCAACACCTACAACAAATGTACAGTGGCTCATTTTTCAGCTTAATGTCTTGTCGTTTTGGTCTCACTGTTACACATTTAGTTTTTCATATTCTCATTGCATTCAAAGTTTATCAAATATATTATATATGTGTCGGGGGGCGTGGTTCAGTGAAGTCTACAGTGGGAGAGATCTGGCTTGTCTAAATACCCATACTTGTGGTCTTTGCACTTGACCACTTGTCTACTTGCATGACGCATTTCCTCTATTTGGCCCAAGTGTTAACAGAGCTTTTATTTATACTTAGCATTTTAAAATAAACGTCTACATGTCTGTTCAGTAGTTGCTATGTAACTAACAGAAGACAAAAAATGTAAATTGTTGTGCTTCTGATGTTCTGATTAAGTAAGAAAACAGTTGCAAATGTTGTACAAAATAAGCCTACACATACCATACTCATCTTTGCACCAATAAAATGTGCAACACTTTATGTTTTTACTACCAAATTATATGTATCTAATTCATTTAAATTACAGTGGAATGTTTTCCTCGACATCTCGCGATTTCGGGGCACATGAGTTCCCGAACATAATGCATGATGGGATACGGTTAGCCTTGAATACTCCAAAGTGAGTAAGTAAGTGCATAATGATAAACATCTGTGTCTTGTTGCAGTAATTGGCATGGAGAGACCGGATAAAAGCCACTGGGAAACTGGGAGATTCTGAGAGAGAGTGGGCTGAGGACTCGTGCGCTGTGTCTGTTCCAGACCAGACTTTATGATACTTTGATCTACTGAGAAAAGTATGTAAGCTCAGAGAACACGTGCATGTTTTTGGTTTATTTTAAACTAATAATAGCACTAGCCTCAGCCTATTCTTGGACCTACAGATGAAGACACTAGCTCAACATAAACCCCCTGTATCTTGACTATAGCTGCGCATGCACATGTACAAGTGTGTGGGTTACCTAATGTAGCATCAGTGACCTCATCTTCCTTTTCTTAGGAAAATTGAGCACCATCTATTTTGAGATTGAACTAAAAGAGAAATACGCTCTAGTTCTTAGCTTAAAGTCAAACAGAAATCAATGAAATACCTTTATGTATGCAAGAAAATGACAGCAACCATAATTTTTGCACTGCTTGAGTACGGAACTGTCTAAAGCATTTCCCCGTCCCCTTTGATTGACAGCAGCTTTCATTATATAGTCAGCCTGTATTATACAGTTACTTCTTGTTAAAATATTAAAGTTTTAAGGTGTTTGTCACCAACATACAAAACACTGCTAGAGAAAACATTGTGCTATTGGACTTTTGATTTTAAACCATATAGTTACTGAGACACAGCCCTGTGACAACTAGCCCCAACCAATCTCCCATAAATCCCCCACACTTAAGATATTTAACAGAACAGTTATAAAATCATGCTCTTACCCGTTTCACCAACACCAGTGACCAGTGACAGCACTACAAATGATCAGGATGAAACCAGTATTGGCGTTTTCACACTCTGAATGACACGTGATTAACACCTTATACTTTCACATGAGCTCATGACACCTCAACTAGTGCAGATCGAGCAGAGCAAGAGTTTTAACAGACAACATTAGACTAAAGGCATAAACATTAAACTGAGAGCAACTTTACATCAGTCCATAAAGTTGCTCATGTAACAATGTTTTCAAACTTGGGAATATCTATATTTCATCAGTTGCATATATATATATATATATATTAATGACAAGGAACCTGTTCTTAGGAAACTAATTGCTTGAATAACTTTTCTTTAATTTGCATATGCAGACCAACTATCCTAGCTTGTAAAACACTAGAAGGTATTACAGTAGCAGTGACGTCAAAACACACATTTCATCGCTTGCATCGCCAACTGTGCATTTGATAAACTTCCAGTTTACTGATTTATTAATACCAATCTGGAAGTTAAATAAACAAAGAACTTAAAACAGAAACAAAATTGATTAATCTGAATGTTTTTATCATGAGAACTTCAGAGCATTTTATTTTTGTCAGTGGCCTTGTTCTTCTTGAATGCATCATATCTCTAAAAATACTGTTTCCTCTTTAGTAAGTGAGACTTCAGCATCACAGTGTGTCACAGCTGTCTCCCTTTAAGGACGCTCTGCTCTCATTTGTCCGTCTTCGCGAGGAAAAAGGGACAAGGATCTGTGCCCAGTACACTGCATGAAAAGACTCAAATCTGGCAAAATACGGGCTTGGTAAACTCCTGTGTAATTTGATGTATGCCGGATGTACTGTATGTGGGAAAAAGCGGATCAGAGTAACATGGGACAGTATATTTCCAGATAAACCCGGAAACCTCACATATGCGGTCATATACAGGAATCCGTGAAATTTCACGGACATTAACACTGCTGGGTGTGAGAGGATTGACGACTGTTAGGTGTGAAGACCTTTCATATGTTAATGACTGACACTAATACAGTGCTGGCTGTTCTCAGAGGGAGGGGTGGCAGGGGAGGACTTCAGGATTGAGAATTATCTCTGTATTACTATAGGCTACAGCAAACAAGCTTTTTGTACAGAAAAATAAATCAATTCTTAAGGCCCTGAAACACAAAACCGACGTCAAAGAACTAGCAATGACTGAAGCCGACTCTAGGGTTGGCTCACGTCGCCTGTGTCAGGGCCTTAAAACCTCTGCATGAAAAAAAGTCTCTTAATCAAATATTTTTTTTTATAAAAACAGGACAAAATAAACACCCTGTCTGAACATATACGTTCACAAAAACATCTGAATATTTAATGAAATAAACAAAGGAATTTAATGGAACAAATAAAGAAAAATGAACCAAAACATTTCAGAATATCTCAAAGTTTTAATTGCAGACAACAACATTAGTCACCTTTTTCACCATTGGCTTTTAGCTTGCTTAGTTGGGGACATTTAATTTAATATTCAATAATATTATTGATCTGCCTGCGTTGACACTATTATATGAGATCTGACATCACGGTTTTCTCCAAAGTGGCTATATATATATATATATATACACATTTAAATGTATTTATTTATTTATACAACAAAATGAATCACCACTGAACTGACTTAAGCTGGACTGTGAAGCTATTTTCTTCTGGAAACAAACTTTCTTGCATTATTTTCCTGTTATCTCTGTAAAGCTACTTTGAAACAATCTGTATTGTAAAAAGCGCTGTATAAGTAAAGGGGACTTGATATTTATTAAAAAGGTAGAAGGAACACAGCAAAAATCAGAGTGTTCAATGTACTCTATAGGAGTTCACTGAACACTGGTTTCAGTGTATATATAGGTCCAAGAGTTCAGTGTTCAGTGAACACTGTAAAAAGTGTAAAATATATACTCTCAAAATAGAGCTACATTTGAACACCTGGAGAGTTAAAATGTACTCTTATAACTAGCACTTTTGACACCGTTTCAGTGCTTTTGAACACCTGCAGTGTAAACCTAGAACCTTTGCAGAGCTCATTATTTAACACTTGGAGAGTACAAATGTACTCTAAAGCTGGTACTTTTTTTATTTACAGTGTTTCAATAGTTTCCAACACCTGCAGTGTAAACCTAGAACCATCAGTGAGTGAAAAATACTCAAAGTCAGTGCTTTTTATGTCCGTTTATTTAACAATGTTCATGGATGTTCAAAAACCACAAACTCATACAAACACATGTACAGGAACCACATATTGATAATCTCTATCAAAACCATAAGTAGTTTGGTCTCATTACAGCTTTGAGAATTCTCTGGTTGCTCTGGAATTAAATTAACTACGGGTTCATCAGATACGTCAACTATGACGGGTTCGTTCTCAACTATGATGGGTTCGTTCTCAAATTGATCTAGACTTTTAGCGTTATGTTTGTTATGGAGATGTTTTCTAAAGCCTGAAAAAGTCCAAAATCTCTGGTGGCATCCAGTCTGGTCACACATCAATTGAAACTTCTTACCAGGATAAAATGCATGGAAAACTTTGAGATGACGGATCAACATTTGAACGGTTAGAAAAATAGACTTGCAAACAAAGCATCTGAACATCATAACTCTTTAGTTGAGGAGCTTAGCTCTAATGTCCTTGACTCTGGGAGTTTCGTGAGAATGATCTACATCAGTGTTGTAGATGGTGGTCTGCACAAACGTGTACATGCCATTTAAGGCTTGGTCATAGGAGATGCCGAAAACATAATGTGCTTTGATAAGTTCATCAAAGGCTGACAGGGAAGACTTGCCCTTGCAGGGAAGGAGATCACCATCCAATGCAATGTAGAACTCGTGGATATGCTTTCTTGTCGTCCCAACTGCCACGATGTAGGGCTGCCTCCCCTGGTTTGGACCAGAGTGCTCCTGGCTGCGACATGACTGTAATATAACAATAAACTGAAATGAATCTACACTGAACATCACATTTTGATGGATAAGTCACACTCTGATAGAAACCTTTGATGGCACAGTTAGCTTTCCCATGCAGGATATATTCAGCATGTGATAAGGCAACCAAGGTTTGTGTACCACGGTCACACAAAGAGAGAGAATTAAACAGAGACTTCATCAATGTTGGTTACCTTATCACGTCACAGCTAACTCCAATACGTTGGCAAGACAGACAACTAAAAATAAGAATGAACGAGCACAAGACTGATGTGTAACACATTTACAAGTGATGAATAGTTTACACTTTAGATTAGGGGACGCAGAAAGTGTTGTAAATGATTTATTATTTATTCATGCGTTTAGACATCTATAACAGGTGTTGAACACTGTAGTGTGCACTGCAGTGTAAGTGCTGACTGGTGAGGGTATAGACCACTGTCTTCTCTGAAACACATGGAGTCTTTAACCACTGTACACCTGATGTGAGCAAAACATACAAAGAAAATGTGACAAAAACTCACCCTGCAATAAAGCGATAAAACGCACCCACAGAAGACAGCAAAGACAGAGACAGCAAAGACAAAGACCCCCCCCCCCCCCCCCCCCCTCCTCTTAACACGAGTCAAGTCACCAATAGTTCACTAAGAATATCTATATATCACATATGGGGTGTGAAGTAACGAATTACAAATACTCACGTTACCTGTAATTAAGTAGTTTTTTTCAGAAATTGTACTTTTTTGAGTAGTTTAAAAATTGTGTAATTTTACTTTTACTTGAGTACATTTTAAGTGATGTATCGGTACTTTTACTCCGCTATTTTCCTTCTGTTTGTGGTCGTTACTCGTTACATGCTTGTTTTAATTTTATTTTTATCCATCAACGTGATTGGATCGAGTAATCAGTCTTGTGACTGTCATCAAATCAAATTAAGCATAGAAAACTTTAACCGCCTATTCCTGCTGTTACTCGTGACTGCTGTGGAAGTGCATTCTTCAAGCATCAATTGCTGTGCTCGATGCTGCTGATAAAACAGCTTCGCCGAGACTACAAAGAGACATGCATTTGTGTGTGTGTGTGTGTGTGTGTATTTGTTTCTTTTGTAAAAGTTTCCCGGATATAACTTCCCTATTTAATGCACAATTTTCCTTACAAATTACATTATCAGCATTACAATGTGAGTAAATGTAGCTGTGTAAAGTGTAAGGGATAATGCCACCCTTCTAGACAATGTGCATTTACGTTTAAATTGTAACATATTTAATGGCATGGAATTACAGTGTAATTAGTGTTAGCTCACTATCTTAGCCTTTTTCAGTGCATTAGGTGCATTCAGTGCATAATATTAGTGATTCTCATTTATCAAAACACTAAAATTGGTACCGTTTTGGAGAGAAATTGGGTATTTTTTAATCTCTCTATTTAACCCATCTCATGGTGTGTGATGCTGAACTATCATATGAGTTTCTAAAGGTTTTTGAATTCTTTGCACAGTTATGAATATTGATATTTTATGTGCAACAATATCAGGCTCAGGGGCCTTTCGCCTAATTTTAAATGCTTTTTCTTTTTCAAACAATATGATTTAAATGGTGATGAGTGTAATGATTTGATGCATTTTAAAAAGATGGATGATAGATATTCTTCAATCTTTCTGACAAAGTTTTTGAATTACAGTATGTGCAATTTTTTTTTAATTTATAAATTGTAGTCCACAGTGTTTATTATAAGAGGATAGAATCCGCAGCTCAGTGCTCACTACTCACTACTCATGAGTACTTTTAAATAAGCTACTTTTTTACTCTTACTCAAGTAGTTTTTTGGACAAATACTTTTTACTCTACTCACACTACATTTTTTGGAATGTAATGGTACTTTTACTTGAGTATGTTTGTTCAGTACGTTTTCCACCACTGCACATATGATGTATCTTGTGAATATATTGTTTTTCCTTTTCATGCTTGGTATCATTTTAAGTGTCTCAGTGCGATTGGTAAAATGGTCTTAATTTCATTGCAGTCATTGGTTTAATGAGAAAGATTGAGACCTTAGGAGAATCCTGTTATATCTCCCGAAACCAAGTGTTACCCCCTGGGGGACATGGATTGACCCAAACAACTCTAAACAATATTGGTATAACAATTTTGTTCTGGTCTGGGTATTTAAGGCTAGGTGACAGAGCAGTCTTTGGGACTCTTTACTAGGATAACCCCCATACAGTGCGGTTTCAGTGTTTTCCTGTTGGAAAACACTCACACACCACTCCGTGTCTCTGTCAGGAAAGCATTACTTAATTTTAGAGTCATTTTTGAGTAAATGATGTCATGTATTTTTCTGAATTGGCTTTTAATCATTTAATTGTTTAATTGGCATGATACAATTTTTACCTGACAAATAAAATGTTATATTTGATTTAGTCTGGACTCTCCTGAAATCATTATTTTAGTAGATTATGAGGAGGCTGGTGCTACCGCAGCTCTGTGTCCAGGATAGGTCAAACTAAAGGCGCAGATGAACGGAGCAGTAGCACGTCATCTGAAGAGCTTTTGATTTCTGTCTATCACTGACTTGGCAAGTTGTATGGAAGTGGCTAAATAAACTACACTTGTTTGTATGAGTGAGCAGTAGGCAACCGACTTAAGAGGTATTAGCAAACCCTGCACCCTCTGACCAAGATCAGACTGGCGAGGCTGTGTCCGTGAGATCCACGTAAACCCGGGCGTGTGACTCTGTGCGGCATCGGGTCCCTTAATGAATTAATAACTGAAAGTATGGGATACTCAGAATAATCAATGATCTAAATGAATACATAATCAATATTTATGACTATTTTCTAATCAGAAACACGATCTAAATTTGATTATCATTTGAAATTGGAGTCAGATTAAGCGTAGAGCTAAAGTAATATTGAAACTAAATTCCAATAAATTAAGTGAACTGGAGCGCTGAAAAGACATACACGCATTATCCCTTCACCCACCGTTGGATTCCATCATTGAGCCAATGGGTGGACCTTACACACCCGACCCCCTGTGAGGTAATGACACCCTGGGGAGACGAAATAACTTGTTCTCTACAAGCTGGCGCCTCGAAACACAGTCCTGTGACCCAGGAGAGTCTCTTTGTATGTAACTCAGGGTCCTGGTGTCAGCTGTATAACCGATGGAGATGTGCTTTATCAGTCCATGTGTGGATATTTTCTAAATGTATCTATTTCTTAGCCATTCAGAATCATTCAACCTGAAATAATGAAAAAAATGTCTGAGTATTGAAGCTGATTCTGCTTATGAAACTGCAAACTTTCTTCAGGAAAACTTTCATCAATTGACTGCACTTCTGACTCCTGGTCTTCATTCATCATATCTGCTCCTGGTCTTTAACTGTAAATTTCTCTCCTTCAACAAGACAACAATAAGACTAAAACTAAAGAAAAATTGTGATATTTTTCTTTGTTGAAGAATGAAGATGAATGATAGTGATTAACAGGTGAGGATCATCGAGGTTGATGTCAGACGCAGGAGATGTGACCTCTGGTGGCAGTTTGAGGGATTGTTAGGGATGGGCGATTACAAACTTTTTATTTTGATCCAATACCAATACTTTTTCTTACAGTTTTAACAATGCCAATGTAAAAAAAAAAACACAGTTATTTCTTAAATTGGTATGTGATTTTTCAAAGTTATTTTTAGAAGAAAAAATGAAATTACACTTAAAGGCATATCACCCAACGAACTCCAGCTAAATGTCGGGGGTGTTTTGGAGCAAACATGAAAAAAGTATTGAAAACAAATAAAAGTGATGCAGAAACCCATGTTTTGTCATTAACAATTTTAATATTGATATGTTTTAATGGAATCAATACCAAATAAGTAGCTTGTGAGAATCAAATATATATCAATACTGCAGGATCTATGAGCCCTTAAGGTTTGTACAAGCAAATATGAGACGATCACAAATTACACAACTTAAAAATTTAAAAAACATTTAAAGCGAGATTTTCAGGAACACAAAAGACAGAATAACAAAAGCCGATTATATTGAGCACTTTGAGAGCAAAACAAAACAAGATACATTTTCCATTGTGAATGAATTCCATTATCAGAATAAAATGATCAATTATGATTTAAAAGCAGGAAAATGTAGTAAAATGAGAAAGCATAGATTGTTTGTCACAACTGAACATCACTTTAGGTGTTTTGACTTAATTTTAACATATATTTAGACAATAACAATTCACCAGCTTTTAACTTTCATTTAATTCCACAGTTATATCATGTTTCTTAAACTATACAGAAATTAATCTCTTGTGACTCATCATTGATGACCCCTGTCAATCATCAGTGGCTCCACCCACAGAGCTCAGGATTGGTTAATTTGTGCTCCGCCTCTCACTGCAGAATCTTCCTGTTGATCTGAACAAACAATAAGATGAAGAAAGACTGACTGAAGTTCATCAACAACATTATAAAACCTTTCACAAGATACATAAAACAATCACACTATACTGAAGAGAGTTTTATTGATTATATTGAGAAGAGCTGCAGGTTCTGACACTTACTGATGGATTCTCATGTTTAGAAAAGCTCTGAGGATCAAGAGTCTTCAGGAGGTCTGTGATCAACGGTCTGTGTGAAAGAGAGCGAGAGATCGGTCATGTGATCATCAGTGATGGAGTATCTGACTTTGACGTCTCACTTACTGTGAGTGTGTCGTACAGGTCAGAGGTCATGGCTGTGAGTGTGTCGTACAGGTCAGAGGTCGTGGACTTGAGATCAAGAGCTGTATATGTGTCTTCATTGGGATCAGAGATCTACAGGAGAGACAGAAGGACACACACATTGTGAGTTCATGTTTTAACCCTCTGATGGTCTTTGTTTGGAGTGACACTCGCGGTCTCCAGACAATAACATGTTTTTGTTACAGAATAATCTTTTTTTTTAACAAATGTCATTTTACTCTGTTTATTAATGTTTTTACTCCACATTTGTGGAGGATTTATGATATATTTAAAATGTATATAAATTAGTGCTGGGCAACGATTAAAATTTTTAATCACGATTAATCGCATGATTTTCTTGCGATTAATCGCGATTAATTGCATTGTTGCGAGCAAAATTTAATAATGAATTCTAAAGTATAGTGTATAGCAGATCTAAATGTACTGCTATATACACAAAAGTGCAATAACATGTGGTTTGCAAAAACTTTAAACAAATAGCCTAATGTGCTTTTTACCAGCAGTATTCCCTTTACACAGTAGCAATAAAATATTTCTTGTAAATCTCAACCTAAACATTAATGTAATCAAATCAAATATTAAACCAAAGCTATATTTGCCACTGCCAGGGCATTACCTTTTATCTAGCTTGTTAAACAAGTAACCATCAGAGTCCTGTTTTCTTGTTTTTTTTTTCTGAACAGGTATCAACAGGTATCTTTCATCAGGGAGCAGCAGAAACAGTCTGTGTTCAGTAGCAAGTTTCCCTGAACTGTGCGTTCACAGTTCACACCAAACGTGAATAGCGCGTCAAATTCACGTCTACCGCGTTGAACATTTTGAATCCATTCGCACGTCCAGAGCGAAATTGACGCGCGTAAAAAGCAAAGGTTTGACCGCAGGACCTCCAGACGTGCATAAACGCGTCTTTGCATTGACTTTAACATTGAAATCACTCGCGCCAGACGCTCTATTCGCGTTTGGTAGAGTGAGGTGAAGTAGTCGAGCACAAGGCGCAGCGACAAGCGGGTGCGTTCCTGTGAAACTGTCGCGGTTGTGCGCACACGCCCTCCCACTGCCGAAGTTGAATTGTCTTGAACTTTTTGTAAATGACGCGAGACTGAAGAGAGACTGATCCTCGCTATTTGTGAGTTTCCTGAATCTAAATAATTATCAGGACATCAACAGGAGGGATTACACATGGCAGAGCATCCCCGCTAAACTAAGCCGCTGAGCAGCGGACTTTCAAAATAATAAAAAAAAAAAACTGCGTTAACGTGCGATAAAAAAATTGTCTGCGTTAATTAATAAATGCGTTAACGCGATAATAACGCGTTAACTCGCCCAGCCCTAATATATATACATTTAAAAAAAATATATATATATATTTTTTTTTTGGTTTTTATACAAAAACAGCTTTTTATGTAAAATTCACTTCATAAAAGACCCAAGTTTCTAAATTTTGTTTATGGAGATTTTTTGTATAAAAACCTATTTATTTATTTTTTTGTTTGTTTGTTTTTTTTACATTTATTTATATAAATTTAAAATATATCATAAATCCTCCAAAAACTGCACAGATGTGGAGTAAAAACATTAATAAACAGAGTAAAATTACATTTGTTAATATGATTGTTAATGACATCAATATTTCTCTGTGTTAGATCCTCCCAGGAACGTCTCAGTGTCCATCAGTCAGGCCCGTCGCGACAAGGCAGGCAAACCAAGCAATTGCTTGGGGCCCCGAGCTGGCCTGGGGCCCCAAGACAACGACTGGTTAAGAATAAAATGCAACGACAAACTGTGTGAGCGCCCCTTTCATAGTCAATGCAGTAAAGTGCAATGACACTGTTATCGGGATCCCCCTCAAGGGGGCCCCCCTCAGTAGTCGCTGACAGCAGCCAGCCAACCACGCGATCTCTGCCGGCAAAATACAAAACCTCCTCGGCAGTCATCATGAAGCGAATTATGCTTCAGGAAGCCAGAAAAGAAAGAAGATAAAGGTAAAAAAATATAGTGATAAGTGATAAATTACACTGGATAAAATAGCTCTACTTGTCTTGTACAAATGGTGTACTTTTGCAGCAGGTAGGCTAGCAAAAATATGTTTATGTTAGCTACCTGCCTGACGGCAAATGCTGCTTGTAACGAACAGTTAGTGCAACTTTTTTTTCGAAAGGACGGAATATGGTTACATACTGTAATATGTTTTTTTAACGGGATAAGGAAGACGCAGATCTGTTCCAGAATCACTGTTTATCGTATTTAATGACATGACATTGCTATAGCTTTGTATAATAGGTTTTGATGAAAGTGGCATAGCATGCTTACTAACTATTCCACCGTTATAATCTATTTCCCAAATGGGGGTTAGGAAAACCACACAATAAATTCTGTGCATCAAACATTAGCTCGGGATGTTTTTAAGCATTGGTAGTTGTGAAAGCAGCTGCATCCCTTCCCTTCTAATATCAAAATATGGAATTGCTAACATATCTTTTCGGTAACACTTTATTATAATCAAATCAAATCAAGTATATTTGTATAGCGCTTTTCACAATACAGATTGTATCAAAGCAGCTTCACAGTATTACATTAAAATAAAATAATACAACAAGGTTTGTTTCTAGTGGAATTTATTGATTGATAGAATAAAATTAAATATCCACAAAATATCCCCAACTGAGCAAGCCAAAGGCAACAGTGGCAAGGAACCGAAAAAAACTCCATCAAGTGACCTAATGGTGTCCTAAAACTCCATCAGGTGACCTAGCCTAATGGAGAAAAAAAAAACCTTGGGAGAACCCAGGCTCAGTCGGGGGTAATATAACCATCATTAATAGATGGTAAATTGTTAGTCTTTAATTTAATCTTTAGTTAATTGTCATTTAACTGTTAGCAAACAAGTCTTTTTACTTAATAAATACTTTGTAAGTTAATCCATCTATAAACATTATTTAAAGGTGTTCCTTTAACCAGAAAGAGGCAGAGGAACATGATTTTTTCATAGCTTATCTTAATGTGCTAGTGTCGGGATATAGGCTTCTGTAAGCGGTGACAGTTTATGCAAATATGACATTATTTTTAAGTTACCAATGGATCTTGAACAGTTACTTCAAGGTTACTGCGAATGTTCAATTGTTGAAAATGTTCAAAATTTTATGCACAGTATATGCAACTGTAAACATTTTTTATTTATATAAAGTGTGGGTGAACTATGGCTATGCTGCGGTGGTGGTGGTGGTGGTGGGGGGGGGGGATGTGTATTGGGGGGGCCTCCATGTCCATTTTGCTTGGGGCCCCCAAATTCCTTCAAACGGCCCTGCCATCAGTCCATCTGACGTTTTTTTTTTTTTAGATCTAGAAAGGGTTGAGAGCCGTACAAAGTTTCATGCCATTTGGACAAATAACAACATTTTTTGTAAGTGTAATGTTTAGAGGATCTTGACGAAAATCAGTTTTACTGGATCTAGAACTGAAGAATCGGGTGTTTGCACACGAGACTTGTGTGTCTTATACTCTTAATATCTGTGTACGGCTCATAGCGGCTGTAGGAAACATCTCTGCAGGAAAACACTGTGAATAATTGAGATCATCTCACCTCCTTCATAGCAGATCTTCTGTTCATCCTTTTAGTAAGACTGTCAGAAGAAAGATGAATAAACAACACATTTAACGTCGCAAATAACTGCAATTTCAGGATTCAAACAGAGATGGCGACAAAGAGGCAAAGCTTACGCACTACCGCTTTAAATGTAACACTTAACCTAAATGTAATACAGTAATTCTTCATACATGGAGAAGTAGATTTTTTAAATGAACTTCTTACCAAATGTACATCACAAAAGCCCCTGATGCTCCACCAAGTAAAACACCAACAGCAACACCAACAGCAACACCGACAGTTACAGACGAGAAACATCTGACTGCTGAAATACAGACAAACACACACCAATGTTTAACAGGACTAGATCAGACAAAATATTATGACAGATAAGGAAGTAAGCAAGAGTATGTGGTTAAAATACTGAATATGATTCATAAAACTCACACATGACACACAAAGTCACAGTATCAGAGTATTTCCCTCCATGTTTATTGATGGACTTGCACTTGTATTCTCCACTGTCATCAGAGCTGATCTTTGAGATGTTGTAGATTCTTCCAGATCCTACAATCGTTCCTCCTTTAATCCAGCTGATTTCTGCAGGAGGGTTTGAGTCACTGATGCAGTTCAGAGTCACTGAATCTCCCTCCACTATTACACCAGATGGACTGATGGACACTGAGACGCTCCTGGGAGAATCTAATACAGAGAAATATTCATATCATTAACAATCATATTAAACTTGACATCACAGAGGATTTAATCACGTTTAGAGGATTTAATGTCACAAAATAAACTCTATACTCATGTTTTGCATTTGTTAATCCACTAATTTGTTGATCACAGTTAATGAACCATCATTAACTCACACATAACGTTTAAAGTCACAGCATCTGAGTATTTCTCTCCATGTTCATTGATGGACTTGCACTTGTATTCTCCACTGTCATCAGAGCTGATCTTTGAGATTCTGTAGATTCTTCCAGATCCTACAATCGTTCCTCCTTTAATCCAGCTGATTTCTGCAGGAGGGTTTGAGTCACTGATGCAGTTCAGAGTCACTGAATATCCCTCCACTATTACACCAGATGGACTGATGGACACTGAGACGCTCCTGGGAGGATCTAATACAAAAAAAAAACAAAAAAAAACACTAACAATCAAATTAAATTTGACATCAGACTTATGAATCACCCTCCATTATTTGACCTGATGGACTGATGCAATCACATGATTTATTGGATAGGAGGATCTGTGTCAAGTAGAAGGTATGAAAAATGAAAATATGATTCAACTCACACATGACGTTTAAAGTCACAACATCTGAGTATTTCTCTCCATGCTCATTTCTGTACTTGCACTTGTATTCTCCACTGTCATCAGAGATCTTTGAGATGCTGTAGATTCTTCCAGATCCTACAAAAGTTCCTCCTTTAAACCAGCTGATTTGTGCAGGAGGGTTTGAGTCACTGATGCAGTTCAGAGTCACTGAATCTCCCTCCACTATTACACCAGATGGACTGATGGACACTGAGACGCTCCTGGGAGGATCTAAAGACAAAAAGTGTAAAATGACATGCAGTGAGACAAATCATTGCACAAATAATCTTCCAGAACTGGTTAAAAATAAAGGCAGACTTACACATGATATTCACATTCACAGCATCAGAAGTCTGAGATCCATGTATATTTCTAGCAGAGCAATGATAGTCCCCGCTGGACTCAGACTTAATATTAGTGATGCTGTAGGTTTCACCAGATTGAAAAATATTCCTTCCTCCTTTAAACCAGCTGATTTCTGCAGGAGGGTTTGAGTCACTGATGCAGTTCAGAGTCACTGAATCTCCCTCCACTATTACACCAGATGGACTGATGGACACTGAGACGCTCCTGGGAGAATCTAATACAGAGAAATATTGATATCATTAACAATCATATTAAACTTGACATCACAGAGGATTTAATAATGTTTAAAGGATTTAATGTCAGAAAATAAACTCTATACTCATGTTTTGTATTTGTTAATCCACTAATTTGATGATCACAGTTACTGAACCATCATTTACTCACACATGACGTTTAAAGTCACAGCATCAGAGTATTTCCCTCCATGTTCATTGATGGACTTGCACTTGTATTCTCCACTGTCATCAGAGCTGATCTTTGAGATGCTGTAGATTCTTCCAGATCCTACAATCGTTCCTCCTTTAAACCAGCTGATTTCTGCAGGAGGGTTTGAGTCACTGATGCAGTTCAGAGTCACTGAATCTCCCTCCACTATTACACCAGATGGACTGATGGACACTGAGACGCTCCTGGGAGAATCTAATACAAAAAAAAAAAAAAAAAAAACACTAACAATCAAATTAAATTTGACATCAGACTTATGAATCACCCTCCATTATTTCACCTGATGGACTGATGCAATCACAGGATTTATTGGATAGGAGGATCTGTGTCAAGTAGAAGGTATGATCGGGTCCTTCGTCTGTTAAGGCCCGCCTATTGCGCACCTCCAGCGCATTGCTTTTCTGTCAGGGTATGCTCCCTTAGCCTTATCTCAACAGACTAACCACAAGGCAGTGGGGCTATTTTCCCATAGCTGGGACAGTGGTTGACGGGCGCCAGGGCATGTCCACACAGTGGTGGGCCTGCACACCGCGTCTCTGGGGCCCACTGCTGCTCTGAGATCCCCTGTAGTTTAGCCTGGGATCGTATGATACCCAGTTCCCGTGTGTGGCCCCGAGGCGGCACTACAGGAGTCTTGGTGGTGGGGAGGCTCTGTACTGGCAGAAGGAGGCTTATGCACTCGGCTCCTCTTTTCACCCTCTATCAAGAAGGCTAGCCAGCGGCAACAGCTGTAAGCAGAGTAACAAGCAGAGAGCACAGCGCAGCATGTACTAACTACCAGTACCACTACACTACTGCACTAGACGCTTCACACACACCCTGTGTGAACACACACACACGACAGCCTCCTGCAGCCAAGATGGGGAACCGGTTGTCCTGGGACCACCCTTGCCATCGGGATTAACCTCATCATGGTGAATATAGTGCTACTGGGGATGGCGCACCTCCTTTGGCACTTTAAAACCTTCCTTGCGCAGGTCTCCACCTCTGACCAGGGTGACAATACCTGGACCTTACATATGGTTAAAGTCTGACGGCGATGGGGAATCTGATGACGGGGGCAGGTTTGAATAGACTGGGAGCTCTTAGTCAGAGCCCTGCATGGCAGCGGCACAGGGTATTTGGTCGCTATCAACTGGGACTGAGGGCAGGTGTTTCGGCAGACCCCTGTGCGACGGAGCAGCCCTATTTAGGGACCGCACTGCTCACCCCCATTGGGGAAGGGCCTAGAAAAGGTGGCCTAAAAATTGCCCATTCAACCATTTACCTGGATAGGTTACCACGCCTATCGGGTTATTCCAGTACTGCGGTCGAAATAAGAAAAATAAGAAACAATACAATATAAAACTGGCAACATGGAATGTAAGGACTCTCCTGGACTCGCATGGCATCTCTGACAGACCTCACAGGAGAACAGCCCTGATCTCTGCTGAGCTGAGCCGCTACAACACCGACATTGCTGCCCTGAGTGAGACTAGGCTTCTGGATGAAGGATCTCTAACAGAGGAAGGGACGGGCTATACCTTCTTCTGGAAAGGTTTCCCCCCAGGTGGAAAACATCTTTATGGAGTAGGACTGGCCATCAAAAACACGCTTCTACCAAGTCTCACAGAAACATCTATTGGCATTAGTGAAAGGCTAATGACCCTCCGTATCCCCCTGGCAAAAAAGCGTTATGCCACACTTCTCAGTGCCTATGCACCAACTTTGCCATCTGAAAATGAAGCCAAGGAAAGCTTTTATCAAGCACTGGATGAAACTCTTCGCCGGATACCTAAGAGTGATAAGATCCTCTTGCTCTGGGATTGTAATGCTAGGATGGGACAGAACTACAGGATATGGAATGGAGTACTAGGTAGGCATGGCATTGGCAGGGAGAATGCAAATGGTATGAGGTTACTTACTCTTTGCTCTGAGCATAACCTTACCATAACCAACACCATCTTCCAGCAGAGGGCAAAATATAAGACCTCGTGGATGCACCCTCGCTCTAAACATTGGCACATGATTGATTTCATCAGGGTGAGGAGTAATGACATCAAGGATGTTTTCATCACTCGTGCCATGAGAGGTGCAGAGGGCTGGACTGACCATCGTATGATTGTGGCCAAGCTCAATATGGAAGTACGTTCCCCTTTGCTGCGGCAAAAGTCCAAAAAAAAGAGGCTAAATTGTAACCGCTTTGGAAACATAGAAGCAAGAAGTGAGTTTCGACGTCTCCTAGCTGAGAAGCTCAGGGAGTCAGAAAATTGTCTGAGCTCAGAAAACACAATGGAACAACAGTGGAACTATATTAGCTCTGTGCTTTATGATGCAGCAGCCAAATCCATCGGCTATAAGAGCAAGAACCACCAAGACTGGTTTGACGACAACTCAGACATCATCCACAACCTGCTTAAGGATATGCGGAAAGCACACCGGGAAACTTTAGACAACCCTTCATCCATTAAGACTAGACAGCATTGGCAGGCAGCTCGGAGGAAAGTGCAAAAGGATATACGGGCCATACAGAATGAGTGGTGGACTGAAAAGGCACATGAAATCCAATCCTTTGCAGATAAAAATGACATGCATAATTTTTATAATGCTGTCAAAACCATCTACGGTCCAACAAATCGCTGTGTCACTTCCCTGAAAACAGCTGATGGTCAAACACTTCTGAAGGACCAGAATAGTATCCTATTGAGGTGGGCTGACCATTTTGACACCCTGCTTAATCAGGACTCTGATGCAGACCCCACCATCCTGGACGAACTGCCTGAACTTCCTCCCATCTACGATCTCAGTCTACCACCAACCTTCCAGGAGGTTCTATCATCTGTCCGTTCCCTTAAGAACAACAAGTCCCCTGGCGCTGATAACATCCCTGCTGAGTTACTGAAGGAGGGAGGGTACATATGTATGCGCACCCTCTACCAGTACATCACCAAGACCTGAACTGATGAGAACATCCCACAGCAATGGAGAGATGCAAACATTGTAGTCATCTATAAGAACAAGGGTGACAAGGCCGTATGCGGCAATAGCAGGGGCATATCACTCCTTTCTGTTGGTAGTAAGGTCATGGCCAAAGTGCTGCATCAGAGACTTATTAACAACATCACTGAGTCAATGCTGCCAGAATCACAGGGTGGGTTTAGAAAGAACAGGAGCACGATCGACATGATCTTCACAGCCCGGCAGCTTCAGGAAAAGTGCCGGGAGCAACATCAGGACATGTTTATGGCCTTTATCGATCTCTCGAAAGCATTCGACACTGTGCAAAGAGAGCTCTTATGGGCTGTCCTCCTCAGGTTTGGATGTCCAGATAAGTTTGTTAACATCCTCCGCCAATTCCATGATGGGATGACTGCTCGGGTGACCATAGGCGGACAAGAGTCCGAGCCCTTCCCTGTACGCACAGGGGTGAGGCAGGGGTGTGTGTTAGCGCCTGTGCTCTTTAACATCTTCCTCCTGTGTGTCACCAAGCTTCTCCACAATGAGATTGAAAACAGCAGTGGTGTGGCAGTGGACTTCAGATTAGATGGCAACCTCTTTAACATTAGGAGGCTAAATGCAACAACGAAAATCAGTAGAGAGCAGGTCCTGGAGCTACAGTATGCAGACGACTGTGCTTTTGTGGCCCATACTCCGGAGGATCTTCAAACTATCCTTGCTGTGTCGGTGAGGGCGTCCAGCAGGATGGGGCTGACTGTCAACACCACCAAGACATAAGTGGTCTGCCAATGGAGTACCAATGTCCCACCCACATCTCCTGCCTTCACCGTTGGAGATGAACAGCTGTCAGTAGTGCCATCTTTCAAATATCTGGGGAGTTTTCTCTCTGAGGATAGCGGCATCGATAATGAAATCCAGAGCCGAATTAAACAGGCATCAGCTGCCTTTGGGAGACTTCGATGTAGAGTCTTTCATAATAAGAACCTTCATCCCTCCACAAAGGTCGCCGTGTACCAAGCGGTCTGTGTCACCACCCTCCTCTATAGCTGTGAAGCATGGGTAACCTACTCTCGTCACATCAAGTCTTTAGAGCACTTCCACATAAGCTGCCTTCAGTGCATTCTGGGAATTACCTGGCGTAATCATGTGCCTCACACTGAAATACTTAAAAAGACGAACTGCAGAAGTATTGAGGCCATTATTACCCAGCGCCAACTGCAGTGGTTGGGGCATGTGATAAGGATGCCCCCATGTCGGCTGCCCCGCAGAGTGCTATATGGCCAGTTACATCATGGTCGACGCTCAGCTGGGGGTCCGAAGAAGCGCTATAAAGATCAGATGAAGAACGCCTTGAGAAAGTGTAAGATCAGACCTGAGGATCTGGAGGATGTTGCTGCTGACCGCACCATCTGGCGACAGCTATTTCACGAGTTCACACTTACAAATAAGTTAGATAGAATAAATGGTATGCATATTTGGCGTGCTGTCCGGGGAGAGGGCTCCGAGCTCGGATATTAGGCCCGAACCCAGAGTACCCCCCCACCCCCCACCCCCCCGTATTGCTGGTTTAGGAAGAAACCAGGCGAGTGTGAGGAGACGGGGTGGTGGAGGGATGCTGAAAACTGTCGCTGGTTGGAATGATGTGATAATTGGATCAATTATTTGAACGTGCTCCTCCCGAACTTTGTTAATAAAACATCATGTAGACATGGGGTTCGTACACTAGAGATGGAGAGGACAACCAGAAGACAGCAGAAGCGAGCCAGGAGAAATGCAGCCATAGCTGCCACTGTGACCACCATCACATACATATGCCACACCTGCAATAGAGCTTGTGGGTCTAGGATAGGACTGTTCAGCCATCAAAGATCTCACCGTTAAAGGCGTGGACATCATCATCGGATTTCGATGGACAACCAAAGAAGAATAAGAAGAAGGTATGAAAAATGAAAATATGATTCATAAAACTCACACATGATGTTTAAAGTCACAGCATCTGAGTATTTCTCTCCATGTTCATTGATGGACTTGCACTTGTATTCTCCACTGTCATCAGAGCTGATCTTAGAGATGCTGTAGATTCTTCCAGATCCTACAATCGTTCTTCCTTTAAACCAGCTGATTTCTGCAGGAGGGTTTGAGTCACTGATGCAGTTCAGAGTCACTGAATCTCCCTCCACTATTACACCAGATCCACTTATCAACACTGAGACGTTTCTGGGAGGATCTGTAAAGACAAAAAGTTTAAAATGACATCCAGTGAGACAAATAATTGCACAAATAATCTTCCAGAACTGCTAAAATAAAAGCAGACTTACACATGATATTCACATTCACAGCATCAGAAGTCTGAGATCCATGTTTATTTCTAGCAGAGCAACGATAGTCTCCGCTGGACTCAGACTTAATATTAGTGATGCTGTAGGTTTCACCAGATTGCAAAATATTCCTTCCTCCTTTAAACCAGCTGATTTCTGCAGGAGGGTTTGATTCACTGATGCAGTTCAGAGTCACTGAATCTCCCTCCACTATTACACCAGATGGACTGATGGACACCGAGACGCTCCTGGGAGGATCTGTAAAGATAAAAAGTGTAAAATGACATGCAGTGAGACAAATCATTACACAAATAATCTTCCAGAACTGGTTAAAAATAAAGGCAGACTTACACATGATATTCACATTCACAGCAGCAGAAGCCTGAGATCCATGATTGTTTCTAGCAGAGCAATGATAGTCTCCGCTGGACTCAGACTTAATATTAGTGATGCTGTAGGTTTCACCAGATTGCAAAATATTCCTTCCTCCTTTAATCCAGCTGATTTCTGCAGGAGGGTTTGAGTCACTGATGCAGTTCAGAGTCACTGAATCTCCCTCCACTATTACACCAGATGGACTGATGGACACTGAGACGTTCCTGGGAGGATCTAACACAGAGAAATATTGATATCATTAACAATCATATTAAACTTGACATCACAGAGGATTTAATCATGTTTAGAGGATTTAATGTCACAAAATAAACTCTATACTCATGTTTTGCATTTGTTAATCCACTAATTTGTTGATCACAGTTACTGAACCATCATTTACTCACACATGACGTTTAAAGTCACATTATCAGAGTATTTCTCTCCATGTTTATTGATGGACTTGCACTTGTATTCTCCACTGTAATTAGAGCTGATCTTTGAGATGCTGTAGATTCTTCCAGATCCTACAATCGTTCCTCCTTTAATCCAGCTGATTTCTGCAGGAGGGTTTGAGTCACTGCTGCAGTTCAGAGTCACTGAATCTCCCTCCACTATTACACCAGATGGACTGATGGACACTGAGACGCTCCTGGGAGAATCTGTAAAGACAAAAAGTGTAAAATGACATGCAGTGAGAAATGATTGCACAAAGAACTAATTAAAAAATAAAGGCAGACTTACACATGATATTCACATTCACAGCAGCAGAAGACTGAGATCCATGTTTATTTCTGGCAGAACAACGATAGTCTCCACTGGCCTCAGACTTAATATTAGTGATGCTGTAGGTTTCACCAGATTGAAAAATATTCCTTCCTCCTTTAGACCAGCTGATTTCTGCAGGAGGGTTTGAGTTACTGATGCAGTTCAGAGTCACTGAATCTCCCTCCACTATTACACCAGATGGACTGATGGACACTGAGACGCTCCTGGGAGGATCTGTAAAGATAAAAATTTTATATTTAAATCATCTCATTCAAATGGACATTGAGACGCTCCTGGGTGAGTCTGAAACAAACAAACAAACAAAACATTAATAAATAAAATTTGACATCACACACTTAGTTGAGTCTTATAAATCAGTCACTGAATGAGTCACTGAATCTCCCTCCACTATTACACCAGATGGACTGATGGAGATCACAGGTTTCACTGGAGGATCTACAGATGTCAGGTAAAAGTATTTATCAGAGACGGCTGGTGGAAAATGTTCTAGGAAAGGCTGCATTTGGTTATTATTGGACAATTTCAGCAAACATTTTTCACTGTTTAATGCCCAAAGTTAAAGAAAAAGTTTAAGCAAAAAAGTAAACAGAAGGAAAAACTATTAAGACTAGAATTTGAGAGGCTTGAAACATTTGAAATACAGACAAATGTTTTACCAAGTTCTAGATTAAGATATTATTTTAAAAAAAAAATTTAAAAATAAGTTTTTTTTTTTACTTTTCCTAATTTACAATGAATGTATATAGTGCAAATGCAAAAACTAAGAGGAAAAAAAATACATGTTACATTTGTTTAGAGATTTTTTATATATAACTACAATTTTGATGCTACTACTTTTCCTCGCTCCTCCGTCCTCCAGCCTGTGACCCAGAAACTGATCAAACTCAGCATCTTGAAGGACATCTCAATTCTTTCTATTCCCTTCACATTTCACGATCATTTTTATTTATGCTTTACCTTTGCAGTTTAAATTAATTATATATCAAACATACAGTATATCAACAGGGCATCTTGCTTTATCTTATCTCATTATGTATGAATTTCTTAAATAACCAAACTTTAACAACATAAAGGCAGATCCCTTGATCGCAGCTGTTGACGCTTTGAAGTGACGCTCCAGTGATCAAGAATATTCCAATATACAAATAGGGTGCTTCATATTTCTTATTTGTGTATCCTCGTTTCCTTTCCTCGTGTCTCAGTTACACCCCCTGTAGGATTCAAGGGAAGGTTGCAAGGATAGAAAATTATTTGTTATGTAACCCTGGGTTTTCTCCTCACAGTTAAACAAAAGTATTTAGGACCCTTAATAATAATGTTTCTGGGGTGAATTCATAGTTCTTTAAAATGTGTATATGGGTATCTACCCCTTTAAGAGCATCGTTTGTGTTATAGTTTGGTTGTAACATGTGCGAAACGTGGGTTTTACCAACAAGTTAGTGTTTGTCCGTTATTCATTGGTGAATAATTGAATAAGCCCGCCTGATATCTACGTAATGTGAAGTTTGATTGGTTCTTGAGAGTGGAGAGGGGAAAAAGAGAGAGAAAGAGGGGAGGCGAATGGTGCAGGTGTGTGTCGAAGCGCGCCGTTGTGAGAGAATCGCGATTAATCCGAATAGGATTGGTTGATTTTATTTCTTTGAGCAACGAAAAGTATTGAAATAGTTTATTTAGTAGTATTTGTTTTGTTTTCGCAAGGTGCGCTGGTGGTAAGCTGAAAGCTGAGTTAACTTTCTGTTTGTCAGTACACTTGTGTGAGTTTCAGACGAGTTAGTGCTTACTACAAACGAAATAGTGACTGAGTAGCTAAATACTAAAGTGGACTTTAAACATCAGCGTGAATAACGGTGAAGGAGAAGCTGCACGATCAAACATCCAGGTAGCGCCCTGAATCACCGAGAGGTTCAGGGTTCCTCTGGCAACGGGGGATCGCGAGGATCGCCAGGACGCGCGGCGCATAGCCTATTGGTGAGAACTGAGTGATTAAAGTTGCCTAACAAGGGAGGACTCTTCACTACGGTTAAGGTAGCCCATTTAATATTTATTTGGCTCTTCGGAGTGAAGCGGCCAATTGACCTATGGCTAAGCCACGCCCCCTCCACTCACTCGGACAAACAGTCAACATTTGGTAACAGGCGCTTTGGCAGCTGTCACAGTAGGAGTTTGGGGGCGTGGCTTAGCCATAGGTCAATTATCTTTTTGTTTTTGCAGCCACAACGCACGCGAGAAACGGTTACAGGCCTGCAACGAGGGGTGAGCGTGATTGTGTGTGTGTGGGCCCACATGAGTTAATGTGTTTATCCGTCAAAAATATAACTGCTATTGTATTTCCTAAGAGGGGTTTGATTTATTATTATTCTTTTTCTGTTAAAGGGAAGTTTCATGTAGCCTAATCTGAGATTGTGTATCATATTAATATCCTAACTGCCCAGTTGTGATCATTTTAAAATAGGCAGTTAATTGTAGTTTACAGTTTATTTATTCTCCCTTTTGTTTCATATTTTATATTTTCCATTTAAATTCATATTTGTTTTAATAAACATTGTAATCGTTAACTTGAAGTGATTTCATCAAGTTTTGCTGATTGGTTTGGTTGAAAGTTAACTTGAATATTTCTATTGGGTTAATTCATTCTCATAAAATGCATGGTTAGAGCTAAACAGAGGAAATAGGGTGTTGTGCTAAAGGGTGTTAAGAGAGTTCCCTTATAATTAGTCGAGAGACTGCAAAGTTTGAACCCGAGTACCCGCCCTAAGAGCTCAAGTACGTCACTACTGAGAGGGAAGAGGGTGCTACATTATTATTCCTTTTCTGTTAAAGGGAAGTTTCATATAGCCTACATGTGAATAGATGGGCATTTAAAAAAGTGTAAAAACCATATTGAGAGACATTTGATTTATCATTGGGTAAAAAGAGTCATACTCAACTGCCAAATTCATATTCATCTGTAGATTGACATAAAATTCTAAAAGTACATTAATCTGAGATTGTGTATCATATTAATATCCTAACTGCCCAGTTGTGATCATTTTAAAATAGGCAGTTAATTGTAGTTTACTGTTTATTTATTCTCCCTTTTGTTTCATATTTTATATTTTCCATTTAAATTCATATTTGTTTTAATAAACATTGTAATCGTTAACTTGAAGTTATTTCATCAAGTTTTGCTGATTGGTTTGGTTGAAAGTTAACTTGAATATTTCTATTGGGTTAATTCATTCTCATAAAATGCATGGTTAGAGCTAAACAGAGGAAATAGGGTGTTGTGCCAAAGGGTGTTAAGAGAGTTCCCTTATAATTAGTCGAGAGACTGCAAAGTTTGAACCCGAGTACCCGCCCTAAGAGCTCAAGTACGTCACTACTGAGAGGGAAGAGGGTGCTACATTATTATTCCTTTTCTGTTAAAGGGAAGTTTCATATAGCCTACATGTGAATAGATGGGCATTTAAAAAAGTGTAAAAACCATATTGAGAGACATTTGATTTATCATTGGGTAAAAAGAGTCATACTCAACTGCCAAATTCATATTCATCTGTAGATTGACATAAAATTCTAAAAGTACATTAGGGTCAGTGACGTGCCGCACTGATTTGCACTTCCAGGAGCAATAAGTCAAGTCAAGTCAAGTCAAGTATATTTATATAGCGCTTTTCACAATACAGATTGCATCAAAGCAGCTTCACAGCATTAAACCAAAATAACACAACAAGGTTTGTTTCTAGTGTACATTTTTTGATTGATAAAATTAAATTAAATATCCCCAAAATATCCCCAACTGAGCAAGCCAAAGGCAACAGTGGCAAGGAACCGAAAACTCCATCAAGTAACCTAATGGTGTCCTAAAACTCCATCAGGTGACCCAATGGAGAAAAAAAACCTTGGGAGAACCCAGGCTCAGTCGGGGGCCAGTTCTCCTCTGGCATTTATGAACTATAGGCCAGATTGTAGTTTGAACAGTAAGATTTAAAATGTTATATGAATGCCTGGCTGAAGAGATGCATCTTTAATCTAGTTTTAAACTGGGAGAGCGAGTCTGAGCAACGAACAGTATCAGGAAGGCTATTCCAGAGTTTTGGAGCTAAATGTGAAAATGCTCTCCCCCCTTTGGTGGATCTGGATGTCCTAGGTATGACCAAAAGCCTCGAATTTAGTGATCTTAAAGAGCGCGATGGATTATAGGGCGATAGAAGATCCGTTAAATAGACTGGAGCTAAGCCGTTTAGGGCTTTATAAGTCAGTAGCAATACCTTGTAATTAATACGGCACTTTATAGGTAACCAATGCAGTGATGATAAAATCGGTGTTATATGATCATATTTTCTTGATCTAGTAAGAACTCTAGCGGCTGCATTTTGGACTAACTGTAGCTTGTTTATTGAGGATGCAGGACAACCAGCTAATAAAGCATTACAGTAATCTAGTCTCGAGGTCATGAATGCATGAACTAACTTTTCTGCATCAGAAACTGATAGCATGTTACGTAGCTTAGCAATGTTTCTAAGGTGGAAAAAGGCTGTTCTTGTAACATATGAAATATGATTTTCAAAAGACAGGTTGCAATCGAGTATAACACCCAGGTCTCAGATCCAGATCAAGTAAAACTAGTATTTAGATACAGCCTTGGTCAGAAGCTAAAAGTAAATCATTTGTGATTTTAACGAGTGCAGTTTCAGTGCTATGATGCGGTCTGAATCCAGACTGAAACTTTTCATAGATATCATTTTCTTGCAAGAAAGAGCCCAGTTGAGCGGACACCACTTTTTCTAATATTTTAGACATAAATGGAAGATTTGAAATGGGTCTATAATTTGCTAGGTTATTAAGATCTAATTGTGGTTTCTTAATGAGAGGTTTTATAACTGCCAGTTTAAATGTTCTTGGAACATGACCTAAAGATAAAGATGAGTTAATAATATTGAGAAGAGGCTCTTCCACTACAGGTAACACTTATTTCAGTAATTTAGTTGGTATAGGATCTAATAAACATGTTGTTGTTTTAGATGAAGTGATAAGTTTATTTAACTCTTTTTGTTCTATAGTTGTAAAGCACAATTTTGTTCTTGAGGGGCGATAATTGAGGCTGAATTATAAGGCGCGATTGAAGATTGAACGTTTACAATTGTGGTTCTGATGCTTTCTATTTTCTCAGTGAAGAAGTTCATGAAATCATTACTACTGAACTGTAACGGGATATTTTGTTCGGGTGACGTCTGTTTATTTGTTAGTCTAGCCACGGGGTGTTAAAAACCTAGGATTATTTTGATTATTTTCTATTAGTTTGCGGAGGTGCTCAGCCCTGGCCGCTTTTAGGGCCTTTTTATAACGTGACACACTGTCTTTCCACGCGATTCTAAAGACCTCTAAATTAGTTTTTTTCCATTTACGCTCTAAATTACGGGTTTCTCTCTTTAGAACATGCGTAGTATTGTTGTACCATGGTGCTTTAATTTTCTCTCTGACCTTTTTTAATTTAATAGGTGCAACAACATCCAATGTTCTAGAGAGAATGGTGCTCATAGTGCTAGTTAGTACTTCTAGTTCATCTGTTTGTTTGGGTTCAGGCAGCAGATGAGACAGATTAGATAAGCAATTTGAGAAATTATCTATGGTGGATGGAAGGATTGTTCTGCCTGGTTGATAACGCGGCGCCGCATGACATATTACAGCAGTACGTAATATGCAAGTTACCATGTAATGGTCAGTGACATCATCACTTTGTGGAATGATATCTATATCGGTTGGATCGGTTCCATATGATATAATTAAATCGAGTGTATGATTAAGACGATGAGTTGGTCCGGTGACGTTTTGCTTGACCCCAAAGGAGTTTAATAAATCTGTAAATGCAGCCCCTAACGCATCATTTGGATTATCTACGTGTATGTTAAAATCTCCATCAATTAATGCTTTATCGACATTGACTAATAGGTCTGAGAGAAAATCTGCAAACTCTTTTAGGAAATCAGCGTAAGGCCCAGGTGATCTATATACGGTAGCCAAGGCTAGAGATAATATGGATTTTTTTCTAACATCTAAGAGCATAACATTTAGTACAAGTACTTCAAACGAAATAAACTTATAACCCGTTTTCTGAGTAACATTGAGAATATCTCTATAGATTGTTGCAACACCGCCGCCACGACCAATCAGACGGGGCTCGTGCTTATAGGAGTATCCAGATGGAGTAGACTCATTTAGACCGAAATAATCATTTGGTTTAAGCCAGGTTTCAGTAAGGCAAAGTACATCGAAGCTGACTATTTCATTTACAATAACTGCCTTAGGTGTGAGTGATCTAATGTTTAGAAGACCTAGCTTTAAAAATTGTTTTTGTTTACTAATAGCAACATTTTCTGGTTTAATAACAATTAGATTGTTCCTAGATCCTGCAGTAGATTTATTATTTGGTCTCACTAAACGAGGAATAGACACAGTTTCTATGCAATGTTCTACACTAGTATTTATATCAGTTAAAATGGTGCAGCAGAGACTATGATTTGGACTTTTGGTTACTAGTCAAAAGGTATTTAACATTTTGGAGATGTTATCCGACAAAAGATCCGCTCCGAATCTGCTTGGGTGTAAGCCATCAGCACGGAAAAGCTAGGACGCTCCCAAAACAGATTCCAATTATTTAGAAAGAGCAGTTTCTGCTCTCTGCACCATGACATTAACCATTCATTTAGCGCGAACAATCTACTAAACTTTTCATGTCCTAGTCGGTACGTGGGAAGCGGTCCTGACACAATAATCGTTGTTTCGAGCGATGTGCTGCGTACCATATCGATCAGATTCCTGAAGTCTTTTTTCAGAACCTCCGTCTGGCGCAGCCTGATGTCGTTCACTCCCGCGTGCAGGACCACAGTTCCGACGCGCTCATTCAGAATGTCGGGAACGCGAGCAGCGATTTCAGAAACACGAGCACCAGGAAAGCAGTGACTGTGCACCTTACTTTTACCTAACGTAGCGCGTACATGCCGAACGATGGAATCGCCGATGATCACAGCATCGCGTTCTGTTTCGCGAAGAGGGGAAAAGCGGTTCTGTGTGGATAACTCGAAAACCGGGAGGGTCGGAGAGAGCCTCGGTCTGGGCCTGACTCGCGTCTTCCGCCGCGGAACCACCCAGGCTTTGTGGTGGCGTGTTGGAGCCGGAGTGAACGAGACCATGGCTGATCGCGACCTCGGCGCTCGGGACCGATGCTGAGTAACGCACGGAGTAGACGAGGTCGGAGTCAGCAAGTTAATAACGTCGCTGATTTGTGTGCATCGGCGCGTGATGTTTCAAGAGCCAAACGCCGGTCTATCAGCTCGGCCTGTCTTACTAAAAGGTCGTGGATCTGTTTCTCAATAGCTTCCAGCTCAGACTGCAATGCATGGAGTTCAAATGTGTCCTCACCTGCACCAAAGGGTAGACTACTTACATCTGATATATTCGCCATTTTAACAGATGGACAGTAAGTTAGCAACGACGCTACCTGTAATGCTATCAATATTAATACTAATTTATGACTGAAGGATATAATCCGTCTTTTTAGTGGTGCGTGGGTGTAGAGTAGACGCACGATAGGCGAAAAAGAATGTTTGTTTGTAAATGAGTGTAGAGAAGACGCGTTCAGCCGTGATCCACGGACGTAACCTATAAGAGGTATCCAGCGTTGGATCACTAAAAGGCTTGAGATGCTTCTGCTCAACAGTCCGCGTTGTAACTATGAGGTTTGAGCAGTAGTGCTTCTCAGTGAGGAAAAGTAGAAAATGTTCGTTTTAAGTAAATATTATATATTTATATAAAATAGGTTTAAAATGATATATATGCTTTAATCTCACATCATTTGTCCTCCTCACTGTTCATAATTGTGTGAAAATTTCAAAAATAGGTAACTTTTAGACTATAAATGTGGTCAAATGTCATACGGTCAAACGGAATTAACTTAAAGTTATTTAAGACAATTGCATTTAAAAAGATTAAAAATGTTTAAAAATGATCACATTTTTCATTTGGCATATTTTTTCAAGTCTTAAGATAAGCATTTTAAAGTATCAGTGAGATAGACCTTTAAGAAATGTCGTTAGTATCTAAAACAAATTGTTCCGCAAAGACACATTTTCCCTATGTCATACGGTAAAACAAAGTTTGGAAGCCATTTTGGAACTGAATATTAATGACTTAAGTCATGTGACGTGATGACATCACTCAGAGGACCCCTGAAGACCAGCCAAGTTGAAATTAAGTTTAAGATTTAGCTCCTAAATTTCAGGTAATTTCACCTTTTCCAAGTGTGTTACAGATTTGGGTGTCATATGGTCAAACGTCAAAAAAGGGTTTAATACATTTAAAATTTGAAAAAATATTGATTTACAGGTGAAATATAAAGTTTAAAAGTCAAGGTCAAGGGTAAAGGTGGAAGGAGGTGGCCAAGCAACTGCCTGTTATAAATGACAAAGCATGAAACTGTAATAAAGGCAAACAAAAAATGGCATACGGACAAACGATTTTACCGTATTGTTACCGGTGTGTGCAGGCGGAAGAAGGTGAGGAAGACAGAGCGCTTCAATACAAGAGTTTAATTCCAAAATATAATCCAACACGGCAATAACAGGCAGAACACACACTCAACATTGACGAGAACCGACCAACACTGAAGGAAAACACAGGGCTTAAATACATAGGAGAACAGATCAGGGAAACAAGACACAGCTGACAAGACTAACGAGGAACCAGGTGTGACAGATGAACTAAATGACAGTAACCGTGGAAACCAAGGAGTGGCGGGAAAACAGAACAAAGGAAAACAGGACTAGACCAAAATCAACAGAAGACAGGGGAAAAAACAGATCACAGAAACAAAAAAAAAAAGGGAGCCCTGGAGGCGCCCTGGAGGCTGACGGGGGAGACAAGGCAAGGGAGACAAGGCAGGAAGCCTCCAGGGCGGAGCAGGCTGCGGGCATGGCCACGGTGGATCAGGCTGTGGGTGTGGCCACGGCGGAGCAGGCTGTGGGTGTGGCCACGGCGGAGCAGACTCCTCGGGCGGCCATGGCGGAGACGACCCCTCGGGCGGCCATGGCGGTGCGGACCCTTCGGGCGGCCATGGCGGTGCGGACCCTTCGGGTGGCCATGGCGGTGCGGACCCTTCGGGTGGCCATGGCGGAACTGATGGACCCTCGGGCGTCCAGGGCGGAACAGGCTGGTACAGAGGCGTATGCCCCCCCCCCCCCAAAAAAAAATTTCTTGGGGAGGCTCCCCAGTATGGAGTCCAGAGCCAGCGATGAAGAGAATTTTGAGCTAGGCAGGACCAGCGGCGAAGAGGACTCTGAGCTGGGCAGCGATGAGGGCTCTGAGCTGGGCAGCGATGAGGGCTCTGAGCTGGGCAGCGATGAGGGCTCTGAGCTGGGCAGCGATGAGGGCTCTGAGCTGGGCAGCGATGAGGGCTCTGAGCTGGGCAGCGATGAGGGCTCTGAGCTGGGCAGCGATGAGGGCTCTGAGCTGGGCGGGACCAGCGGTGAAGAAGGCTCTGAGCTGCGTGGGACCAGTGGTGAAGAAGGCTCTGTGCTGGGCGGGACCAGCGGTGAAGAAGGCTCTGTGCTGGACGGGACCAGCGGTGAAGAAGGCTCTGTGCTGGACGGGACCAGCGGTGAAGAAGGCTCTGAGCTGGACGGGACCAGCGGTGAAGAAGGCTCTGTGCTGGACGGGACCAGCGGAGAAGAAGGCTCTGTGCTGGACGGGACCAGCGGAGAAGGCGGCTCTGTGCTGGACGGGACCAGCGGAGAAGAAGGCTCTGTGCTGGACGGGACCAGCGGAGAAGAAGGCTCTGGCTCGACGCTCTCAGACTCTAGCGGGCAGGCAACTGGCTCTGGCGGGCAGGCGACTGGCTCTGGCTCTGGCGGGCAGGCGACTGGCTCTGGCGGCTCTGGCGGGCAGGCGACTGGCTCTGGCTCTGGCGGGCCCACGGTGAAGGGCGATCCACAGTATAATAAAACTGAGTCAATATACTGGGCCAGAGTACAATTGGGGTCTATATCAGGTAAATTAAAACCTAATTCTAGGTCCAGACCCAACATAAAACAGTCCTTCAGTTTCCTTTCGTTGAGAGGAGCCAGGTGGCAAAATTCCACAAACTCACCCACATAGTCCTCTATGGGACGTTCCTCCTGGAAGATGGTGCAGAGTTTTGCGATCGGGTCCATCCTTTAGAGCCTATTTCTTCCTACTTTTGGTTCGGTTCTTCTGTTACGGGTGTGTGCAGGCGGAAGAAGGTGAGGAAGACAGAGCGCTTCAATACAAGAGTTTAATTCCAAAATATAATCCAACACGGCAATAATAGGCAGAACACACACTCAACATTGACGAGAACCGACCAACACTGAAGGAAAACACAGGGCTTAAATACATAGGAGAACAGATCAGGGAAACAAGACACAGCTGACAAGACTAACGAGGAACCAGGTGTGACAGATGAACTAAATGACAGTAACCGTGGAAACCAAGGAGTGGCGGGAAAACAGAACAAAGGAAAACAGGACTAGACCAAAATCAACAGAAGACAGGGGAAAAAACGGATCACAGAAACAAAAAACACTGAAACAGATACAAAAACAAAACTCAAAACTGTCACACGTATGACATGTTGTTATACCATATGACACAGAGCATTTAACTGAATTATTTAGTTATTTATTAATTGTTTCAATCACATATATAGTTTGTACAACTACTATGAATTAATATTAACATATATAATATATTTCTGCCTATTTCAAGCATTTTTTCACATTATTACAGATGCCTCTTTCTAGTAAGGAGAGGGGTGCACGTTTCCGTGCAAAGCTAAGGGCAGATCCTGCAGCTAGAGAGGAGAACCTAGCCAAGAGGAGGTAAAGGTATAACTGTGAGGGTATATGATGTCTGAGCTCTGAAACCTTGGAGAAAGACCGATTGGTACCGGTCAGGTGTAAGCCTGGGGACTTCCTCGAGTGTGAAGGTGGTGTCTACGGACGCCTCCTCCTCGGGATGGGGAGCGCTGCTCGAGGGCAGACCGTTCTTTGGCCAGTGGTCAGAACGGGAAAAGCTTCTACACATAAACTGCTTGGAAACGATGGCAGTCGACAACGCGCTGAGGCGCTTTTGTCCCCAGATAAAAGGACACCACGTTTTGGTCCGTTCGGACAACATGTCGGTGGTAGCCTATATAAATCGCCATGGAGGTATCAAGTCCCGAAACCTCTACTGGTTGACGGAGCGCCTCTTGGTCTGGGCTCAGCACAATCTGCGCTCGCTGAGAGCAGCGCACGTTCCAGGCCACCTGAATGTGGGACCAGACAGACTGTCCAGGAACAATGTTCCAGCAGGAGAATGGTCTCTACACCCACAGACAGTCCAACTGCTGTGGAAGACATTCGGCAGAGCGAAGGTAGACCTGTTTGCGTCTCAGGAAAACGCTCACTGTCCGGAGTTTTTCTCCAAAAGCAGGGATGCGCTGGACCACGTCTGGCCCCGCTGCCCGCTCTATGCTTTTCCCCCGTCACGCTCCTACCTCAGGTATTAGAGCGAATCAGGGAAAACGGATGCTCAGTGCTACTTGTGGCTCCGTTCTGGACGAACCAAGCTTGGTTCCCAGTTCTGATGCAGCTGACAAGCACTGCCCCATGGCCAATACCAGTGAGGAGGGACCTCCTTTCTCAGGCCAAGGGCTCGATCTGGCATCCTCGCCCGGAGCTTTGGTCCCTACATGCGTGGGCCATCAACGGGTACCCGCTAACCTCCCGGTGGGAGTGTTAAACACGATCACGCAGGCTAGGGCCCCGTCTACTAGGCGGCTCTATTCCTCGAAATGGTCTGTGTTCTCCAGCTGGTGCACAGCTCGGGGCTTTTCACCCTCAGACTGTGGGGTGACGGAGGTTCTTTCCTTCCTGCAAGAGCTACTGGATAAGGGCAGAACCCCATCCACGCAAGGTTTATGTGGCGGCCATAGCAGCGTTCACTAACCGACGCTTGGCCAGTCACTTGGAAGAAACAATCAGGTCATCCGCTTCCTTAGAGAAGCTAAGAGGCTGAATCCTCCTAGACCTCCCTCAGTTCCCATGTGGGACCTTTCTACGGTTTTGGAGGCCATGAAAGGTGCCCCATTCGAGCCAATCCAATCAATAGAAATCAAACACTTGTCTTTCAAGACAGTGTTTCTTCTGGCTCTCGCTTCAGTAAAGCGTATAGGGGACTTGCAAGCGCTCTCAGTGAGCGCGACATGTATGGAATTTGGGCCAAATGACTCGAAAGTCATACTCAAAGCGAGACACGGGTACGTTCCTAAATCCCTCAACACACCATTTAGGGCTCAGGTGATTTTCCTGTCGGCCCTGCCGGTCTCTGAGGAGAAGGACGCGAGCTTCCTTTGCCCGGTCAGGGCATTAAGGGCTTATGTGTCTCGCTCGACTGTCTTCAGACAGACGGAGCAGCTCTTTGTTTCGTTCAACGGACGTTCTAAGGGACTAGCTGCGTCGAAACAGAGCCTATCCAGATGGATAGCTGATGCTATAGCGCTGGCTTACACTTCTAAGGGCCTGCAGTGCCCATTAGGTGTCAGAGCGCACTCTTTGTGGGCTTGGTCTAGTGGGATTGCCTTGCAAGATATCTGTATGGCGGCAGGCTGGGCCTCTCTGTCTACATTTATAAGGTTTTATAACCTAGAGGTTCCCGCCTTGTAGGCTAAGCTGCTTTCGGTCTAAAAATCAGTACTGTCTGCCCGAGGCTATCGGCTCAGAAAACTGAAACTGCTCGAGCGCCGCTCGCTGATCAATTAAATAACTCTATGGGCAGTGTGTAAGACCCATAATATTCATCAGACCAGGCCGAGTTTTTCGCCCTGACTGTGTGGGACACTATTGATATAATTTGCTCCTTATAGGATGCTACTTATTACAGGAATGATGCTGTTCCAGCCCCCCTTTCCTGGACTCTCTGCGAGTCCCTGATGATCATGCACTATATGAGCCCCGGGCACTTGCCCTTGGGACTTTGGTGTTGGATCTCAGCATGCACGGCGTTTTACACTGTGTTCCCCTAGCGTAAGATATTACGCAGTACAAGACCTCTCGTAAGAGAACGTACTCGTTTACTAACGTAACCTCGGGTCTCTCTAGAAGAGGGAACGAGTACTGCGTATCTTTGCCGTGCATGCAACACGCTCTGGTTTGCTTCGGCGATGAAAAAACAGATTCTACAGCCTGTCGAGCTATATTTATAGGCCCAAGCTACGGCCGTTTCGGCGGGACGTGATGCAGTGGGCGCGAAGCCCATGCAGTGCTGTGACATTGGATGTGATGTCACAACGAGCCTCTCTTGATAGGCTGCGGCAGTTGCCGCAGGGCAGCCAATGGGCGCGCAAGCTGTCTCGCCTATGTCTGCATGCTGCAGCAATGCGTTTTACATTAATTCAAAATTAAGGATAATATTTGGCTTCAATATCTAGCGGAAAAGAGGTTTTCCCACATTCTCACAATGTTACTGTTATTTGTTATACGTTTTTCGTGAAAAAGTGATGAATCTTTTGATATGAGCTAAAAGAAATGTTCAAGTGTTGGGAAATATATTCTACTGTTAATAAAAGGTTCACTTGAGATGCCTTGTGTTTCTTTGAAATCATTCTGAATTGGCCTACATCAATTTATTACATTAAAAATGCAATGAAACATTGAAATTGTATGTCATACGGTAAAACAAAATATGTCATATGGTAAAGCATTGAATTTTAAAAGAAATAAAAATAAATACTTTGTTTACATGGTTCATGAAAATAATGGAGGAGAGCTAGTATGTATGTATATATATATATATATATATATATATATATATATATATATAACTTCAAGGCATTTTTGACTAATTTCTAGCAAAAAAAAATATAACAAATGTCCATAGATGACATGTTGTAGTCGTTAAAAAACAAAATATCTAGTATTTGTGGTGTAGGTGTTTATATTTTGCTACTTGTTATAGAATACTTACAGATCAACTATTACATTCTTGGTTGTATTTAACTGTGTCATGAATATCAAATTTAATTTATTTCTCAAAATTACTTTGTTTTACCGTATGACATTTTCAAAGACTGTATACAAAGAAACACATTAAAATGTCATATATTGTTATTTTTTATAAAGGGCACTAATAAAAACAAAAAATATACACATAGATTTACTCAAAAAATGCTATATTTAATTTGTCTTTTAATTTTTATTTTTTTACTGTTTTGAAATTCTAAAACGCCACTGACCCATTAATCTGAGATTGTGTATCATATTAATATCCTAACTGCCCAGTTGTGATCATTTTAAAATAGGCAGTTAATTGTAGTTTACTGTTTATTTATTCTCCCTTTTGTTTCATATTTTATATTTTCCATTTAAATTCATATTTGTTTTAATAAACATTGTAATCGTTTACTTGAAGTGATTTCATCAAGTTTTGCTGATTGGTTTGGTTGAAAGTTAACTTGAATATTTCTATTGGGTTAATTCATTCTCATAAAATGCATGGTTAGAGCTAAACAGAGGAAATAGGGTGTTGTGCTAAAGGGTGTTAAGAGAGTTCCCTTATAATTAGTCGAGAGACTGCAAAGTCTGAACCCGAGTACCCGCCCTAAGAGCTCAAGTACGTCACTACTGAGAGGGAAGAGGGTGCTACATTATTATTCCTTTTCTGTTAAAGGGAAGTTTCATATAGCCTACATGTGAATAGATGGGCATTTAAAAAAGTGTAAAAACCATATTGAGAGACATTTGATTTATCATTGGGTAAAAAGAGTCATACTCAACTGCCAAATTCATATTAATCTGTAGATTGACATAAAATTCTAAAAGTACATTAATCTGAGATTGTGTATCATATTAATATCCTAACTGCCCAGTTGTGATCATTTTAAAATAGGCAGTTAATTGTAGTTTACTGTTTATTTATTCTCCCTTTTGTTTCATATTTTATATTTTCCATTTAAATTCATATTTGTTTTAATAAACATTGTAATCGTTAACTTGAAGTGATTTCATCAAGTTTTGCTGATTGGTTTGGTTGAAAGTTAACTTGAATATTTCTATTGGGTTAATTCATTCTCATAAAATGCATGGTTAGAGCTAAACAGAGGAAATAGGGTGTTGTGCTAAAGGGTGTTAAGAGAGTTCCCTTATAATTAGTCGAGAGACTGCAAAGTTTGAACCCGAGTACCCGCCCTAAGAGCTCAAGTACGTCACTACTGAGAGGGAAGAGGGTGCTACATTATTATTCCTTTTCTGTTAAAGGGAAGTTTCATATAGCCTACATGTGAATAGATGGGCATTTAAAAAAAGTGTAAAAACCATATTGAGAGACATTTGATTTATCATTGGGTAAAAAGAGTCATACTCAACTGCCAAATTCATATTCATCTGTAGATTGACATAAAATTCTAAAAGTACATTAATCTGAGATTGTGTATCATATTAATATCCTAACTGCCCAGTTGTGATCATTTTAAAATAGGCAGTTAATTGTAGTTTACTGTTTATTTATTCTCCCTTTTGTTTCATATTTTATATTTTCCATTTAAATTCATATTTGTTTTAATAAACATTGTAATCGTTAACTTGAAGTGATTTCATCAAGTTTTGCTGATTGGTTTGGTTGAAAGTTAACTTGAATATTTCTATTGGGTTAATTCATTCTCATAAAATGCATGGTTAGAGCTAAACAGAGGAAATAGGGTGTTGTGCCAAAGGGTGTTAAGAGAGTTCCCTTATAATTAGTCGAGAGACTGCAAAGTTTGAACCCGAGTACCCGCCCTAAGAGCTCAAGTACGTCACTACTGAGAGGGAAGAGGGTGCTACATTATTATTCCTTTTCTGTTAAAGGGAAGTTTCATATAGCCTACATGTGAATAGATGGGCATTTAAAAAAGTGTAAAAACCATATTGAGAGACATTTGATTTATCATTGGGTAAAAAGAGTCATACTCAACTGCCAAATTCATATTAATCTGTAGATTGACATAAAATTCTAAAAGTACATTAATCTGAGATTGTGTATCATATTAATATCCTAACTGCCCAGTTGTGATCATTTTAAAATAGGCAGTTAATTGTAGTTTACTGTTTATTTATTCTCCCTTTTGTTTCATATTTTATATTTTCCATTTAAATTCATATTTGTTTTAATAAACATTGTAATCGTTTACTTGAAGTGATTTCATCAAGTTTTGCTGATTGGTTTGGTTGAAAGTTAACTTGAATATTTCTATTGGGTTAATTCATTCTCATAAAATGCATGGTTAGAGCTAAACAGAGGAAATAGGGTGTTGTGCTAAAGGGTGTTAAGAGAGTTCCCTTATAATTAGTCGAGAGACTGCAAAGTTTGAACCCGAGTACCCGCCCTAAGAGCTCAAGTACGTCACTACTGAGAGGGAAGAGGGTGCTACAGTTATTTAACAAATCAGTGACCACTGGATTGTGGCAATGGGACGTAACTTCTCCCATGTAGCGTCTGAACCAATCGGACACACACAAGTTATTAATTTATTTAATGAATAATCCAGCAAACTCACTGTGAAACTCTCCCCAAAAACTAACATCCCAAATGAAGCTAACACACTGGCAGGACGCGGTGTCTTGTTACAGGACACACAGAGAGTTTTACGATCCAAAGGAATGTGGCCGCATGTGCAAGAGAGAGACTTTGCTACATTAATCAGAGACGAACTGATCTAGAAATTAACGTGCATCCCAGAAACTGTGTGAATGATTCTGATGTTTTGTGTCCTATTTTGTATACACCATAGTATGTATTTTATTATACAACCAACGGTCAATGTAACCTTACCTCTATCATGTCTCCTATCTAATTAATCCTCATTTAATGATTCACGCTTTGATGTACATCACCTTCTCTTAGAATGCAGTGTGGATTTGTTATATCTATCTGAGTATTAATGAACAGAAAAGAGGTAAGACAGATTTGAGAAAGCGTCATAAATCTTCCCCACAAGAGGAAACTCCTGCCAGACAGTCCACCCTTCTCATTGGTCCAGCAAACCCAGAGAGGGGTGGCCATTCTCAGGCTTTATTAGAGACAGACCACAGTGACCGCCTCTCTCTCTTAGCTCGTCTCATCCGGCTACAACACTGCTTCTGCTGATACCGGGGGGAACCCTTTCCCCCACTGGAGCCCAGGGCCCTAGGCCCAGCAGGCCGGAGCACCGCCTGCCATGTTTTCGAACTACCAAAGGGAGACAGAAGGCTGTGTCTCCAATCCAGCAAACTGCAACTTTACCATCAGTGAATGGACAACAATCAATTCCGGGCCTTCTCGGCACTTCAGGATGCCGTGCTGTCCAGCGTGCCCTCAGCAGGCCAGGGCCGCAGGCTTCGACTCACATATAGCCATGGGCTTCTGCCCGCTCCACGTGGGAGAACATAGCCTGTTCTGTTCGCGCCGATTGGGGTGCAGACCGTGACTTCATCACCTGTTCCTGGACGTCGGGGATGAACGGAGTCCTCCTCCTCGAAGCAGCCTGGTATCGGCGGCCCGACTGGAGAAACCAGGAATCCAGCTTACTCTTGGTAGGCTCATCCGGAGTATTCCATGTCAAGTCCAGTTTCTTGGCAGCCTTGCTGTCAAGCTCGCGTCCGCGAAAAAGACCGGTGAACGTTGCGACGGCAGAGGGCGATGGCAGAGGGCCATGCTCTAAGTGCTGTACATGCTAAGGAATAATTATTTTTCAGTGACCATGAAAGATAAACTTTTCTTAGAATAAATGAATAATCAGAGTTCGTTGGAACTGATTAATTGATTGTAATATTAATTTGGCTTACCTCAAAGTTAATCTAATTAACTCACCCAAATATTAATAATTAATCATAATTGGTAATTATGGATTATTATTAAAATTTCCCCTTTGAGCTAATATTGTTACAGTTTGGTGGAGAATGCGGGCATCGTATTAAACATTGTATGCAAGCAGACAGTAATCAATCATGTTGTCCCATAAGTTTTATTAACATTGTCTACATGCACGTACAAGTTTCTGATAAAATCAGCAAAACTATAGCTCGAATATGCCTTCCTACGAATGGCAGAAAGTTTCTCAATGCTATAAGGCATGTTTAAATCGTACGATAAGAAACTTCTGATTTTAGCGAAGCAATTCTAATTTCAGTTTTAAATCGAGCGTAAGCCTTCTCTGACGAAGAAATCTCATATTAGCTGCGCGTATAAATGGTACCAGAACTTTAAATCGTACGATAAGAAATTCCTGATATTAGCGAAGCAATCCTAATTTCAGTTCAAAATCGAGCGTAAGCCTTCTCTGACGAAGAAATCTCAGATTAGCCGCATGTATAGATGGTACCAGAACAAATTAATCTGATCATTGGGCGAAGAAATCCCTATTTTCAGCTTTTTTGAAGGTGATTGAGCGATGCTCCTCAATCACCGATTAAGGCCTTATTATTATTCGTTACGTCATTGTATTCATATTAAACCGCTGAACCGCACATATGAAACAATCACGTCGAATTAGTGGTATAAATGCTAGCCTAGCTAACTAGTAATTTGCCATTGTTGCCTTTGGCTTGCTCAGTTGGGGATATTTTGGGGATATTTAATTTTATTCTATCAATCAATAAATTCCACTAGAAACAAACTTTGTTGTATTATTTTATTTTAATACTGTGAAGCTGCTTTGATACAATCTGTATTGTGAAAAGCGCTATACAAATATACTTGATTTGATTTGATTTGATTTGATTGTCTGTAAAGGGACTGTGCTGTTTTTATTTATGAAAGAGTTGCATCACTAGCATGCAACTTCATGTGTTTAAACTGGAGTTCTCATTGCAAACCTTCATCGCAACCCGAACGCTGCTCCTTTCGATTTGTGTTGTTGGTTGGCATGGGTCTCTTAGCAACACATGACACCGGGAAGTGCAGGCAGGCACTTTGACAATCTGATAACAGCACAAAACCTCACAGACCCTTGTGTAAAGCTTGCTCCCGAGCAACCCTACACACATACAAGTTAAAGCCCTATATCTCGACGGATAGCTTTTAGCGCCGGCTAAAACTTAGACATGTGTGAATGTAAAGTGTAACCTTCAAACTAAAGATTAAAGACTTTGGGCCTTGGCCCTTGAAACAAAGGGATAGTGATTTGAACACGAGTAACAAGAATCAAAGCTCCTCGATGCTTTGAATCAAAGGAGTCAATTGCGTCACAAATGATTCTTTGTTTTGAAGCGCCCTCGTTGGTGACCCCTGCTGGTCAGAACAGTGTAAGTGTAGAGAAAATTCAACTCGAAACACTTTTCACAAACCAATCGCAAAGGTTTGATCAAAGGTGTAAGCATGTAATAGCAATGCACAAACTATTTAATACTGTTTAATATGAGGTGTCTTTCAAGGCACGATATCTTAGTAAACTGTAGGGCTCGTTTTATGAAAGCTTTGTCAATTAGACCAATAAGAGACTGTTAAGTTCGCCTCTTCCTTTTATCAAATGCGTCATTAAATGTGTACGAATCTATAAAAGTGATACAAGATCACATAGAAATCAAATACACACTGGTTCACGAACCGTTGAAATTTAGAATAATTTCGAAACAGCTATGACGCGCAACGAAGCCCGTTTACTGAAATCCTGTGACTTTAGCAGTCTGATACACGATCAGAATCACTGATTTGAGACAAATGATTCACACTGGTTTCAGAGCTTCATGGAGCATGTCTCAGAGGCGGTTTAAACTACTCTGTCCTCTCTCTCTCTCTCTCTCTGTCTCTCTCTGTCTCTCTCTCTCTCTCTCTCTCTCTCTCTCTCTCTCTCGACCCCCTCCCTTTTGGTTTCAATTTTAGTTGAAACACAGATACCTTGGTTTTTATTTGTGTTTCATTTATTTCGACATAAGTCTACCTCTATTTTAGTTTGTGTATTTACACCTGTTGAGCCTGAATATTCCTATTCAGTTAAGTTGAATTTAATTAAATTTGGAATTTAATTAAATCAATTTGCTTATTCAATTTCCCTTTTAGTTACCAGGGCTATGAGGACACTCCCTGTTTACTCTTTATTTTGAGCTAAATAAAGTTTAACTAAATTTGAAATTTAACTAAATCAATTGTTTCCCTTTCCTTTAGTGTTTTTTTTTTTTTAAGCTATGAGGACATTCTACCTTTACTTATACCTTATCTTAGTTATTTACGATCAACATCTTCCCTCTCTCTATAGGATTACAGTAGCTCTAGCAACTGTTGTTTCCGTAACTACCCAGGTCATTAGTATTCTAATACCTGTCTGTGCTTTACCCCTCCTCACTCCTTAGCACCAAGCTATAAGTACATAAAGTACGGTAGACAGAACGGGAGACACTTCCCGCTGTTCTTCTTCTTTTGACCTTGATGTTTGATGTGTCCCTGCTAGCTTCGTCTAACAGAAGCTTAACCCATACGTGACACCTGTTTACCTATGTCTCCTAGCTAAACTTAAATAGGTAAAACACTCCTTCCTTCCCTTTCCTTTCCTTTCTGATTTCTAATATTTCTATTTTGGTTTTGCTCTATTTGTTAGTCTCGTAGTATAACATGTGAAAATAACCATCAGTTTTTGAGTAATAGTTTTATGACATGTAGTCCAGTCATCAGTCAACGCTGCTTAAAGCACGTCAACTAAGATACTCAAACCCCCTTTTGTTGTGTGCTCACCAACACTAATTTTAATGGCCCACATAGCTGTTCTCCCACAGAGCTTACCACCTCTGTAGAAACTTGCATTTGCCTTTGCCACTCCTCTCGTGTTCCCACAAGTATGCCAGTAGGCCTCAAACATCCAGCTCTACCACCCACCAGGACCACCTGGAGACCCGGCAGAGCAGCGTCCTCGACATCCTCCAGCCTGAAGCAGACAACGACCTGCCGAGGCAGAGAAGGGAACCGTTGGACGACAACGAAAGCGGACGTTGGACACCCAGCCTGAGACACCAAGAGCTGACCAGCATCATCTTCTCCTTGGCCACGCTCCCGCAGGCCTCAAACAGGAGGTAAATGAACTAACGCTGCCAGCCACAGAATTCCAAGAGAGACGCTAAAGCCATCAGTGTCCAGCCAGAGCTGAAGTCCAAACACTGACTCAGCAATGCTGTAACATCATAGACAAACACAAGGGGGGTCCTGAACAGAACTGCAACAGTCCAACCACCTGCAAATGGACCCCACAAGAAGATGTATCCTGCTAAACTTGCATTCAGCAGGGAAACCTCCCCCAGCCAAGCACAGAGTTACCAAGGGGGGAAACAAACCCCTCTGCTTAACACGTCAACGGACGGTTTCCTGGAAGCTTCTGAAGCCGCAGAAGGAAAAGGATTGATTCAGACGAATCCTGAAACAACACGTGTAGTGACAACTCAAAGACCAAAACGTCCACGCCTACCTACGAGACATTGACGTTCACCTGCAGTCTTTGATGAGTGTGCACCATCAAGATAGACTATCTGATCTGGGTCACAACCAGCCCAGAGTGGCACTGCGTTTTGGCTTTGGCTGTGGCACTACCAGCAGCTGGAACAAGCCATCATAAAGTATTCTTTTTTTTTTTTTTTTTGCCTGGTTTGCTGCATATGATCACACCCACTACACAAGATGGAGTGCTGTATTCATAGCAGACATGGAACATCTGGCACAGACGGCACCACAGGTCTACCAGGTCTACCTTCTTAGATGGTGATTTTGTAGCCAAAGACAGCTTCAACAAGGTGCCATTTGATCTTTGCCTTGAGCACATCAACAAAACCGGAAAGGTTGCTGGAGGATTGGTAGGCATCACTCGAAATAAGACTGCTAGAAACCGTTGGTCCATCACCTACAATGAACGTGCATCTTTAGCACAGGACACTAGATCCCTGTTTGGACTGACACATGATGGAGAAGATGATGAAGACAACCACAAAGACTGCCTTCCATCAAGACTCAGAAGGGATAATGATGATGTCATTCAACTTGTAGACCAATTCCAGAGATACCATGTCTTCCAACTGGAGAATATCTATGAGTTGGTGTCTGTGACAACCGGTGATGTTGCTTCAGAAGATATACTGAATGACCTAACAAATGCTGCAGAGTCTGGGAAACAAATGGTAACTGAGCTGGTGAAAAAAAGAATGAGCACAATGAACACAAACTTCCATAACAACCTCACTAAAAGAAAACTCAAAACATTCTCAAATCTTTACAGAACAGACAGCAAACTTGGAAAACTCAAATCCAAGTGTGTGAAGCCTGACAGGGATATTTTCCCTGTCAGGAAAAAGGATGGCGTGGAAAGTGTTCCAGCAGTGCCCTCATCTTCTCCACAACTTTGGTGAGGATGAAGTACTAAGTCCAGCTATTCTATCCTCAGCAGAACAGTTTGTCTGCAAACTGTATGATCCAAAAACGACCAGCACTTCATTCCATGATGTTCGCTGTGCCCTGTTTCGGAAAGTGAAAGCCAATGTGGATACTTTACCACCAACTCAGCATGCCTTGTCTCTGCACCTCATGAGGGCCCACTATCAAACAAAGGTTTGGAAACAGTCACTAGTGACCCATCCACAGTTGCCCTCACCAACCAGTTGTGGTTGGCACATGAAGGTGTAAGGACCATCCATTGGCCCAACGACGGAATCCAACGGCCTGGTGAAGGTTTAAAGCGTGCATGTCTTTTCAGCGCTCCAGTGAAGTTCACTTAATTTATTGGAATTTAGTTTTAGTATTACTTTAGCTCTATGCGTAATCTGACTCCAATTTCAAACGATAATCAAATTTAGATTGTGTTTCTGATTAGAAAATAATCATAAATATTGATTATGAATTAATTTAGATCTTTAATTATTCTGGGCATCTCATAATTTCAAATATTCGTTCATTACGGACCTAGTGTCACTTTGAGACGTCACGTCGCGAAGGTGCGCCCACGATCACAAACTAGCCAGTCCTGAAATAGTCAGAGGGTGCAGTGCAAGTATTTTACCCTATGCAGCCGCTCACTGCAGACCCATAGGTGTAATTTTTTATAATATTTGCAGCGTACAACATGCTAAGTCAGGAGATAGTCAGAAATCAGAAGGTCTTCCTAAGATGTGCCCCATGCTCCATTCAAAGTGCCTTCAGTTTGATCTATCCTGGACAAAGATTTGCGGAAACACCAGACTACACATTAATCTACTAAAATGAATGATTTCTAAAACTTCAGAATAAATCAAGATGTAACATTTATTTGTCAGGTAAATATGTATCATGCCAATTACAGAAGTAAATGATTAAAAGCCAATTCAGAAAATACATGACATAATTTACTCAAAGATGACTCTAAAGTAAGTAATGTTTTCCTGACAGAGACACACAGTGGTGTGTGAGTGCTTTCCAACAGGACATGACTGAGCACATGGACATGGTCTGTTGGCTGCCAACCTGAGTGCCACTGCTTTGATGGGGAAAAACATACCTTTGCCATAAGACTATTACATAGTTATTACTACTAACTAGTTACTAACCCCTAACCCTAAAGAAGTGAGAGAGCAGTTTTGTTAGGATGGAATTAATAACTATAGTGATATGTCAATTAAATATAATTTGTGTTACAACCTGGTACACTAATTAAGTCAAATAGCACCATAGACCACCATCTACAGTTCTAAATTTGCGCCTCGACATTAAAGTATTATAACTTGTGCAGCATTGCACTGTCTCTCCCTACAAGCTTTAACAATAAACAATATATGAAGGCAAAGCCAACAAAGTGGGGTATAAAACTTTTTGTGATGGCAGATGTCAACGGTTACACCATTGACTTCAAAATTTACACCGGTAAGTCGAAATTTTCATCTGGGAAAGGCCTGTCTTTTGATGTTGTTGCATCACTGGTAAACCGAGACTACCTGGGATCAGGCTATATCGTTTACTGCGACAATTTCTACACAAGCCCTCTCCTCTTTCGACACCTGCACCAGCAGGGATTAGGTGCATGTGGGACATATCGAGAAGGAAGAGTTGGTGTTCCTTTCACCAAACAAAATGCCTTGAACAAAAGGTCACCAAAAGGCTGCATTCGCTGGATCAGAGATGATGACCTTTTGTTTGTGAAGTGGATGGACACAAGAGAGGTGTCCATGTGCACAACTGTCCACACAGTGTACAGTGGGGAGACAGTGCTGAGGTGGCAGACAACAGAGGATGGGCAAAAACAGAGGGTCCCTGTTCCCAGGCCAACAGCAGTTCAACAGTACAATAAGTACATGGGGGGAGTTGACACCTCTGACCAGATGCTGGGAACACAGTCTGTGCACCGTAAAACACGGAAGTGGTACATGACAATTTTTCAGCACTTCCTGGATATTGCAGCGACCAACAGCTTCATTTTACACAAGGAGCTGTGTGCCATTTCCCAGGACAAGCCCATGACACGGCAAAACTTTCAGGAGCTTCTGGCTGCTCAGCTCATAGGCGTTCCCCTAGATGGCAGCCCCAAAGAGAGATGCGATCATCTGCCTGTTCCTGTGCGTGACATTCAGGACCAATCACAGAGGGCCAGCATGGGTCGGCGTCGTTGCATACGATGCAGAAAGAGCACCCCATGGAAGTGCCAGGAGTGTGATGTGGGCCTATGCTTGCAGCTTGAAAGGAACTGCTTTAGAGAGCACCACATTTGAATGCCTGAGTGAAGGATCAAAAACGCCTGGAGAACTGGGGTAACGAAAAAGGCTCCTGAGTGAAAACTCTGCAACCCAGTGTCACAAAAAAACTTGTACATATGTATTATAGTTTATTCTTCAAGTTTAACATGTTAGATTCTTTCGTTCAGGGTTCTTCTGATTTTTCCTAAATAAAAAACAGTAACATGTATTCCCGTTTTTTAAAAAAATTGTGTATTTAAACTATTTTCAAACTCACCACACACAGTAAGGGGCAATAACTGTAATTTATTGAAAGCCAGATGTTTTCTGAAAAAAAGGACACCTTGCATTTGAGGATAGCACATTGTCTTATAATTCTACAGTCAAAAAAACAAAATATGTGAAAACGCCCTTTTTTAGCTTCAGGTTCTAAAGGGTTAAACTTGGCTTGACTCATTCCCATAGATAAGGACACTGATTGATAGAGGTTTTGGGGTACTAGGTTATGTTTCCAAGCTGATATTCACTTTGAAAACTGGTTCTCTTTAGGCGGAGATTGTTTTTCTTCATGTTCTAGTTCTGTTGTCTCTTACACTGTACAATAAATGTTCATTCTGACACTTCAGCAGACATCCCATGAGTGCTGGCTTTCATTTGATACCATATTTATGAATATGGTCCTTGTGGTTGTGGAGATATTCAACATTTACTGTTGGCATGTCGTGTTGAGCAGGAAACCAAAAAATTGGCCTGAAATTGCTTGTACAAGTCACACACACAAAAAAAACAGCTTGACAACCACCCTAATATCTTACCTATGGGTGTCTTCTAACTAAAAAAATAGGGGGACTGCTTGTACCAAAACATGTCCGCAAAAGTCTTAACGGAAGCCCTTTTCAGAATTGGCCCCCTGACTATTTTATAGTCACTGCAACACTTCAACAAGCAAATTAGGATCAACAGTAATAAATTGTTCATACACAAATGCTACAAAGAATGTTCGAGGATATTTACCAAATTAAGTAATAAACTTAAGGAAGAAGGAAGATATACTATAGACCAGCATATAGAGTATAATAGACCAGTAGTGTTTGAGATTAATTAATGAGGAATGTCAGTGTTTACTTGGAAACAAGTCACTGAAGTTTTAAATTGTGGTTGAATAAACGGTATTCAAGGGTCTTACTTGCTTCAGGCTGAGTATCCCTGGTCTCAGTGGTCTGTGTTTCACTGGTGCCTGGAATGCTATATGTGGCCCCTTCACCTGCAACAGCCAGATCAGTGGTGTTAAATTAAATTAGTGAAAATTACTAAAACTGTGGTTGTAATTAGATTCATAGGGATGGGATGTTATTGTGATTTCCATGTGTTTTCATTATCTTCTAGTACATATTGTCAGATGGTTGTAAGCTTAAATTAGTTATTCAAATGACTAACTTCCTTCAGGCTTCGTGTCCCTGGTCTCAGTCGTCTGTCTTTCACTGGTGCCCTGAGTGCTTGATGTGGTCCTGGGTGTCCCTTCACCTGTATACAAGCATATTGTATAGCCAGACAAGCAGTGAGTGAAATGATGAATGTGGTTGAACATCTTTAAAGGCCGCACCCGACCTGACCCGCTTAAAATAGAACCGACACCCGACCCGCACACGAAATAAAATCACAATCACATTATAGACACAATAACAATTATTGCCAGGTCATACAGAAGTTATAACCACAATTAACACAAGGACAACTTCAGCCGAAGCTGTCAAAAGGCCGGTACATGAAGAACATGGCTAACGTTACCACAAAACTGAGTAACCTAACAGACGCGGCTACAGCACTATATCTGCCACGCAGTTTCGTCTACCCTACATCAGACAATTTTGGGTTCAAACACGCCTTGCACCTCACACATACTTAACAGTGTTACATTTGAAAAATACTGTTCGATAGAACTGCTTGGTTTGTTACCAGTTATCTGCGTGCTTCCTCGCCGATGAAGTTCCACATTTGCAGCTGTAATCCAACACGAAAATGCATGCAGCAAAGCCTTTCATTGTTTTCTTCAGATAACTCCAAATTTCTCCCACACACTGGACTTGACTTTTGATGATGTATTGTCGTCAACTTTACAATCTCCACTAGCTATTCTTTTCTTCAACTCCTCAGCATCCATCTCGACGACTGCAGTGCAACCAGATCGCGCGCGCGGTTATGAGGAATTTTTAAAATTGAAAGTAGGTAACGTTATAGATTCCTAGGAGGGTGTGGTGCGTGGGCACAAATAAACTGATGTGGATTTTAAAGTATTTTATCAACTTGAAATACAGGCATATTTTTGTAGATGTGTTCCTAAAAATATGCATACGTTTGCACCCGTATCCGACACACAAAATTTCCGGGTCACCCGTCGGGTACCCAAACCCGTGCAGGACTCTAGTCGGGACGTCATCTTGTACTGTAGATGGCGGTAATACTCCCAAGGAGTGAGCAGCCAGTAACAAGTAGTAGAAGAAGAAGAACGCCGTAATCTCAGTTCTCGCACATGCGTCCTGGTGCTCCCATGAACTCTCGTCAGAGGCCCACATTGAAGAACACTAATAGTTGGATAAAGTCGTTATTTTTGTTGTTTTTCCACACAAAAAGTTTTGTCGTCGCATGATAAACTTAATGTAGAGCCACTGTAGTCAATGGACTATTTTAACGATGTTTTTAACAACTATTCTGGGCCGGCGAGTTTGGGTCCCTCTGAAAGCCTATGGAGGAGTGAGAAAGCTGCCAGATTTCATCAAAAATATCTTAATTTGTGATCCGAAGCAGAGTATGTGAGCGGAGCTCTGGGTGTACAATTTTCCGCTCCTCGCTCACTCCCCACTCCGCCCTTAATACGTCTCGCTCCGTTTTCGCTCCACGGTAAATTTTTATTCTTTTTTTTTTTTAAATAACACTAACCTCTGATCAGAAGATGCATGTACTGTAAAATGAATACGGAGTACTAAGAGAAGAACATCCACGTACTTTATTGGAATTTTGAACAGCCCTAAACCAATAAATTAGGCTATCCTTTAGCTCACTTTAAAACAAAGCAAAATAGGAATCACAAGGAATCTTTTGACATTGTAATCACCTCCCCGCACTCGCGTTCTCCTTTGTCATCACTACCTTTTACAATACATTTATATTGTTTCCCCTTCTTCACGGTAATATTTCGGAAACGATCTGAAGAGAAAACGCAAAAGTAATAACTTTTATTCTGCGTTTAGACGACCATTATGGGAGGGAAATCTGCGTGCATATGGTGACGCAAAAGTGTGTGAAATTCAATGTAGCCTAGTATGCACTCAGTGGCAATGTGAAGCACTGATCGGTGCCGTCACTGTCTAGCCCGTTTAGACGGAAACACGACGGTGGAGTGTTTTTAAGATTTCCACTCTGGAGGGTGGTTTCACTTTTTCTGCGTTTTTAAGCCCCAAAAACGCCGTCGCCGTCTAAACAAAAGGCACATCTGATAAAATATTTTTACGTTTTCACCCGCGAGCGTTCTCGTGTAAACAGGCAGGGCCTTATAAAATCGTCCATCATATAATAGAGTTGCACAGGTAGAAATCACGAGGGGGTCGGTAAAATATCATTAAAAGCATGTGTAAAATTAATTACATGATATATACGTTATATAAATGTTTGTGAAAGTACTAGTAAAACAATAAAAATGCAAACAAGTGCAAAATATGATTAGAAACATTTTGAGTCCCCCTCCGTTGCCTCATAGTGGTTTGGTCCTGAGCGATACTGGAGCGTTTTTGGAGCGAGAGAAAATCACAACGCTCCGACATTAAAAAAATCCGCTCCTCGCTTCTGGCAAAATCACACAACTCCGCTCCCACTCCGCACCGCTCACATACTCTGATCCGAAGATGGACGAAAGACTTGCATGGTTGGAACAACATGAGGGTGAGTAATTACTGACAGAATTTTCATTTTTGGGTGAACTAACCCTTTAAGAAAACAAGCTAACATGCTAACCTTTTTCTATTGTACTTTAAAGTATGGATGTGGCTTGAATAAATACTATTAAATAGACTCACTTGATGCAGGCTGTGTGTTCCTGGCCTGGTCACTGGTCCCTGGAGTACCACTACTGTATGTCCCTACTCCTGCAGCTGTATGTATTTAAACACAGAGTTCATCCTAGCTGTTTGTTACACAATTGCATTTGGTCATTTCTATTATCCTACCACATAGTTGCATTGTACAAATACATTTTATCTCTGACCATGTAACTTGTAGTAGATAAATTACAATTACTACCACCACTACTATTATTACTAATCTATTAGGCTGCTACAAGGCTAAATAATACTACTGATTACAATTAGTAGTATTAATGTGATGTGATTATAAAAGTACTAATTGCTAATAATAATAACAATAACAAAAACAGCAACAATAGTACTAGTTGTGTCACGTTTCTGTTTGTGTTTGGACTGTTTTGTGATTTGTATTCAGTTCATTAATTCATCTGTCTCACCTGTGCCCTGTTAATCACCTCATTTAGTTATCTCGTTTGTTTTGCCCCAGCTGTGTCTTATTTCCCTGATCTGTTTCATTGTGTATTTAAATCCTGTGTGCTCCTTCAGTCTTTGTCGGTTATTGTTTGTGCACCAGCACACTGTTTCTTGTTTGTTTTGAGTTTCATCCTGTTAATAAATCTTTGTTATTTTGGTACTTCGCTTGGCTTGTCTCTTTCCTCAACCCGGACCTGACAGAATAACCGACCACATCATGAGCTGGGAGCTCGCTGGACAGATCGCGGCTTTGGCTCGGGATAGCCGCGATCTGTTGCATTTCGCCATTCCAGCCGAGCCTGCACTTCACGCCAGTCCAGCCGAGCCTGCACTTAACGCCAGTCCAGCCGAACCTGCACTTCACGCCATTCCAGCCGAGCCTGCACTTCACGCCAGTCCAGCCGAGCCTGCACTTCATGCCATTCCAGCCGAGCCTGCACTTCACGCCAGTCCAGCCGCGCTTGCACTTCACGCCAGTCCAGCCGAGCCTGTACTCCAGTTCTGAGTCCAGCCGAGCCCACACTTCACGCCAGATCTGCCGAAGCCAAGGCAGTTTGCGTCATGCCCGCCACGCCTGAGACTGAGAGCGTCATACCCGCCGAGCCTGAGCCAGTTGTTGGCCCAGAGAGGCCAGATCCAGTTCAGAGTCCAGTTCCGAGTCCAGCCGAGCCCGCACTTCATGCCAGATCTGCCGAAGCCAAGGCAGTTTGCATCATGCCCGCCGAGCCTGAGACAATTGTTGGCCCAGAGAGGCCAGATCCAGTTCCGAGTCCAGCCGAGCCCGCACTTCACGCCAGATCTGCCGAAGCCAAGGCAGTTTGCGTCATGCCCGCCGAGCCTGAGACAGTTGTTGGCCCAGAGAGGCCAGATCCAGTTCCGAGTCCAGTTCCGAGTCCAGTCCCGAGTCCAGTCCCGAGTCCAGTCCCGAGTCCAGTCCCGAGTCCAGTCCCGAGTCTAGTTCCGAGTCAAGAAGTCGCCTGCCCTGTCGAGCCAGAGCCAGTCTTCAAGCAAGAGCCAGAGCCAGTCTTCCCAAAGGCGTTTTCACCGCTGGTCCTGTCCAGCTCAGAGCCCTCTTCGCTGCTGGTCCTGTCCAGCTCAGAGCCCTCCTAGCCGCTGGTCCTGTCCAGCCCAGATCCGCCTTCGTCACTGGTCCTGTCCAGCTCAGAGCCGCTTTCGCGCCCTGCCTCATCCAGCCCAGTGTCAAAACCTGATAATTTCCCGAAGGAATTTTTTTTGGGGGGGGGGGTCTATAAGTCCAGTGTCTATAAGTCCTCTTCGCCATGGCCCCCCAAAGGGTCCTCACCGCCATGGCCACCCGAAGGGTCACTAAGTCCTGTGTGTTCCTTCAGTCTTTGTGGTTATTGTTTGTGCACCATTGTTTTCTTGTTTGTTTTGAGTTTCATCCTGTTAATAAACCTTTGTTATTTTGGTACTTCGCTTGGCTTGTCTCCTTCCTCAACCCGGACCTGACAAGTTGTACTTTCAAAGTTCAGAGAGAGGAGAACATGAATGATCAGGTGTCCTTTCTCCAGCAGGTCCCGGCCTCTGCAAATATTGCCCGAGTGCATCTGACCATGGCCAATTAAAAAAAAACATATTTTAGTATATTCCTAGAGGGGAACTGTACAGAAGGGTGAACACCACGTCAACACCGCTATCAGCATAATGGTTACTGTGTGTGTATGAGCCTGCTAGTTATAATTAATGTAGAGTAGAGAGCAACTGTACTTTTCATAACTAGCATGCATACGTTATCCGAAATAGTGGTCTTTTGCACCGGAGGGTTTATTAGCCCGCTTCATTTTCTTCATCAACGCGCCAGCAGCTGCCACTTGCCTAACGTAACGTAACGTAACGGCGACCCTAGAGGGCGGCCGCGCCCCCAACATATTTGTCGCCCTAGGCAACCGCCTAGTTCGCCTATAGCAATCGCCGGCCCTGAGTTCGAGTATGGCAAGTTTGGAGTTTATGGATGTGAGTACACTGACCTCGACTGTGGTTTCCTCATCTGTTTCGGTGGATGAATCCCGTTTGCGTATTTTCCTGTTTGGTTCTGACCATGTCCAGATTGTAGAAATAGCTGTCGATGAAGTTGAACATGTTATCCGGGTCTTGACAAGATTGGTTATCCAGTATAGTGAAAGTTGTTTTGATAAAATGAGTGAAGTTGATAGTAATCCAGTGTTTGCGTTTGCGTTCAATTGATAGTAATCTGGTGTTTGCGTTCAGAGCGCTGCCATGTTGGTTCTCACCCACAGTCTCGCGATAGTCTCAGTCTCGACACATCCTCCCTGATGGAAGTCTGATTCTCAGACTTAAGAGTCTGAATGCAGACTGGGCACTGCACAGACACCAAACAGACCTAAAGGTGCCTATGCTACTACCCAGACTCCGAACGAGTTTACCCTGGAGCGTGCAACAAACCTGTGACAGAGGAAAACACCAGCTCCAAGAACCTTTTCCTCCAAAACCAGTTAGTCACCATTTCTGGCCGCTCCACGCAATGCCCACTCAACAATGCGTGACTTGACGCAGAATGCCTTTAACACAAATCCTAAACCCCATTGACATTGAACTGCAAAGATCAGAAGGCGCACAGCACGACCATAATGCAAGCCGCTGCTACAAAGTTCATAGTCAGCATAGGACATAGAACTTTTAAAGTAGATGAAAATGTGTGCTCAAAAGAAGCAGGAAGCTGCATTAGAAAAAAATTGAATTTTACTGATTTAAAGAAAATCTTGACTGCATATGTTCTGCTATGCACTGCTTTCGAACCATACAGACATTTGCCACCTTCTGGTTAAAATTGGCACTGCTGCATATTCGTTTCCATGACAATGACTTGTCACATGACATACTAACTTTAAATAGGGCATGCGTCACCCGACACCAGATAGTAAGCAAACCACCTGAGCTGCGTAAACTAACAAAACCTAGCGGCCCTTCGTTTAACTACTGTTATCCTAAAGTGCGCATTTGATCATCCCGATCCAAATAGGACGCAACATGCGATACGCATTTTGATCACTGGTTACTGGCTTGTTTAAATGCAGATAAAACGATAGCTGGAATTGACATCTCTACTAAAAGTGAAAAAGTTTTAGATTTTTAACTAGTATCTGTAATTTCAGCATTAAAGCATAAGTCTGTTTGACAAAAGAAGCTCAACTCAGCGGCATGCTGTAACGACATTTATTATTCTGCTTGATTGGAGAAATCCAAAGTGCAGCATCTGTTTCTGACGAAGAAATCTCAGTACAGTGTTATATATGCATAGACTTGGGTGATGCTTCCCTTTCTGCAATGTAAAGGCCTTACAAATTATTGTTAGATTGATGTAATTCATCTAAATTTTGACTGCATCTACAAGCAGAGCTACCTAGAGATCAAAATTGATCCACTCCGCTGAAAAGTCAATATTTATGCATGAGATGGACGTAACCTTGTATGCTTAGACAAGCTTCGACTTACAGCAAATCTATTTCCTTACTTTTAAACAAGTAGAAGAAGTTGTTTAAAGTAAAGGAAAGAGTTACTCGAGTAAAATTGGCAAATGCCAAACCACATTTGCATTTTACTGAACGTAACATCTAGTTTTTGGAAGACTCAAAGTATAGGCACCACATTTGAACTCGTTTAAACATGTATAACTCATTTAAAATGTGCAGACATTCTGCATAGACTGTTGAATTGCTCTGACATGGTTCCCATGACAACGACTTGTCACAGTAAGTGCAAACTCGTGACGTCATATTGTAAACAAATCAGCCTAGATGGCTAAGCTAACCTAACCTAGCGTCCATTCAGCTTAGGCTAAGCTAAATAATAACTGCTACAGTTAGCGGTTAGCATCATTTACTTGAAGCCTTTATCTACAGCTTGTGCTGTGCACAGTGCAAAGTGATCTAACATACTTTTCCTTTAACCCCAGTCAGGGTTATGATTTTTCACTTTCTCTTTCCTTACTTTCAATTCTTCCCAGCTGAATTTTAGCGCCACTATTTTAGGAGTAGTTTAGGAGTGCTGTCAGCTAAATTTGCAGTTACCTTGTAAATTAAATCTAAATTTAATTACATGTAAACTGTGTAGCTAGAGAAGAATTTTTATAGTCATGAGGATTTTCATCAGCATGTTGACTAAACTTTTGTAAGGACACACACACAGGGACCGTGTGTCTTGAACACAGCAGCTGTGACCCACTATGGAGTCTGGTCCAAGCAAATTAAAAGTTTGGCCACTCGTGCTATTGATTATTCCCAATTTCAGTTAATTCTTGTTGTCTTGATCACTTAAGCTTTTTTTTATATATTTTTATTTTACTTTGATAATAATAGCCGTCAGCTATTCACTTGTCCATTCTTTCATTTATTTGATTTATTTACATTTGTTTTATTTAATTCTTGTTCTAATGTGGTTCCAGTTCCAATAGGGCCCAGTAAGGAACCAGAGACACCTTTATTTGTGGTTGTGTTTATTTTCAACAAGTGCGCTCATTTTTATGACCCTGCAAAACAAGTAATCTCAACGATTACTAGGGCAACTATAGTCCTGAGGATTGATAATAAGCATAATCTGAATAGGAAAACTGTATTTAATTTTTTTTATTTCCTGAACAATCATTGTTATGATGTAAATGATCTTTGAAAAGTAAAAAACAAAACAAAACAAAAACATGTTATGAATATAAAGTTCAGCTGACCAGCCAATTATGATAGTGTGTGTTGATTGGGGTTTATATTTGTTCAAGCTTGACAACCTTATTGCCTTTTTGATTACTTTGTAATATATATTTATAATTACAAATAAGTACAAAGATTACATTGTTAAAAAGGGATGCTTATAAGAGAACATACATTTGAAACTGCTGAGTCTGTGAAGGGTTTTGATTACGTAATTTGCCTGCCTTATAGCATAACTTGACATCAACAATCAGCAAATGAATCTCAACATAGTGACAATAAAATATTCAGATAAACAGATCAACTCTAAACATCCTAAAACAGGCTACTTAAAATCACAACAAAAGCGCAATTAAAGAAAATAGTAAGATCATTCAGCTGCATAATTTATTCATGCCTCAATGCATGCTGGGAATCATCGATGTGTTTTGTTCTCTGCTGGCCCCCAGCATGCATTGCGGCAAAAAATATATTTGTTGATTGTCACCATTGTTGAGATTTATGTGCTGATTCTTGATGTCTGTGTGTCTGAATAATACATATGCTATTTTTTTTTTTTTTTAAATCTTTACATTTCTTTATAATAACCATTTACAATAACACTATTAGATCTCTTGCTGTTGTAACTGTGTGTTAATAAAACACATTTATTATGGGAAAAATGGCAAAAGAAAATAGATCAGGTTATTTTTGGAAACTGTTGATCTATTGGCCTGAATCTCTGATCTCATCCAGTGTCTAAATTTTGAATATATGGTGATGTGTTGATAATTTGTATTTTTGATCATAGTTGCCCTGTGATTCAACAGCATGAGATCCAGTAGTGTTATGGTAACTATTTATTATACAGACATTTATAGTTATACATTTATATTCTACATCTGGCATGTAAGCCTGATGAAAAATCAATGTTAAGTTTCAGTCTTGATTCAATGTTGATCTGCTATCAGGGATATAGTTCTTTATAATTATAAACACAGCAAGTACTGTTTTTGACTATGAAGTGTGGCATATTCAGAACTACTGTACAGTGTGAATGACAGCCAGACACACCTGAGAACAATCTACAGGTTTCATACATTTCTACCAAAACATTTCCATGACTTTTGAGGCAAATATTCATATTAAAATCCATGTTCAAATTTACCATAGCATATCTGTAGCCTACATAGATTAGAAATCACTCATAAAATAAGCCAATAGAGACACAGTGTGTAACATTACCAGGTGAGATGGTGTGAGATGGTGTGACAGTTGTAGGGCTGGTGTTAATGCTGCCATAGTCTGTAAGTTTGGATGAATAGTGATTAATGAACAGAGACACAAATATCATGAGTGTGTAGAAAGAGCTCATGTGAATATAATTACCTGCACAGTATGCAAGATTGCAGTTAGGTGGTCTAACCAGCTCATAGACATAATAATTGTCTGGACAGGCTTTGACTTTAATGGGAAAAGACCCGAAAGAGCAGCAGTAATTGTTCCAGTGACCGCAGACATCTCGAGTGACGACTCCATCTGTTACTGTTGGGTGTCCACCACGGATCCACAGTGGTGCATTAGTGCCACAGCTGTCCTGAGCAACACACGTGTCTGGGATATGAGCGCTCACACCATTAATGAAGAGACGATACCAGCCGCTCCAGGAGACAGACGTGTCACAGTTTCTGACTGAAGCATGTGTATTATTGATGGATCTCCATGTATTGTCCAGCACCGTGTAGGTGTAGCAGGGGTCTGCAGAGAGATTAGCTGTGATGGAAATATATTAAGACATTAATGAGTTTCTGAAAAACATGTTATTATAAAATGTAACCAGAAATGGAGCTTTTGGTACAGCTTCCAACCAGTTTGATTTTATTTCTGTCAGACGACAACAAGAGTTCTTACTGAGAATTAACAGAGGTTTAGATGTTAATGTTTTATAGTTTTATTTGAAGTGACAATTATAAAACATTGTCCAATGCATATGCAAAAAACAGAATTAGTCATTATAACATGTACAGCATTAAGGCCTGTTCACACCGGGACGAATTTCGCGCGCGATATTCGCTGACGTTTAACGCCTCGTGACTAAACAAAGGGCGCCAATGTGAGTGTGCACACCGACGCGAAAAACGCCACGCGTAAAAGCGTCATTTTTTTAAAAACGCCTCGGGTTAGTTTTTTTGGTTTGACGCGCCGCGTCAAAAACTATCCGACCAATGAGATTGCCGCTTTTACTCACGTGTCTGGAGCTTCTGAAGTTACAGTAAAACACAACTTGGGGGCGCTCAAACACAAAACGGTCTTGCCAAGCACACATACGTAACGGTGAAGAAGATATACGTCAAGTACGGTCAAGTACTACAGTCTATGGTCAAGTAGCGTCTACACTGCTGGGAAGAAATAAGACGAGGAAGATGCAAGGCAAGATGAATGTAGAGCTGCTGGTCTCGTTGGTGTCGGAACATAAAGAACTATATGACAAACGCGAGAGCGACTACAAAAATCTTGATAAAAGAGAACTGTTATGGAGTGTAATTGCAGAGCAAATGGGCCTTGATTATGAGTTTCATTTCACTTAATTGTCTTTCATGTACATTGTAACTTTTTCCCACAAACGTTTGACAATCACCGGGGTATTTCTGTTTTACATTAAGCCCCATCTAATGTCAGGGAATGAATTTGCATGTTCACTCGGCTCATCGTCAGCGAAAATCGCTTGGGTGTGAACACAAAAAACACGTTGAAAAACGCTGGCGAATAACGCGCGCCGATATTCGTCCCGGTGTGTACGGCCGTTTACATTAACATTATTTTTAGAAAATGAAGCAGTGTATTTATTTTTTGATTTCCTGAACAATCATTGTTATGATGTAAATGATCTTTGAAAAGTAAAAAAAAAAACAAAAAAAACATGTTATGAACATAAAGTTACTTTTCTTGAGCTGACCAGCCAATTATATGAGGTTATTATGTGAGTATAGGAGACCATAAGTCTGAGTGGACATCCATGACATGCGGAGTCCCTCAAGGCTCAACTCTTGCGCCACTCCTGTTCAACCTGTATATGCTCCCAATGAGCCAAATAATGAGAAAGAACCAAATTGCTTACCACAGCTATGCAGACGACACACCGATCTACTTAGCCCTATCGCCTAACGATTACAGCCCCATTGACTCCCTGTGCCAATGCATTGACGAAGTCAACAGTTGGATGTGTCAAAACTTTCTTCAGTTAAATAAAGACAAAACTGAAGTCATTGCGTTTGGAAACAAAGATGAAGTTCTCAAGGTGAACGCATACCTTCACTCTAGGGGTCAAACAACTAAACATCAAGTCAGGAATCTTGGTGTGACACTAGAGTCAGACCTTAGTTTCAGTAGTCAAAGCAATAACTAAATCAGCATACTATCATCTGAAAAATATTGCAAGAATTAGATGCACTCTTCCTCCTCTTATACTCACACTCTTCCTCCACTTACACACACACTCTTCCTCCTCTTATACTCATACTCTTCATCCTCTAACTCACACTCTTCCTCCTCTTATAATCATACTCTTCCTCCTCTTATACTCATACTCTTCCTCCTCTTACACACATACTCTTCCTCCTCTTATACTCATACTCTTCCTCCTCTTACACACATACTCTTCCTCCTCTTCTAACTCACAATCTTCCTCCTCTAACTCATACTATTCCTGCTCTAACTCACACTCTTCCTCGTATACTCACACTCCTCCTCCTCTAACTCACACTCATCCTCCTCTTATACTCATACTCTTCCTCCTCTTACACACACACACACACACACACACTCTTCCTCATCTTACACTCATACTCTTCCTCCTCTAACTCATACTCTTCCTCTTCTACTCACACTCTTCCTCCACTTATACTCTTCCCCTTCTAACTCTCACTTTTCCTCCTCTAACTCACACTCTTCATCCTCTTATACTCATACTCTTCCTCCTCTTACACGCATACTCTTCCTCCTCTAACTCATACTCTTCCTCCTCTAATACTCACACTCTTCCCCCTCTAACTCACACTCTTCCTCCTCTTCTACTCATACTCTTCCTCCTCTTACACGTATACTCTTCCTCCTCTTATACTCATACTCTTCCTCCTCTAACTCATACTCTTCCTCCTCTAATACTCACACTCTTCCCCCTCTAACTCACACTCTTCCTCCTCTTATACTCACACTCTTCCTCATCTTACACACATACTCTTCCTCCTCTTACACACACAATCTTCCTCCTCTTACACACACACACACACACACACTCTCTTCCTCCTCTTATACTCATACACTTCCTCTTCTAACTCACACTCTTCCTCCTCTAACTCACACTCTTCCTCCTCTTATACTCATACTCTTCCTCCTCTTACACACACACACACTCTTCCTCCTCTTATACTTATACTCTTCCTTCTCTTACACACACACACACACACACACACACACTCTTCCTCCTCTTACACTCATACTCTTCCTCTTATACTCATACTCTTCCTCCTCTTACACTCATACTCTTCCTCTTATACTCATACTCTTCCTCCTCTTATACTCATACTCTTCCTCATCTTATACTCATACTCTTCCTCCTCTTATACTCACACTCTTCCTCCTCTTACACACACACTTTTCCTCTTCTAACTCACACTCTTTTTTTATTTTTTTATTATTTTTTATTTAAGCTTAAGCAGATACAGGCTTTAACAGTTCATGTTCCGAGAGCCTATCGTGATCTGCAGCTACTCAGGACTAGATATATAGGATAAGTGACATTAAGCATCAGGAGATTACAGTTTTTTTGCTAAGGAGGTGTTTGTTTAGTCTCTTCTTGAAGGCCTGAACATTCTTTGAGGTGATTTCACCTACTACAGTACAGGGGAGGCAGTTCCAAGTTGTTACAGCCGAATGAAGAAAACTCCTCCCCAAGCATTTGGTGTTGGACTTGGGGAGTTTTAGGGCGTGACTTGGTCGTGCTCTCCGAGTGGTTCGGCAAAGGAGATCAGGTGGGGGTAGCAGAGCTTTGAGATCCTCTGGACAGTTTTCAGTGTGCATTTTGAAAAGCACAGTTGTTGCTGCAACAATTCTATGATGGCTGAGCTGGCTGATTGCATATTTCCTTAGGGCAGTGTCCTCATCCTCCCCAATGATTTTCAGTGCCTTTTTCTGGATGTTGTCAAGCTGCCCAAGGGTGGTCTGTGATGCGTTCATCCAGGCAAGGCATGAGTACTCCATGGGGCGGCAGTGGCTCAGTGGTTCATGTAGGTTGTCTACAAACCGAAAGGTTGGTGGTTCAATCCCCGGTTCCACTTGACCAAGTGTCGAGGTGTCCATGAGCAAGACACCTAACCCCAGCTGCTCCCGAAGAGCTGGATGGCGCCTTGCATGGCTGACACCGCCGTCGGTGTATGAATGAGTGAGTGAATGGGTGAATGTGAGGCAATGTAAAGCGCTTTGGCCAACCTGCGCAAAGTTCCAAGACGCTGTCCAGCACGCTTGCAGATGTTTGACAGGTGATTAGTCCATAGCAACTTCTTATCGATACATAGTCCCAGAATATTCAACTGCTCAAAAAGGTCAATTCTGGTTGCCCCAAAAAAAAGGTCCGGGCAGGATGGAGGCCTCTTTCTCGACAGAACCGTAGCCTTGCATTTGCTGGGCTCGAACGTGACCTTCCAGGTATCAGCCCACCTGCGAATATTCTCCAGGTCTTTATTTAGGGATGCTGCCACATTGGGACCATTAAGTGTCGTTACTGGGGCGTAAATGGTGGAATCATCCGCATATAGAAAAATGCTATTATCGCACTGTTCTACAACATCGTCTATGAAGATGGAGAATAATAGCGGGCCGAGAATGGATCCCTGGGGCACCGAGGCGTTGATTGGTTGAGGTGATGAGGACTGACCAGAGAGCACGACCTGGATGGACCTTCCTTCCAGGTAGTTCTGTAGCCAAGAATGTAATGGCCCAGTTATGCCTTTAGCAGAAAGCTTATCCAGAAGGCCGTTGTGCCAAACCTGGTCGAACGCTCCTTTGTGTGGTGTTCGGGTCATTTTGACCCGGAGAGAATTTTCTTTTACCGAAAAATACTAGTTAATGTTATCGCTTTGGACTGAAACTTAGTGACTTTATTCACAGATGGTATAACTACTTCTCAAATGTTTTTTAACAATTTTCTTACTTTTTTAGGGGGGATTTTGTCACCTTGTTACACTTGTGGTCTTCCCGGTCAAAAATGACCGGCCTACAAAAAATTGCTTATAAATCACTTGTTATGCAATATTATCACCCAATATTGGATTCAATCTTTTTGTCAACTTGTTCTCTTTCAATTAGGACTGGTTTTATATTTCTATTTGCATCTGATTAATCGTAGGCCTCATTTATTTGACAGTAGGCATCTAATTTTTTGAGTAAAAAAAACATTATTTTTTAATAATTTTGGACATTTTAAATAAAATCTGAAGAAAATTGGCACTGTTGATCACACTAGTCTACTTTAATATTTCACCAGGAATTTTGTTTTGAAAAACTTTTATTTTGTACAAAATGACACATTGTCACACTTGTGGTCTTCCCGGTCAAAAATGACCGGCCTACAAAAAATTGCTTATAAATCACTCTTTATGCAATATTATCACCCAATATTGGATTCAATCTTTTTGTCCACTTGTTCTCTTTCAATTAGGACTGGTTTTATATTTCTATTTGCATTTGATTAATTGTAGGCCTCATTTATTTGACAGTAGGCATCTCAATTTTTGAGTAAAAAAAACATTATTTTTGAATAATTTTGGAAAAATCAAATCAAATCTGAAGAAAATTGGTACTGTTGATCACACTAGTGTACTTCAATTTTTCACCAGGAATTTTGTTTTGAAAAACTTTTATTTTGTACAATATGGCACAGAGTTACACTTGTGGTGTTCAACTGGGCCATTAAGGGCCATTGTGGGCCATTGTTTCAATGGGCCATTGAAAGTGAATGGGAGAGACCAATGCATACAATGAATGGAACAACACAAAATATGTATCATTTTAAAGCTTAGAATCTCAGCTTTTTAATGCATCTAATCACTTTGATCAACTCCTAACGAGAGCTGAGTTATTACTCTAAAACAGAGTGTTAACAGCCTGTGCCCCCCGCAGGCGCCACCTAGCTGCGAAATAAATAATCATAATTTTTTTTCAAAACTATTACCTTGATCAACTTAAAATAGGTGTCATTTGAAATCTTAGAGTCTGAAATTTACAATGAATGTAGCCAATTTGATAAACTCCTAAGTAGTGCTGAGTTATTTGCTGATAAATAGAAAAAAAACAAATTCATAATTTATAAACTACTTTTTTGTACTACATTCAGCAATATGTCAAATACATCATATAGCTCAGATAGTCCTGTGTCATATGTCATTTGAAAGGTCTCAAAGAGTAGAATACAGCAAGCATAATTGTTTCAGGCTTTTTACTAAACTTGAGTGAGGTTTTTATAAAAGAAGCCCTTCAAGAGACCCATTTTTAAACCATATATGGATGATGGAATTTTAGACACATTTCTGCTCGTAACGTCATGAAACATGCTCCGATTGTGGAAAATATCACGTCATTATTTACAGCAGATGCTTACAATTAAAATGAGTCCAAACTCAACATAATCCATCACTCAGAACTAAAGATATTCCTCATGGAGTTTGAACACAAAAAATATCACAGACACACAGACTCACATAGTCAAGCAAGGTAGCTTAGACTTGGCCTTTTTACTTGTATCTTCATGAAACCTACATCGATCATGAAAAATGACACATCGTTATTTACAGCAGGAGCTCACGATTAAAAAGAGCCCAAACTCAATATATTCCATCAATAAGATCTAAAGATATTCCTCATGGCGTTCTAACACAAAAAATACCACAGACACACCTAGCCAAGTATATACTCATGAAGCTCTCATGTTTGGTTTTCGCTCATAACTTCACGAAGCATGCACAGATCGTAGAAAAATGTACATCATTATTTTCAGTAGACTATCACAATTAAAAAGAGCCCAAACTCATCATAATCCATCACTCAGATCTAAAGATATTCCTAATGGAGTTGTAACACACATGCGCTCACAGAGCCTTGACTATAGATGTAGCCTAGCACTTATGTCGCGTTTTAACTCATAACTCAATGAAGCATGCATAAATTGTGGTAAATGGGACATCATTATTTACATGAGATTGTTAAGATTAAAAAGAGCCCAAACTCACCATAATCCATCACATGCACATATGTGTACATAAACAATTAACATGCCCCTGAAAACTTTTCAGTCTCTCCCATTCACTTTCAATGGCCCATTGAAACAATGGCCCTCAATGGCCCAGTGGAACACCACAAGTGTAACTCTGTGCCATTTTGTACAAAATAAAAGTTTTTCAAAACAAAATTCCTGGTGAAATATTAAAGTAGACTAGTGTGATCAACAGTGCCAATTTTCTTCAGATTTTATTTAATATTTCCAAAATTATTCAAAAATAATGTTTTTTTTACTCAAAAATTGAGATGCCTACTGTCAAATAAATGAGGCCTACGATTAATCAGATGCAAATAGAAATATAAAACCAGTCCTAATTGAAAGAAAACAAGTTGACAAAAAGATTGAATCCAAAATTGGGTGATAATATTGTATAACAAGTGATTTATAAGCAATTTTTTGTAGGCCGGTCATTTTTGACCGGGAAGACCACAAGTGTAACAATGTGCCATTTTGTACAAAATAAAAGTTTTTCAAAACAAATTTCCTGGTGAAAAATTAAAGTAGACTAGTGTGATAAACAGTGCCAATTTTCTTCAGATTTTATTTAATATTTCCAAAATTATTCAAAAATAATGTTTTTTTAACTCAAAAAATGAGATGCCTACTGTCAAATAAATGAGGCCTACGATTAATCAGATGCAAATAGAAATATAAAACCAGTCCTAATTGAAAGAAAACAAGTTGACAAAAAGATTGAATCCAAAATTGGGTGATAATATTGTATAACGAGTGATTTATAAGCAATTTTTTGTAGGCCGGTCATTTTTGACCGGGAAGACCACAAGTGTGACAATGTGCCATTTTGTACAAAATAAAAGTATTCCAAAACAAAATTCCTGGTGAAAAATTAAAGTAGACTTGTGTGATAAACAGTGCCAATTTTCTTCAGATTTTATTTAATGTTTCCAAAATTATTCAAAAATAATGTTTTTTTTACTCAAAAAATGAGATCCCTACTGTCAAATAAATGAGGCCTACGATAAATCAGATGCAAATAGAAATATAAAACCAGTCCCAATTGAAAGAGAACAAGTTGACAAAAAGATTGAATCCAATATTGGGTGAAAATATAGTATAATGAGAGATTTATAAGCTATTTTTTATAGTTCGGTCATTTTTGACCGGGAAGATCCCGGGGGTTTTAGGGTTCTGAACACCACACAAGGGTTAATGTCTAGTGCAACAATGTACACCTCACCTCCTTTGTCTAAGATGTTGTTCCACGTCTGCGACAAAACTGTAAGGAGGTCTGCTGTGCAGTGGTTCGGTTTAAATCCATACTGTTTATTAGAAATTAGTTTATGACGGAAGAGGTAGCCCTGGAGCTGCATCACTTTGCTAAGGACTGAGAGGAGGGATATGGGACGATAATTTGTTGGGTCTGATTTTGAGTCTCTTTTATGTATTGGTATCACTCTGGCGTTTTTCCATTGTTTGGGGAACACGCCATGTGAGAAGAGAAGTTGAAAGAGACGACTGAGGGGGCTGGCCAATTCTGCTGCACATTCTCTAAGGACTTTTGTTGGTATTTCATCAGGTCCCGTTGCCTTTGCTGGGTCAAGGTTGCAAAGAATGTTTCTAATGTCTTTGGGTTTGAAGTGCACGTAGGCAAAAGAGGATGTTGGTTGCTGGCACTGAGGCAACGATTGCGCAGATGCATCAAGCAAAGTACACTTCTCTGCAAAGTTTTGGCAGAAGATGTTAGCCTTTGCACTGGAACTGATGTGGGTGGTACCCCGGTGTTCAATGACAGGGATGTCTGTGAAACCACTTCTGCCTGAAAGTGAATTTACTATGCCCCACCATTTTTTGAGCTTAGTGAGTTATCTGCAAGATCATTCCTCAATTTGGTGTAATACTCCCTTTTTGCCCTCTTTTCAGCTTGATTGAAAGCTGCTCTTGCCTTGAGGAACTTCCGTTTCATAGCCGGGTCATCGGAGGTCCGTATGTTGTGATAAAGCTTTATTTTTCTCATGGCTAATCTTCTGCACTCTGCGTTGAACCAGGCTTTATCCCCGGGCTTTTTTGGTGATGGTCTTGTTGGGAATATATAATGCCATGGCATCTCGCAGTATGGTGGTAAAGTTTGTGCAGATGATTTCAGGATCTTCATCCTTGAGAATACTGGGCCAGTTAATGTTAGTAAGGTAACCTCTCATTTCCCAGAAGTGAGCCTTATCATATCTCCATACTGTTCTCTTGTATGGCTTATCTCTGAAGACTGGGATTTGTAGCTGTATTAGAACAGGGTTGTGGTCAGAGGATCCCATTTGTGCTAAGGTGGTAGTGGTTGCTGGTGTGTCTGAGAGAACTAGATCTAGAATATTATCTCCTCTAGTTGGTTCCCTGACAATCTGATCTAGTCCCAGACAGTTGGCGAGTTGTAAGGCTCGCCGTCCAGCAGTGTCTGTTTTATTACTGCCCAGCCACTCGTGGTGGTGTACATTAAAGTCGCCTATGAGCATTACAGACTGTGCTCTATATTCGTCCATCACTGAGAATGTGTTCTTGTCAAGGTAGTCCAAGATATCACAGGAGGCACTTGGGGGGCGGTATATAGCACCTATCAGGAGTGTCCTGGTTTTCAGAGCAACAGTGAACCACATGAGCTCAAAGTCATCAGGGTCTCTAGCTGGATTGTGATAGATGGATATTCCTTCTAGACAGTATACTGCTATACCACCACCGTTTTTTCCAGTGCGGTCTCTGCGACAGTTGAGCGAGTAGCCAGGGATCTGGATGGAGTCAGCCCCGTCTGGAGTGGTGGAGTCAAGGAAGGTCTCAACTATGATGACTATGGAGGGTTTCTTCACTGAGCAACAGTTGGCAAGATCCCCAATATTGGACCGTAGTCCTCTGATGTTCACTTCAAGGATAGTCAGTTCGGATTCGCTAATTCGTAGTCGTGGTCCGTGCAGTGGTCGGCATTGGGTAATCCAATTGTTTCGAGGCTTTCTTTCTAGTTTTGTAGCAGAGGTTTGACGGCACAGGGGGAGCTAACCCCTGTGCCCATTGGTACACACCTGAGCAGTGCGGCAGGAATCAGTGCATACATGGCCTGATCCGAAAGCATCATGCCTAAGCAGAGGACTCATAACGGATCGGGCCCCAGAAGGCCAGGGACGGGGTGATCGCACTATTAGTGATCCCTATTACCCCTACTACCCTCTTCCTGCTCTAACTCATACTCTTCCTCCTCTTATACTCATACTCTTCCTCCTCTAATACTCATACTCTTCCTCCTCTTACACACATACTCTTCCTCCTCTTACACACACACACACTCTTCCTCCTCTTATACTCATACACTTCCTCTTCTAAATCACACTCTTCCTCCTCTAACTCACTCTTCCTCCACTTACACACACACACACACACTCTTCCTCCTCTTATGCTTATACTCTTCCTTCTCTTACACACACACACACACACACTCTACCTCCTCTAACTTACACTCTTCATCCTCTAACTCATACTCTTCCTCCTCTTATACACACACTCTTCCTCCTCTTATACTCATACTCTTCCTCCTCTAAGTCACTCTTCCTCCTCTTATACTCAACTTCTTCCCCCTCTAACTCACACTCTTCCTCCTTTAACTCATACTCTTCATCATATAACTCACACTCTTCCCCATCTAACTCACAGTCTTCCTCCTCTTATACTCATACCCTTCCTCCTCTTACACACATACTCGTCTTCCTCTTATACTCATACTCTTCCTCCTCTAACTTATAATCTTCCTCCTCTTATACTCACACTCTTCCCCCTCTAACTCACACTCTTCCTCCTCTAACTCATACTCTTCATCATATAACTCACACTCTTCCCCATCTAACTCGCAGTCTTCCTCCTCTTATACTCATACTATTCCTCCTCTTACACACTTACTCTTCCTCCTCTTATACTCATACTCTTCCTCCTCTTATATTCATACTCTTCCTCCTCTAACTCACACTCTTCCTCCTTTAACTCACACTCTTCCTTCTCTTATACTCATCCTCTTCCTCCTCTTATACTCATACCCTTCCTCCTCTTACACACATACTCGTCCTCCTCTTATACTCATATTCTTCCTCCTCTAACTCACACTCTTCCTCCTCTAATTCACACTCTTCCTCCTCTTATACTTATACTGTTCCTCCTCTAACTCACACTCTTCCTCTTATACACACACTCTTCCTCCTCTTATACACACACTCTTCCTCCTCTTATACACACACTCTTCCTCCTCTTATACACACACTCTTCCTCTTATATTGTTTCCATCCATTGTTGCTATCAACATTCAATGCAACATTTTGAGTCAGTTTAGGCACTTTAAACTGTCTTGTAATTTGTACAGTTGGTTTCCTCTCATCATTAGAAATAAGTCTGAACAATTTTGAGTTGTTGTGTGTAAACGATGACAACTGTGTTGTAGTTGTGTTTAACTTTTGCCTGCCTGTGTTTAGCGTTTTGAAACATAAGTGCATCACAGTGAGAAATGTGTTTTAATGAGTGAGAAAGTGTTTTGAGTTTTGCAAAAAGAGTGCATGAGATTTGCAAACAGCGTTTTAAATACCTGAACTTGTATAATGTTTTACAGAAAGAATGATTTATTTGACAAATTGGTTTAGGCTATTGAGAATTTGGTTCAGAGAAGTGGGTTTAGTGTTTTAGCAATTCAGAAACACTGTATATCCTGGAATATGACTAAATCAATATTTAACATATATACATTCACTTACGAGAACAAGAGCAAAAAATATTCACGATCTAGTGCTAGGGCGGGGCTGTGAACTGTCACACATTCAGCCTGAGACTCTGATACTCATACTCTTCCTCCTCTTACACACATACTCTTCCTCCTCTTACACACACACACACACACTCTTCCTCCTCTTATACACTTCCTCTTCTAACTCACACTCTTCCTCCTCTAACTCATACTCTTCCTCCTCTAACTCATACTCTTCCTCCTCTAACTCACACTCTTCCTCCTCTTATACTCATACTCTTCCTCCTCTTACACACACACACACTTCCTCCTCTTATACTTATACTCTTCCTTCTCTTACACACACACACATACACACACACTCTTCCTCTTACACTCATACTCTTCCTCCTCTAATACTCATACTCTTCCTCTTATACTCATACTCTTCCTCCTCTAACACACACACACACACACACACTCTTCCTCCTCTTATACTCATACACTTCCTCTTCTAACTCACACTCTTCCTCCACTTATACTCATACTCTTCCACCTCTAACACACATACTCTTCCTCCTCTAACACACACACACACACACACACTCTTCCTCCTCTTATACTCATACACTTCCTCTTCTAACTCACACTCTTCCTCCTCTTATACTCATACTCTTCCTCCTCTTATACTCATACTCTTCCTCCACTTACACACACACACACACTCTTCCTCCTCTTATACTCATACTCTTCCTCCTCTTATACTCATACTCTTCCTCCACTTACACACACACACACTCTTCCTCCTCTTATACTCATACTCTTCATCCTCTAACTCACACTCTTCCTCCACTTACACACACACACACTCTTCCTCCTCTTATACTCATACTCTTCCTCCTCTTATACTCACACTCTTCCTCCACTTACACACACACACACTCTTCCTCCTCTTATACTCATACTCTTCCTCCTCTTATACTTATACTCTTCCTTCTCTTACACACACACACACACACACTCTTCCTACTCTTACACTCATACTCTTCCTCCTCTTATACTCATACTCTTCCTCATCTTATACTCATACTCTTCCTCCTCTTATACTCACACTCTTCCTCCTCTTACACACACACTCTTCCTCTTCTAACTCACACTCTTCCTGCTCTAACTAATACTCTTCCTCCTCTTATACTCATACTCTTCCTCCTCTCATACTCATACTCTTCCTCCTCTAACTCACACTCTTCCTCCTCTTTTACTTATACTCTTCCTCCTCTTACACACATACTCTTCCTCCTCTAACTTACACTCTTCCTCCTCTTATACTCACACTCTTCCCCCTCTAACTCACACTCTTCCTCCTCTAACTCATTCTCTTCATCATATAACTCACACTCTTCCCCATCTAACTCACAGTCTTCCTCCTCTTATACTCATACTCTTCCTCCTCTTACACACTTACTCTTCCTCCTCTTATACTCATACTCTTCCTCCTCTTATACTCATACTCTTCCTCCTCTAACTCACACTCTTCGTCCTTTAACTCACACTCTTCCTTCTCTTATACTCATACTCTTCCTCCTCTTATACTCATACCCTTCCTCCTCTTACACACATACTCGTCCTCCTCTTATACTCATACTCTTCCCCCTCTAACTCACACTCTTCCTCATCTAACTCATACTCTTCATCCTCTAACTCACACTCTTCCTTCTCTTATACTCATCCTCTTCCTCCTCTTATACTCATACCCTTCCATCTCTTACACACATACTCGTCCTCCTCTTATACTCATATTCTTCCTCCTCTAACTCACACTCTTCCTCCTCTAATTCACACTCTTCCTCCTCTTATACTGTTCCTCCTCTAACTCACACTCTTCCTCTTATACACACACTCTTCCTCCTCTTATACACACACTCTTCCTCCTCTCCCTCTTATATTGTTTCCATCCATTGTTGCTATCAACATTTAATGCAACATTTTGAGTCAATTTAGGCACTTTAAACTGTCTTGTATTTTGTACAGTTGGTTTCCTCTCATCATTAGAAATAAGTCTGAACAATTTTGAGTTGTTGTGTGTAAACGATGACAACTGTGTTGTAGTTGTGTTTGACTTTTGCTGGCCTGTGTTTAGCGTTTTGAAACATAAGTGCATCACAGTGAGAAATGTGTTTTAATGAGTGAGAAAGTGTTTTGAGTTTTGCAAAAAGAGTGCATGAGATTTGCAAACAGCGTTTTAAATACCTGAACTTGTTTAATGTTTTACAGAAAGAATGATTTATTTGACAAATTGGTTTAGGCTATTGAGAATTTGGTTCAGAGAAGTGGGTTTAGTGTTTTAGCAATTCAGAAACACTGTATATCCTGGAATATGACTAAATCAATATTTAACATATATACATTCACTTACGAGAACAAGAGCAAAAAATATTCACGATCTAGTGCTAGGGCGGGGCTGTGAACTGTCACACATTCAGCCTGAGACTCTAATCGACACGTTTCACACACTCTCACGCCACACACACATTTTCTCACGCATAGAAAAATCGCACCAACACTGACCAGAGGTGTCCAGGGGTCAGAAAGTAGTAGTCCTGCCATATGTTTATTCCACCCATGAACTCAGCAGCTGATTTAACTAATTAGTTCTATCTCCTGGCTGAATTAGCAAATCCAGGTGATTGGAACAAAATCCTGAGGGGGACTTTTACTTTCTGAACCTGGACTTTACACCTCTGACACCAACAGACAAGACAGAGCTGGTTACTTTTGAAATGAAACAAATTCTCAGCCCTCAGATTCTGTAAATTTTATTTCAAAATTAAAACAATAAATATCGTTTTGGCGTTGTAAATGTGAAGTGGCAGATCACTGTAGAGCCTCAGTTCAAGCGGCACATGAACCGATCATCAACGAATGAACAATAGGTAGGCTATGTTGAAAGATACAATAAAACTTACTGAAATGTATATGCCTCTGTAGTCGCATAGACTCAAATACTTGTATATTGTTATTTATATGTTTTATTATTATGTATTGTTGGTTACCATTTATTAAGTAGGCCCATAGATGTTTATGTTAACATCACTTAAACCTGCGTATACTGGCAGGTGACGCTAGGGGGCAGTGGTGAGCCGCAGGGCGTTTCACTTTTTGACATGAAGGAGTCACACTGCCAGCTATTTCAACATTGTGAAACAAAAAATAATTAATTATTGGCCTGTAAGTTTTCGTCCGGTCTAACGGCGAAGGCTTACAAAGCCTGTGGACAGGCTGCTTCCGCCCTCCATGCCATGGCGATCTTGCAAGTCCACCAGGCCCAGGCGCTCATGGATATGAACGAGGGTGGTTCTGACCCAGAGCTCCTCCGGGAGCTCCATGTGGCAACCGACCTCGCACTCCTGGCGACGAAGGAAACTGCACGTTCCGTTGGTCAGGCGATGTCCACCTTGGTGGCCTTTCGACGGAAGCAGGTATGTGTTGCACCACACACTCAAACTCCACTCCGGGCAGCTAAGCAGTCCGAGTCGGGTCGCTGCATTCCGCTGCACTGCCCCATCCCGGGTACGTCTGTAGTGCCGTTGGTTCCGCTTGCACGGTGTCTGGGAGCCTGGCTAGCACTTCCCAGCCCGTAGACTCGCCTATGTGATTCAGTTCGCCCGGCGCCCCCCTGTCTTCAAGGGAATTCTGTTCTGGCGGACAATGCCCCTGTGCGAGCGTGGTGTTCGCATTCTCAACTACCTCGACGACAGGCTCATTTTGGCACAGTCGAGAGAGCAGTTGTGCGAACACAGGGACATGGTGCTCAGTTACCTCAGCCACCTAGGGCTTCGGGTCTACTGGAAAAAGAGCAAACTCACCCCCGGGCAGAGGATCTCTTTTCTTGGTATGGAATTGGATTCGATCAACATGACAGTGCGCTTCACTGAGGCCCGTTTCTAGTCAGTGCTGAACTGCGTGAGCACGCTCAGATGCAGAACAGCGGTACCACTGAAACTTTTTCAGAGGCTCCTGGGGCATATGGCATCTGCAGCCATGGTAACTCTGCTCGGATTGCTTCATATGGGGCCGCTCCAACACTGGCTCCACGATCGAGTCCCAGAAGCATCTAAGGTCGCTTCATGCCGTTTACATTCCGGGCCTGCTCAACCGTGCAGCCGACGAGCTCTCACAGCAACAGGTGCTACCGGGAGAATGGCGACTCCATCCCCAGGTGATCAAGCTGATTTTCAGGTGCTTCGGGGCCGCACAGGTAGATCTGTTTGCTGCCCCGGACATGTCTCACTGCCAGTTGTTCTATTCCCTGACCGAGGGGACCCTCGGCACGGATGCTCTGGCACACAGCTGGCCCCGGGGCCTACGCAAGAATGCGTTTCCCCCAGTGAGCCTTCTTGCACAGACCTTGTGCAAAGTCAAGGAGGATGAGGAGCAGGTCTTGCTAGTTGCGCCGTATTGGCCCAACCGGACCTGGTTCCCAGAACTAGTACTCCTCTAGACAGCCCCTCCCTAGCCCATTTCTCTGAGAGAGGACCTGCTCTCTCAGAGACGGGGCACCACATGGCACCCACGTCCAGACCTCTGGGAACTCCATGTCTGGTCCCTGGACAGGACGCGGAGGTTCTAGGTGACCTACCACCCGTGGTAGTTACAAGGCGCCTCAATGCACTGAAGTGGAACCTTTTCGTTGACTGGTGCTCCTCTCACGAGGAGAACCCCCGATCTTGCTTGATCAGAGCCGTGCTTTCCTTCCTGCAAGAGGGGCTAGAGCGAAGGCTGTCTCCCTCTACCCTTAAAGTGTATGTTGCCGCGATTGCCGCACATCACCATAGAGTTGAAGGTACGTTTTTGATAAAGCACGACTTGATCATCAGGTTCCTGAGGGGGGTGAGGAGACTAAATCTGAGACCACATTTTTGAGCCCTTGCAATCAGCTGAGATAAAAATCCTGTCCTGTAAGACCGTTCTCTTGGTTGCATTGGCCTTTATCAAGATAGTAGGGGACTTGCATGCAGTTTCAATCAACGAATCATGTCTAGAATTTGGCCCGGATAACTCTGATCCTGAGACCCCGTGAACGTGATCCTGAGACCCCGGCCCGGATATGTGCCCAAGGTTCCTACCACTCCCTTCCGGGACCAGGTAGTGAACCTGCAAGCGCTGCCTTCGAAGGAGGCAGACCCAGCCCTGGCTTTTCTCTGTCCCGTTCGCGCTCTCAGGACCTCAGATCAGCTCTTTGTCTTTTACGGAGGCCAGCAGAAGGGAAAGGCCATATCCAAGCAGAGGATGACCCACTGGATAGTGAATGCCATCGCCTTGGCTTATGAAGCCCAAGGCGTGCCCTGCCCACCCAGGTTGAAAGCCCACTCCACTAGGGGTGTCGTTTCTTCTTGGGCGCTGACAGACATCTGTAGAGCTCCAGGCTGGGCGACACCTAACACGTTTGCTAGGTTTTATAGCCTTCGTGTTGAGCCGGTTTCTTCCTGTGTGCTCGCTTCAACCAGCCGGTAACACCGAAGTTCCCGCTCTAGTGTCGGCTTGCTGCGCCACTCCCTTCCACTGGAACGGATACATGCGTTTTTTTTCTAGTCGAGTTCCCCTCTCAGGTGAACCCTGTGAGTTCCTCTGCACCCCTTCAGCAGTCAGACATTGTGGAGCATCCGACGCCAGGCCTAGTGCTCGTATGCTTGTGTAACTTGTGCTAGGCTGGGTTCCATATGTGGTGATCCCTGCGGCTATCCCATATGTGTATTCTTCTACGACCAGCTCCCTGCGGTGAGCCCGTGTCTTTCCCAGAGTCCGCTCTGCCGTCACTGTCCGGTGCTGCCTCCCCCTTCTCAGGTGGAGCCACCCCAGTGACATTCCATATGTTGCACTGCCCCTATCCGGCCAGTCCATATGTGTATTCTCCACATGGTACCTCCCTTCGGGCAGGATGTGGCTTCCGCAGCATCCCTCTCCCCTGGAAAGGCACGCTTTCCCAATGTTATCCAAGAGTTCCTCTGTGTGGGGTATAACAGAACAGCAGTTGAACTCCCTCTATGCAGGTCTTCCACCCCAGCCAGTTGGGGGTCTGAGAGTCTGCGTAGGGCGCTGGATGTGGCAGCAACCGGGGTGTTTTCCATGGCATCCCAATTACATTGTCACGTCAACGTTACATCGAACGTGAGCGGCTGAAAGGGAACGTTTCGGTTACTAATGTAACCCTCGTTCCCTGAAGGAGGGAATGGGAGACGTAACGTCCCGTCGCCACCTTTGCTGACCATCGCTGCAATGGCCGTCACAATCTCGGCTCCTCAGCGAAAAACAATGTGTGCGTGCGCCTGCTTCCTGTTTATACCCGCGCTGCGGGCCGGGTCACGTGACGCATTTCACGCACGCCAACGTTCATTGGCTCGTTCTGTAGACACACGAAGATGATAGGGCTCCCTGAAGTGATCCCAATTACATTGTCACATCGACGTTACATCTCCCATTCCCTCCTTCAGGGAACGAGGATTACATTAGTAACCGAGACGTTTTGTTCAATCAAATAATCTGAACTTTGAAATATTATTGTAACTCATATTAGTAAAAAAATAATAATAATTCTGCAATCCTCCCAATCAGTAGACAGGTGAAATTATGCATGCAGTAGTGCAGATACTAGATTTTCTTTCTTAACACACCAGCTCGAAATTCAGTATGGACTCATACAGTCAGCCTAATGGTGCACAGGCTATTAAGCAATCATGATCTATTTGTTTATCTATTTATTTAACATGTATGTGTGCATTAAAAGTACCATTTCGGCAACGAGAAATTTCTGAGCCAAATGAAGATAAAGATGTGTTCTGGTGACTGGCGTGTTTATTGAACCAGTCAGATAAGAGTAAACCTAGAGTCAGCGAGAAGCTCATCTGATTGGCTACATGAAGAAGGTGGACCCGCCTTCCTCTTCATGCTTGCAAAACTCAATGAGTGAGAGAATCGTGCCAAAACTGGAAGCGCAGGTAAAAGAAAGACGCAACTGTACAAATCGGGTTATTTCTGAACTTTTTTGCCCCATGCACACAACAAGTCATAAAGACATTTGCAACAGCTTATTTTTTTTTATACAAAGTTTGATTTTACGCAATTAATCTGTTTTGCAGTTCCTTGCATACTTTTGGCCATATTTGTGCACAAAAACTGTGCCAAAAGTGTAAGCGCGGAAAAATGGAAGTCAGAAGAATGCAGATCCTATTTATTTTGCGTTTGCTGCAGCTTCACAATACATGAATTACACTTACGAATAACAGTTAAATGCTGCAAATATTTTTTTCTTACACTTGAAAGGCGATTTACACCTTTACAAATCTTCTCGTGCAAATTTAATTTACGCTTGCAATCTTATGTACACTTTCACAAATCTTACCCTGCGCATGTGATTCTTTATGGCATAATATTACCTTCAAAGAGGTGTTTCTAATGTGAATGTAAGAGAGACTCACCGTGAATCATGAGCAGAAAGAAGATCAGAGGAAGAGGATTAGCCATTCTGACCCACATCAGTATAACATATATCTATAATACAGCATTCAATTTAATTCACATTTGTTTGTATAGCGCTTTTCACAATACACATTGTTTCAAAGCAGCTTTACAGAAAATACACAAGTCCACCACATTACAATTTAGAGTGATCTGTTATCAGAGGAATCTGTCTAAGTTATGCATTTCAGAAATGTACATATACAAAATCACAGTTAGCTAAAAATGTATTAAACAATGTAATAATTTAAGGCAGAAACAATGAGCTCATTGAAGTAATGAATACTTGCATTAATATATTCATCACTTAAACAAGTATATGTTAATCACCCTATTCTTAACATTTCTCATGTAAAGACACGTATGTTATATGGGCAATAATCATTTATGCAAGAGTGTGTTTGTCTTACCGTGTTGAAGCTCATCAGATCAACAGCAACCAAATGACTGACTGTTTTAACACAAGCACTTTAGCTTTACATTGAAGGACTTTGTGTGGTTAACACTGTTTATTAAAGAACGCCCATTGACGGAAATATCACAGTCCCTCCCTCAACAAGAGAACAACATTACTGTACTAAAACTAACTAAAGAGAAATAATGCTATTTTTCTTTAAGTTGAAGATGAATAATTGTGAAGATGAATGAAGATGAATGATAGTGATTTACAGGTGAGGCTCATCAAGGTGGATGTCAGACGCAGGAGATGGTGACCTCTGGTGGCAGTTTGAGGGATTGGATGAGCATGTATGAGACGAGATGTGTCTGACTGCAGAACTATATACGTGACTGTGTAGTCTCCCACTGAAAAGGGGAACATGGAAATATTAAAATAACGACAGACACTGCGTTTCCCTCAATCTCTGTATTATGAGTGGGGGAAGGGAACCGTGTGCCTGATAATAACTCTCCATGCTCGCCCCACCCCCTGCTGGAGTCCTTCGGTACTGCACCAAAACAAACTACATGAACCAATGAAATAACCAATCATAACAATAATATTCTCTTCTTAATACCTGCTACAACTGCAGTTTCAGGCCAGCAGCTTCAGACCGGATGTTAGGAGCTGATGATCACCTAAAGCCTGCTTTATACCAGAGATGGTCTCATTACTGGGAGATACCAGGATCTGTGGATCTACCACTGGAAAAAGTGTAACGGCTGACTTGGATCACGTGTGCCTTGATAACCAATCACAGCCTTGACCTCATTAAGGCTGTGTCTGAAATCGCCCCCTATTCCCTTAAATAGGGCATTATTTGAGGGAACAGCCATTTGTAGTGGTGTCTGAAACCATAGTGGACGTTGTCGAGTGCATGACCGGGATGCACTCATTCAATACCACAATGCACCGCAATAACAAGTGCACAACAGATATAAGCCGTTTCTCAATATGCGTTCTTGTCTGTACTTGTGTTCTTGTGGACTTGTGAAACATCATTAGTCGCTGCCCAAGTACTGTTCCAATTCAAAGTTCACATCTAGCCAAGTCCAGTTCAAATCCCCGGATGTGTTCTTGATCCGCCCCTTTTACCGAGGATGCATCGAGAGGTGACTTGTGCGGACTTGAGACAGCCAGGTACCCCAGAATGCATCTCACACCAACCAGCAAGCGTCAATAGCAGAGGAGAAACCCCGCGTAATTTAAAAATACTGCTGTAATTGTGTCACGAAATGTAGTTTTAAGAGTATTTCAGGCGAGTATGTAGTTGTTTAAAGCTCAAATCTTTGGTTTATTTATAAAGATAGCGCCTATTTGAAAATTTGATCTGACCTTTTTCGGAGTTGTGAGAACCAGGCATTTGGACGCTAGGGGCTCATGTACCCCGCCGAGAACAGCCTTTCCTCGGCTAGTGCTGCTGACTTGCCGCTGGCTCGGATGTCTCTCTAGTGGTTTAACATGAGATATAAATCGTCTTGTGTATATCTAACAGCGATTTATTTATTTATTTATTTATTTTATTTGTCTAATCTATAATTTGTTCCCTGGCAAAACGTTAAGCAGAGGGCAAAGTGAAGTTTCATAGCTTTATTTAGTCTATTTAACTTTAACGTTGTAGCCTAGAGCTGACTTATGTTTGACTGAATCGTTTGCTTTATTATTGTATAGCTTCTTATACCTTTTAGGCTACTTATACTTTTATAATGGCTATTATTGATCATTAAAACTGACATTTAACAAAAAAAGGTTATGTCATTTTATTTTATATATTTAAAACATATAAAATATTTTGTTATAGCCTACATGTTGCCTACATTCTCTTCACTGTATGTACATATATAATAAAATAAAATGACATAACCCTGTCTCTTTTTGCTAAATGTTAGTTTTAATGATCAATATTATAATGTTTTTTTATTCATCAAGAGTCAGGGTTGTGCTTTATATTTCGTGTTATAAATATGCAGTGAAGATAATCAATTGCGTTGCGTGAACCACATTTGTGTGGCCATTATGTTTAAGATTTTTTTAAATGAAAATGAAAAGAGGCAGAGTGGTGGTTTATAAGATATTTTGTTTTATTTGTAGCCTAGATATACATAAAGAGATAACCGGAGTAGCCAGAGCGAGCTGAGTGACGCTATGAAGTACGCCGCTGTTCCATTTCAGAATTATCGGACTTGCGTCCTCCCGTCCCACGCTCCTGTGGCGTGTGGCTCTGCGCTGGGCTATATTGTATGAGCGCATCACTAATAAAACTGATCTCTTAAAGGGAAAGTCACAGGAACACCAAAGACAGAATAACAGAAGCTGATAATATTGACCATAAAATGATAGTGTCCATTGTGAAGAGGCACAATTATGATTTTGTTCAGTATATTATGGTAAAATGATCAATTATTATTTAAAAGCAGAAAAATGCACTTTATCCACCAATGAACATCATGTTAGCATTTATATTTATATTTTTTTTGTTACACAGTGTGTGACAATTCACCAGCTTTTAACCTTTATTTAATTCCACTGTTACATCATTTGTTTTAACTATACAGAAATAAATCTATTTTAGTGACTCATCACTGATGATCCCTGTCAATCATGTGTGGCTCCGCCCACAGAGCTCAGGATTGGTTCATTTGTGCTCCGCCTCTCACTGCAGAATCTTCCTGTTGATCTGAACAAACAATAAGATGAAGAAAGACTGACTGAAGTTCATCAACAACATTATAAAACCTTTTACAAGATACATAAAACAATCACACTATACTGAAGAGAGTTTTATTGATTATATTGAGAAGAGCTGCAGGTTCTGACACTTACTGATGGATTCTCATGTTTAGAAAAGCTCTGAGGATCAAGAGTCTTCAGGAGATCTGGGATCAACGGTCTGTGTGAAAGAGAAGTCAAAACAGGGACAGTAATAGGTGAACGCCAGCCAATGAGATTTCCATTTGCGTATACAACAAAAATACAACAAAGTATATTGTTTACACGTAGCATGTCAATTCTGCGTGGTATAAGACTCTCTCGCTCTCTCTCTCTGTGTGTGAGAAACAAAAAAGCAATGACTAGTGTTTTCCTGTGCATTCATTGAGATGAACTGAAATAGTGCGCTTTGCGGATTGCGAAACTCACAAGCGCTCAGTCAGTGTTCAGCGAGTGAAAATATATCTGTGTGCCAGTTCCAGACTGTAAAGGTAGTTCCTCTTTTAGCCATAAACTCCTCCTCAGCTTCACTGGTTAAGTTCAGTTCCGCCATAGTTGTTTTCACTCTGTGCCTGAGCACTTGGGTAGCAAACAGAAAAAATCAACTAGGCTTTATCGTTGTTAGCGAGGGAAGACTGATTCTTATCGTTAGGGGATTTTTTACCGGTATATCACAAAGATAATATATCACCCATCCCTATTGAGAAAAGGCTTAAATGTTGATATTTTATTGAAAATAATAAAGTCAGTAGTCACCATTTTGGTGATCAGTGTTTGCTATAGTTGGGCTCAACTCTTGATTTTATAATGTGGCGATATGATGGGCAAGACGTTTAGAATCACACTTTTATTTATACCCGACTACGCCACCCTGGTGGAGGGCCAGGGAAATACTCCAAAGAAAGACACAGGTAAGTATTACCCACTGAGGGCAAAGATATAAACCAATGAGACAGGGGTAACAATACAAAACATACTTTATTTTATTAAAACGTCATAAACATCACTAAAAACTCACACCATAGAAAAATACTTCTCCAGGGCCAGGCTTCACAGGAACAAGGCAGGCCGGGCGCACTCGAGAGGTCGTCCAACCCACTTAAATTCACCCCAAATCAGACTGCAAGGCAATTGTGTCAACACACATTACACACTGTGAAGCACACGCCTCTAGACAGAGGTAGCCGACCTCCCCCGTTCCACATCGAATCCCTACCGGGTCCTGGAGACACAGAAAAAGGATTAGCTACTAATTATGAGAAAATTATACTACACAAAAACCACCAACCCAAATAAAATATACAAACACAAAAATGGCACGTTGAGTGTGTCCCAGCCTCCTGACCAAGTATGGCCAAGCAGAGGGCAGTGCCTGAATGGTCACCAACTGAGTCCAACTCAAAAGCGGTTACAATATTAACATAATAAATTGCACAAAAGAAAACCATAAATTAATATGTAGTAATATTGAAAAAAAAGAAAACTAATAACAAATAACCAACGAGCAGTAGTTGCAAAAGAAATTCAACACGACAAAACAAGAAAAGAAAAAAGGTAGCAGAAATCCCAAAATCAAAGAAAACCCCAAAGAATACACACTTAGATAATCGAGTCAACCATAATACGCCATATAGCAGTAGCATGAAGCACGTATTGGTTGACCCCAAAAGCAACCAACCTGCTAAGCTTTACGCTCAGCACAGCTGTACGATCCCACATGAATTGACAGTAAGTAAACCCAATAAGCAAAACAATAGCGGCATCTCCTGTAACGTCTTCACACTGGATAGGATTTACAGATGGGTAAGTTCCTTCTCTCTTTAACAATAAAACACTGAACGTTAAACTAAATCTATAAAATCCCAAATGAAAAAGGGAACGAGATACTTACAGTTTTAGATGAACACCCTCCAAACGCCCGATGTATGGTTACTCACAATGCGCCGTAGCCCAATCCGCCAGCCAGCACTCACACACCCGCTATTTTAACTATTAGCGAGAGCAATACATCGTAACTACCACAACAACCACTCGTGAAATTTGCCAAGAATGCCACACATATTGAGATCGCATACCGCCAGGGACGGACTGACAATCTGTGCGTTCTGGAAAAGTCCAGAACGGCCGTCCAACCGAGGGCCGTCGGATCGGCACAAAAAAAGTGTAATAAAGCAATATGAACACTAATACGATCACTTATACGCTACGTGTAAAAAAAACAAACAACTGAAGAAGAAGAGTCGGCCTAGCCACTGACAGAAAGTTAGTTTTATAAGGCTTAGAAACACGCTGCTCCTATCTGACCTGATCTATAAATCCATAATCACAGTTATGACCAGTTATCATTTGATATCTAAATACATGTGCAACCTTTTTTGTGTAAATGATATTATCAGCAATAAAAATTGAAGTGAGAAGTTGATTTAAAACATGAACATTTTTTAACATAATTATTCATTTGTTTGACTTTATGTTTACATTTATGCATATGAATTTATACAAGTGGCATGAGAAACTCTCCAATAGCTGCTCTTTACACAGACCTGGATAACAAACATATGTTATGAATAATCATTTGCATTATTCATGTCCTGTATGTCTCTCTGAGGTAACAGACCTTTAGACACAGGACAGAGTTAATTAGTTCAGAATTATGACTTTAATAACCGGAATAAATAAATCAGATAAAACAATAAGCACAGATATACAAAAAATTACATGTAGCAAAACATTTTGTACACAACGGCACCATCTAATGGAAGAAGACAGACATTGTGTAGAGGACTAAACCAGGATCAAACCAGGCTGGAAGTTCAAGCCGGAATTATTTTTAGGAAAAACAATCTCTAAAAATGCAAACACAACTGCAAAGTGATGATGATATCAGCAGATACGAGTCCAGGCGTGTTATCTGTCATCTTCAGTGGAAAAACTGATGATTCAACAGGCTTATATTGTGCAATGAATGTAAACAGAATAGGTCTACTTTTATCTAGTTTATAGTTCGCCAGTTTTTGATATGACTATGAGGCAGGATTTATTTTTTTATTTTATTTTTTGTGAGGCAGGTCTTACAGTTTTTATCAGTCGCTTTGGTACATTTCTAGAATCGTCCTAAACATTTGCAAACATATATATTATATAACATTGGCTGTTTGAATTTAAATAAGCGAATGCATCTATGGCTGGATCATTATTGCTGTGATTATTATGTTTCTATCGTGTTAACAGTTATTCTAACCCTAACTGATGGAGTGTGTGTGTGTAAGTTTCATTTCATTAACAATCATGTATGAAGACACATCATGACCATATTCCAGGATGACAATGTCAAGCTTCATCAGGCTCAGAGCTTGCTCAGACTGCGAAAGATGAATAATCTTAAACTCACTGAAAGTCTTCGGGTTGTGCTGAAGGAGACTTTACAGAGAGCTGGACTCTTGCATTGACTATACAAGATCTTGAACTTGATGGAAATAACATCACAACATTTCTTTCCATGCTACTGTAATATGAAGCATTACAGTAAGTATACAGTATTAGAGTACAGTGCACATTGTTGAAACACATACAGTACCTGTTCTGTCAACAAAATTCTTGAATCATTGAGGAAAGGGTTGTTCTCCCAACATTCATCTGGTCCTGTCGACCCAGCTCAGTCACTGTAAAGTCATGACTGAGAACAGGCACAATAGTGGCCCGTACTTCATCAGAAACATGTTTACGCTACTCTTCCTCTGTCTTGTCTCTGTACTCTTCCACCTCACATCTTTACTCCTCTTCTTCTTCCGACTCTTCCCCCTGTTAGTTTCCTTGTTGTTCTTCCATTATAAGAAACTGTAAATCTGTGTTGGGCTCTGTCTATACAGTCAAACCAAAAGGTATTCAGACAGAAATATGTTTTACTAGTGTGTGCAGAACACTATAGTTCATTTATGTAAGTGAGGAGAGCTAAATAAAGTAAACTGTGACATATTACACCAAAACATTCTTCATACAGCGACTACCAGTAAAATCTATAACAATTTGGGAACAAAGATTATTCCGACACTTTGACCTGACCATGTTTTGCTGAAGTGTTTTTTCTTTAATTGCTAATGCTCTTTTTACACACAGACTGAACTAAATGAAGCATTGCTTGGTTATTGGTTGAGCTAAACTGGTATTATCTAATTGTGTAGTTAAATGTAACAGCTGACAGATATTCAACATAATTCATTTATGAGACAGTCTAACAGAAGGACGGACAAAACCAGTCAAATATCCACTGATTTAATAACTCTGAGTTCTTCTAATATTTTATTACCATTTTCTAAACTAGAGCGAATAAACTGATGATGTGAGAAATGTTGAAGGTGTCTGAATAAATGTTGGTTTGACTGGATAGGCTGGCCAAATGAAGCTCCATAACATCTCTATATTAGAGAACTGGCTGATCTAATGCGTTACATTCTCCTTCATTAGTGAAATACACAATGCATCAGTTCAGGACACATTTACACATTTGTCACGGATAATGCAGACGCAGGAGAGGAAGACGGCAGGTGAATCTTTATTAAACAACAGTGCAGTGATGAGGAGAGCCGGTGAGGGAGAGTCCAGATGAAGATCTTGCCGGAGACACAGAGGAGAGGAAGATGCTGGAGAACAAAGAGAAGTGATGAGAAGTGTGTATTTATAGAGGCGGTGATGATGACGACGTGCAGGTGAGTGTGTGTGTGTGTGATTGTGAATGACGTGCTGGTGTGTGTGATGGGAAATGTAGTGTAGGGGATGGTGACTACGTTGAACTGTGACACTAATAGAAATGCATAGAAAATATACTTGACACATTATGACAACTAGTTCAACCATTTTGCATTGAATGCCTTATGCAAGGAGCGAATGTCTAGATGTGTTGAGCGGTGAGATTCAACAGATAACCATATTTTGATCAACACGACATTAGAGATTGATAAGAAAACAGCAGACATTTGGACATAATCAACTGCATGAATGTACCAAAGCATTTGCAACTTGTTCAAAAGAATGAGAAATTGCTTGTATATGTGAACAAGTGACTAGAGGATGAGGAAGCTGAACATGTTTGAGAGTTTCAGTGGTGAAGAAATGTACCAAAGCAACTGAGAAAACTTTTTATAATGTTCTGCTTTATGTTTCTTATTATCCCACGGCTGAAAGCAGTGCTTTGAAACGGACTGAAAGATGTACTGATGGTGTGTTTGATAGTGAAGGCCACAGATCTCCATACGACACTGAAAAGAGTGTCCTCTCCGAGAGCGGTCGACCACAATAGTGTTTTCAGCAGACGATTATGCCATAATTAATATCTCACATGAAAGCCACGAATAATCATGCAGAGGGTCTTTATTTCAGGCCCGTTCTACACAAACAGACTCATCTGCAGTGTGTCACAGTGTTCAGGGTTTAAATCTGGGATGTTTTTAGAGGAAGCTTCCCATTATACGGACAATGTCACGACTCGTGACTGAAGCAGAGTAACAATCAAAACCCTCATGTGATCGCTGATATAATGATGGAAATATTATAATGAATTAATATCAGTATCTGGATCAACCAAACAGACAGAGTTTAATTGCAAGTGTCTGTAAGTTTGAATGATATCTATCTATCTATCTATCTATCTATCTATCTATCTATCTATCTATCTATCTATCTATCTATCTATCTATCTATCTCTGTCTGTCTGTCTGTCTGTCTGTCTGTCTGTCTGTCTGTCTGTCTATCTATCGTCTATCTATCGTCTATCTATCTATCTATCGTCTGTCTGTCTATCTATCTATCTATCTATCTATCTATCTATCTATACTACAGTATCTATCATCTATCTATCTATCTATCTATCTATCTATCTATCTATCTATCTATCTATCTATCGTCTGTCTATCTATCTATCTATCTATCTATCTATCTATCTATCTATCTATCTATCTATCTATCTATCTATCGTCTATCTATCTATCTATCTATCTATCTATCTATCTATCTATCTATCATCTATCTATATATCTATCGTCTGTCTATCATTTTATCTATCTAAATAAATGTCATTATTTTAATTAAAAATATTTTTACACTAAATTAAAGACACTAAAATAAGACTTAATACTGTAGACAATAGGGTGAATATCACAAACAGAACATGTCTAGGTTGTGCAGTATTAAACCTAAAAAAAATAAAAATAATAATAATTATGTTGTGTAAATAAACTGTATTTCCTAAAACAGGCTTCATTCTCAAACTGCAAAATATAATGTAGTCTTTTTTTTTGTTCTTTTGATTTTGAGGTGAACAATGAGCCAGACATGTTCTCGACAGGTTTCGTGAGAAACCACAATAATCACAGCGGTCGACTCTCTCTCTCTCTGTCTCTCTACCCCTCTTTTACATAATCATTGTTCTGTCGTCGCTTCTTTTCTTACTTCCACAATTAGCGTGTGATTAGACGTGTCTTGCGTGCCAGTCGTTCTCCTCCACACACCTGTCCGTCTCTCATCTGTCACACACACACCGCTGTGCTTCTGCGTAATTCACCATGACTTCAGTGATCTAATCCAGGCCTTTACGTAGACACCACGCAACTGTCCCATGCTGAGCACAGTTCCTGCCAGAATAACACACACTCTTATAAGTTGTAAATAAAACAGTAGCTTACATTTTACCTGAAAATACTATTTCTGTTTCAAAATCTCCTGTTTAATTGAGTGTAATTTGCTGTTTCTTGTCAATTTCTGAGTGAGAAATGTTTCTTCACCAACTTTCACATCTCCTTCAACAGCAGCGTAAGAACTGTGTGCAATCTTTGTGTCGTTCGTTTTCTTTTTCAGTAGAGGTTAATAAACTTAAAAAACACAGAACAAACACAAACACACGGTTGAACCTGTAATTTGCCAAACAGGTGTGAATATTACTGACATTTACCATGGTGTTGTGAAACAGACACCCACACACACACACACACACACACACACAAGAGGGTTGTGGTGAAATGATTGATTTCTCGATTTTAGTCTATGTTTCATTTTGATGAAGCAATTATCAGTTCTTAAATCCCAAGATCGAGGTTTAAAGGCCAGTTCAGACCAAGAATGATAACTGTAATGATAACGATAAAGATACACTGCAAAAAAAGAGTGTGATTTTAGCTATAATATATTGTAAATACACTACAGAAAAAAAATCTGTTCATAGGTTAACAGTAAGTTACCGTAACCATACATTTCACGTAATTTTACAGTAATATGCTGTTAATTGTACAGGTTTTAGAAGTAAAAAAACAAAACAAATCAAAGAATAATTTAGTCAAAAACTGTAAGATGACATTCCCAGAATTCCCTACATGACACTTCACATTTGAAGATATTCTGTTTAAATAATCATTTTTCTTAAAGGTTTTGTTTTATAAAACTACATGAATTATCAGTTATGTACATTTGGGTTTTATGTTACATCTTCAGTTGTTTAGTGAATGTTGCATTATTGTAGTGTCGTGTGTGTCAGTATAATGGTGTTTTGTGTTAGTGTGAAAGACTCTGTGGAGCTTCTGTATTCTAGTAATGAGGAAAGTACTTATGTTGAGCTTCCTCTTTCAGTGCCTGCATTACTAGGGTGGTTGTCTGTATATTTTAAGAGTGCAAAACAGACGTTACCAGTGTGCATTGTTGAATTTATTGGTTTTCATTAAAAATGTATTGTTTGTAAATTACAGTATTGTACTGTAAAAATTTACAAGGTGTTCAGTAAATATGTTTACGTTTTACTTTTTTTTTCCAGAATTAATCCGGCAACCACTACTGCCAATGTTTTTTGGTAAAAACAACAATATTTTTTTATTTTTTACAGTGTAGCCTATAGTTGTTTAAAACAATAGCAGAATCCACACCACAACTATAACAATAATGGCACAGAGGAGCAATATTACAGGAATATTTTTTCAATATTACAGGAATCACTTACAGACTTTTTCCAGCAAATGAACAATAAAAACATTGACAGCCAATCAGAATCCACCCTGCTTTAAGAGCTCGAGCAACAAAACTGCAGTGGAAAAATGTTTAAAGCAAATTTCATTTGATTTGAATGCTTAGACATATACCGTTATAGTTATCGTTCTTGTAGTGAATGGGCCTTTTGTCTAATCACTTGAAGAAAGTATTAATGAATAGTTACGCTTGTCTCTCAGAGATAAAGTTGAAGTAGTTTGTTTTGGCCTCTATCTCTTGGTTTTAAGTACACACACAGTCAGAGATGCCTTTGAAACTCTTAAAACACGAGAAGAAAAGGAAGAGGGCACTTGAGTGTGTGTTGTGAAGGACACACGCGCCACTAGCACACATTGCAGAGGGTCTGTTGCCATGCCAACACCACATCACTCCAGAAAAGCACAGTAACTGTACTCATGGAAACGTGCAAATGGCTAATTAAATGGTCATTAGTTGTGTTTTAGTGAAACCTATAATGGACAAGCACCAGAAAGGAAATGTATCTCCCATAAATGTCTTAAATGTGCCAGAGATCTCAATATGAAATGACATTGAATCATGGCAACTCTCGGAATAGTTTTAGCATGTTATTGAATATGGCAATGATAATGTTGGCGCACTAGATCTGCTACTCTGCTGTTGCTGGCAGAGCAAGTGTGGACTTGCTACTGTCAACGGAAACACAGACACGCTGCTGTAAGCATGTACGATCTGCTGTAAGATAGACATATATCAGTCCCGTAGCAGATGTGGGCAGGTGGAGCTGGGGAGGTGGAGGGACTACACACAAATATCTCATATTTCTGTAAGCTGGACTGTTTACAGCATATTCTTAGCATTTATAGCCTACATTTTTTAAATCAGGTTTAATTCTTTAGTTGTTTACGGCACATTCAGACACAGAAGGTATTCCACAGAAAATGAACATACATATTGCATACTGGAAATGTAATGACAAAACAGTAAATCCATCTCAAAAACCCACATTCATTTTCTAGCTCTATACTTTTCACTCATTTGGGTCTGTAAAAAAAAAAAAAAAAAAAAAAAGGGGAAACAAAATTGGATAAAGCTTACCTATACTTAATAATATTAATATTTAAAACTCCATTAAGTCTCCTCAGAAATGAAAGAGAACAAACATTATTCCTCTATCCAGCAGCTCCTGCATTTACGCCCCTCAGACACACACACACTCTATTGAGTCAGTAATGACCTTCACACTCACCCACAGAGACACAGGCAGATCTGTGTGTAGGAGTGCAGGTACAGGACCGTATAATGGCTGTTATTCTCAGACCGTGTGTTTGAGTTCCTGATGCCATGAAACAAAGCCAGCGCTGCTCTGAAGGGTTTCATTTCTGCGGTCATGATGATCCTGTTGCTTCACACTGTCAAACCTGAGAGACGAGACTGAACATTTTAACAAGCCGCAGTGATTACTGAGCATCTGTGTGTGATCATCAGATGTGCTCTGAACATCTCCTGTAATCATCAACGGGACTTCATCAGAACAGACAGAGCCTTGCCTCAAGCTTACTGCAAATATAGTATACGGCCTGTTTCTTTCTTCTGTGAAACACACAATAAGATGTTATGAAGAGTCCAGACTCACACAAATGACAAAAAACAATTTAAACAAGATTTAAGTCATTGTTCATGTCTTTATTTGTTCATTACTTGCGCATGTGTCTAATCGTGTGATCACACGCCAAAGTTTAATTTGCAAATAATATTCTTTCAAATAACTATTCACTTATTGTAATTAAATGAGTGCAGCATGATTATCGTCTTATGTGTCAGGTATAAATAGTTTAAGCACTGTTTCATAGACAACATATTTAAGTTGTATTTTAAATAAGCTTTAAAATATTTTAAAATAGATTTATATTTTTGATTAGTTTTAGCAGTTTTTACCAATTGTAAATTTATTGTCTACTGCAATTTTTGTATTGTTCAAAATATATGATACAAATACATTTAGCATTTACTCAAAATTTATTTGACGATGTCAAATAAAATGTACATTTTGTCATATACTCTGACAATTGAAGGCTTAAATAACCTGAAAAGTATATTTCCTAATCCGTGCAATTTAGCATAGGCTTTATTTCAAATATAATTTTTGTAATAAAAAAAATAAAATCTGTATATTTTTTATTCCATACTTCATTCTTCAGTTCTATACTTGCCATATATATATATATATATATATATATATATATATACACATATATAACATGTACACACTGTGAATATATAGACACTGCAGAAATGGTGCAAGTATTAGTATGGCATTTGAAACATCACATTGAAAACTCAGTCTGATGATCTTCCTCTCAGTGGGTCAGTATTTCACTTCAGCGCTCTCAGGTATCAAAACCATCATTTCTGCCTGCTGAGATAAAAATTGTGTCCACAGATCTGAATAGGTGTAATTATGAATCTCCCCTCCAGGATGAATAACATCCTCCACTGCCTTTCAGTCTATTCAGCTGCATAAATGTCAGCCAGCGCACAAACAACTGCCCGACACTGACCAAACACACACACGCACACATACACACACACACACACACACACACTTCATCTGAAGAGCCTGTCAAACTGAAAATAAAAGAAACTGACTAACATTATAAAACAACAATAGACATCAGACAGACAGACAGACAGATAGATAGATAGATAGATAGATAGATAGATAGATAGATAGATAGATGTTTCACTTTTTTATCTTAGCGTAATTCAACGATAGTCTACTGTAAATTAATTTAAGTACTTTAGCACACATATTTGTAATCAATTCACTATTACCCATTAGGTGTTTGCAGTTTTATATTTTGAGATATTGATTTTCAGTGGACTCAAATGAAGTCAGTTCACAGTACTGTCAGTATAAATACTAGTTTTTGAACTCAAACTGTTTGAAGCAATCGGTTTCCCAAATGATACGGGTTACCTTCCATGGTATTTTTACGGTAACATACTGTAAAAATGTAAAGGGCTGTAAATTAACAGTTCATTGCTGGCAACCACAGCTGCCAGTAGATTACCGTTATAGATAGATAGATAGATAGATAGATAGATAGATAGATAGATAGATAATGACTCAAGTTCAGGTTAACTTCCTCTTCTTTATTCTTACAGCACATCCTGTGCAGCGAGTGAAGAGTCTTATGCAATCGGACAGAGTCAAGGCTTTATCGTTTCATCTGAACGCCCACATGCTCTCAATAATTTATTTATTTTGAATGAATGATTCGTGACACGCTTCTCTCCACTGAGTCGGCATCTGTCAGCGCAGCGATTCACCAAATCACAAGACCGCACTCGTGACAACATGCTGTGTATGAAAATGTTTTATTTAAAGTGTGTACAGATACTATACATTCAACAAACCAGTCGAGCAACAGGCTTTCCCAGCATATTCAGTGGATCCTAATCAGAAATATACCATATTTCATTTAACATGTGAGCGATAAAAGTGGCCTAAAGACTGTCGTACTTTAAACATTATCATTCACAGCATTGTTTTCATTGCAGCCATGTTTCTAAATATGACATCTACTTTAAGGCTACAGAGGATCCTTTCAATTATGGTTTGATATCGAACACATTTTTACAACATTAAATCAATTTCAGCCAACATTAAAGAAGCTAAAGTTCAGATAAATGTTTCATTGTACCTCCCTCATTCATTAAGTAAAATAAAAGTATAGGTATATCTATTTTTAAATACATTCATATGTGCATTTTACCCTCTGGTGCTCCTCTGGCGTTTTTGACTGAAAAAAACTTTTTGTAGATTTTTTTTCCTCATCGAAATGGTTATGAAACTTGGTAAATGTTCTGGCTCATGGACATGATTCAAAAAGGTTAAATGGTCCTGAAAAATATACCGTAGTCACACGTGCTCCTTGTGGTGAAAAATGAGCGCATTGGAAATGAATGTGAGATGAATTTCCTCTAGTGGAAGCGTTTGGTACTGCGGCCGAACACACTCTCACTGAAAGCTAATTTCTTGAGATATCGGGCTCAAATTAGGAACACAACTTGTTTATATTTATGCCTTTGATTTTCTCACAGTTTTAGAGTAAAACATGGTTTTGAAATATATATTTCATATAACAATTTAAAATAGTATGTTTGCACATTTTCATAACAATAAACATAAAATTCTGTACCTTTTTTAAGTTCACTTTTCAAAACCTTTTCCACTTCAGCAATAATCTGCCAAATGTTGTCTTTGAAAAGAGATTAAACTTAAATATGTTCTTTCAAGCATTCAAGATTTATGACAGTTTAAGTTGCTCAAAAAGTGAATAAATGGATAATAAATGCCACATAAATATAATTTAGTACCATAAAATCCCCTAAAAATACAAAATAATAAAATATTAGTGCATTAATTTCACTGAAATAAACAAATTAATTTCCGTCAGTTTTGAGCGACACGCGAAGAGCACCAGAGGGATCGTATAGGCCAGGATTGGTCAGTTTCATATATAATATAATATGTAAACAGTGATGTGATTCATCCATATGCACCAAAAAAAAAAATAGTTTAAAGACCCCTGCTTGTCTGGCAAACACGTATATCTGTGGAAACGCTGAATATTGTCAGTGCTGTTTGTTTTTACAGTTCTGTGTCTCTCTGCTGTTTCACTGAATCGGACACTTGTCCAGCTTTGCTTTGCCCTGTTTTCTGTTTCCTTTGGGCCCGAGAACCAGCCGGAGGTCAGTGCCGAAGCTCGGCCTGCGCGCGAGTGGATATATCGCTCCACACGGAGCGTCACACGCCGCTGCTTTACTCCCGGTCGCCGCCCGGAGCGCCTGGTACGAGCGGATGGACACTTTCCGGTGCTGTGAGGGTCCGGTCTCCAGCGGGAGTCCTCCCCGCCGCGCCAGCGCCTCGAACACCTGCTCCAGGTTCACCCCGTCCTTGGCCGAGGTCTCGAACACAGCGCAGCCGGTCCCGAAGCGGCGCAGCACTTCAGTCCGCAACACCGCGCGCCCCCCCGACGCCAGGTCCAGCTTGTTGGCGCAGATCACCGTCGGCACACACACCTTCTGCTTATGTAACGCCGCTTTAGCCGCTTCGATCTCTGCGTGAAGGGCACACACCTCCTCGAACGAGCTGCGGTCGTCCAGACTGAACACCAGCAGGAATATATCTCCTGAAACACCAGAGAGAGAGAGACGGTCAGGACAACACCTCACACGTGGACAAACACCCCGTATTCAGAACCATTATTATCGGCCAACATATCGCTATCGGCCGATATATGTTCATTTTTAATGTTCATTCATTCATTCTCTTTATTTATAAAGCACTTTCAACACAACCGTAGGATGACCAAAGTGCTGTGCATTAAGTTAAAATAATGAAAACAAAATAAACAAGATATAAAAATTTAAAACAATTTGAATTACACTTTTAACACACTATAATTTGTTCAAATAAGGAAGATTTGAGCATAGATTTTAAAACAGGCAAAGAAGGTGCTATTGTTATCGGCCCGATAACAACATTCTGCAGAGTTATTAAAGCCGGGAAATAATGGATGATTTCCTTCAGCTGAGACACTTCAACATGATGCTTTTGAATTGCTTGAAATATGATTGGAATCACTTTAGAAAGGAAAATACGGTTCAGTCATATCGGCTACATACAATTATAATGAAAACATTATAATTGTGTGTTTGGGACATGGATTTTAATGGTGAGTCTTTTGTTTTTGTAATCAGGCTCTCAAAAATTATATCAGAATTTGGATTTAGAATTATCGGCCAATATATCGGTTATACAGCTTTCGAATATAAAGAGTTATTAAACACGTACGAACCAAAGTTAGACACTCCTGATGGAAGTAAATACTGGCACCAATGAATATAAAAGGGTTTATGATAATAAAAATGTTTTAATGTAGCACACTTATGATTTAAGTTACATATGCTCAAAATTAATGAACACACCTTTGCTCTATGAAACGGGTGAGAAAAAGTATCCTGATTCACTCAATTTACAGTTTTTTTGTTGTTGTTGCCTTTATTAAAATGAATTTAACCAAATAAAAAAAAATATAGGCCTATTATTAATGAGTATTATTAATAATAGCTGTTATTATTATTATTATTAGTATTATTATTATTAAGTAGTAATGTTTATATAAAATCTTAGATTTAATTTTTTGAGTGATGCTTGGATGCTTTAAAAAAAAAGTCCATCCAATTTTATAAATACACAAATAAATGCTGCATAAACATATGCATTCAGAACACAAGAAAGATTCCAATTAGAACCAAAACGGTTTTGTCATCAATGGTTCTTTAGAAACCATTTAAACATCATCAGCAACTCCAAAACAGCATATAGTACAACAGGATCTCATGAAAATGCGTATCTATAGCACGAATTGTATTTCTCGTGCAATTTGTACGCAAAAAAAAGAGTTTTTACGAGTTTTAACTTTTTTTTGCTATAGATACGCATTTTCAAGAGATCGGGCTGAGCAATTCAGGAACGATACAGCCCAAACTTTACGGATTGTGTATTAGTAACTTTTACGCACCGGTGAGGATGGAGAGTCATAATGCATAAAATATGTAATATGAAAATATGCATTCAGATAACAAGAAAGATTCCAATTAGATTTTCGATTCCAATTAGATTTTCTTTTTTCAGTGGTTCTTTAGAAACCATTTAAAGAATCATCAACAACTCCGAAACAAAAGAGCCATATAGCAATTCAGGAGCGCTATACAGCCCAGACTGCCACTGATAAGAGTGTGTTAGTAGCTTTACGCACCGGTGAGGATGGAGAGTCTCCTCTTGGCGGGGAACGAGCGTTCCCCGGACGCGTCCAGGATGTCTATCTGGTAGGTCTCGCCTCGGATGTGGTAGAGTTTGCGGTGGAAATCTTCACACGTGGGCTCGTATCGCTCCTCGAAGCCGTCGCGCAGGAACCGGCGCAGGATCGAGGTCTTCCCGACGCGCGGCGCGCCGAGCACCACAACGCGCCTGCAGTTCTGCGGCTTTGCGGAGCCGTGCGCCTCGTTCGCGAGCGGCTGGAGACGCGCGTGCCCGTGCAAAACCAGCGCGGCCAGTTGGTCAAGAGGAGACTTTCTACAGTCGACTTTCCCCAGACTGGACGCGCGCACCACCCGCGCTTTCTTCTCCTGCTGCTTCAGGTGAGTCGTGGCCAGTTTCAGGATGCCCATTCCCGCTTTGGAGAGCGTGCTGACTTTAAACCCGGTCGCGCCTAGTCTCTGCGTCGCGTTTTTGTACGCGAGGAGGACGCTGGGCGAGCTGGTACTGGGCAGAGCGCGAGACTGGTGCTGCTGGATCACCGCGTTCACACTCTGGTGCAGGTCCATGACAGGACACATTGAGGACCGGCAGATCTGTTGTGTGTGTGTGTGTTTGATACATCCACGAGCTCTGCGTAAAGTGCCGTACTTCTGTGCGCTCGGACAGCGCGCGGCTTATATACACGCGCGCGCGTCATCCGTGTGATTGACAGGTGCGCGGCGCGTGTACCCGCAAGGAACAAAACGTTTTGCGGAACAGTGCGCGATGATATAGGCCGACTCTTATAATGAGTGCTGTACTGCTGCGATAAAGTATGCTTGATGAGGGTTAATTAGGACAGAACAAATTAACATCAAAAAAAGAAAACAGAAAAAAAGAAGAAAAAAAATTGGAAATTCAAGGGGAAATACTGGAGAATGAATGCCGTTTATTCAAATAGCCTATATTTGTTATTAATGTAATCAATATTTTTTAGGACTCCAGTTAAAATTTTACCCGATAATTGACAGTGATGATAAAAATGAAAAATCATCAATAAAGAAAATAGAAAAATAAATAAATAATAATAATTACATTTATTTCAAGGGAAAATATTGGAGAATTAATGTATTTTATTAAAATAGCCTATCCATTAATTATTAATGTATTTAATATTTATTTAGCATATCTGACCCGAATTGACAGGGATGCCTGAATGTTAAAAATGACTAATCTTTCAAAATCGACTTTTATACATTTTAGAAAATATTGTTTCTAAACATCATGAATTTTTGAGTAACAAATTAAATCGTTTTCTAAGAGTTTTTCAATTTTACCTGAACCAAACGTGACTTTTTAAATAAAGGTCAAAATAAATGGCTAATAATAATAATAATGTTAATAAAACACCTAATGCAGTCCTGAGGGTCTGAAGAGGTCCTGTTTTAACGTTTTCTTGTCACGTGACTCAAAATTGCTTCCTGGTTAAGCTACACTATTTTTAATAGGACTTTTTGAAATATCAGAAATAACTCAACTGAAAGCATTTAATATAAATCATAGAACGTCATTTTTTAAAAAAATATGAATTGCATTTTTAACAGTTTAATGTATTTCTTCCAAAAAAAAAAAAAAAGTATTGTGACGCTGACACTGTTTATTCTCTGTTATAAATATGTTTACTTGATTCACTTACTGTTGGGGGAGGTGTCCGGGAGGGAAATGGTTAAGGGGGAGGGGCTTAGGGAGAAAAGGGTTTTTTTTTGAGGGGGAACTAGCGGGTGGCGGAGAAAAGAAAGTGGAAGTGGAAGGACATCTCTGTTTTGGGGAATAGTTAGGACACCTCCTGATACCCGTGTTTAGGTTGTACACGTTCAGGAAATAAACCTCAGCCGTTTGGTGCTTATAAACCGGATCCTCGTCTCCTGTCTGTTTCTCTGGGAAAGTGCACGACGTCACAGTATTCACGTCGCTATATTGATCTATAAACAAAACAATTAAGCAAATGAATGCATTTGAAAACATTTTGAATTTTAATTTACAGCGGAGAAATGCTGTAAATATGACTTTAAAACTCACCTCAGCTCACCTGTGTCAGTTTCTCGCGGTAACTGGATCCTGCTCGGCGTGCGCGCGCAACCCGTTGCTACGACAACGCACACACGCGCGTGGAAGTGTCCTGCTGTAAACACCAAACAGCAGAAAGTCTTCAACCGTGTGAACTTTCTGGGTTTTACTGGTGAAATAGTTCCTGAGTGTTGTAAGACGATCTTTACCAACATATATAAGAATTCCACATGTTTTTACGGAAGTTTGTTTGTTTGTAGATGGTTTATTTGCTTCATGGCGAGTGTCGGGAAATCAGCCAGCAAGATTAATAAAAGAGAAACGAGGCCTCGGACTCCATCAGGTATTATCCGTATTTATATTAACTTCTTAACACGTTTAGTCATTCTCCGAGAAATCACATAACGTTACCTGATCAAATCGAGACGAGGTTCATGATCCAGTTTATTTAGTGAATATTAACGTTACCTTCAGTCAGGTGATCAGATCACGTGAGCAGAATGAGAGAATGC